>NC_091519.1:4357147-4668372 GCF_041682495.2 Bombus fervidus
TGCAATATAACAATTATGTTGTTTTGTTTCGGTCTGTATAGCAATCTCGCCCTCCAAAAAGGTTAAGGTCATCGAAGAACCGTCGGAAAATGTTACGACAGGCAAAGAAACGCGCACGTGTACGCACGCATCTTTGCTAAGTGCGTACATATCACAAAATAATATCGGTCAAGAAATGATTTTCATCGAATTTGTTTGCTCGAATTGCAAGATTTGTTTACTTAGGATTTGATATCACATCATACAATTATGTAGAGTTTTCCGTTACTTCCATTTCGACATAATATGTTCGAACTGGACGAGTATTCAAATATTTACATAAATCTATTCAGAAGATTACCAGATTATCGTATTTGTTCTCGCTATATTAAATCGAAAGATTTTTTATTAGAATTCCTTTAGTCGTAAAATTAAGGGTTAACAGAGATGAATCGTGAATCGTTTTTCTTTTTCAAAATTTCATTGAAATTTTATCCAAATAATTTAACAAAGCATAACGCTCTGAAATAAATAAATGTTAGCCTCGTTTAGTCACGATTTTCAGAACAATTTTTACATTTTTTTCATTTTATAGTACGTGACGTGCACAAAGTAAGTGCGAATTTAAACGTTGTGTTGGTATAACCGAAGCATTTCCTGTGCGTTTCGTTGTGTTTGGTATAAGTTAAACCGAGACCTCTAGTTGGGAAAGCTTAAACGCATAGAGAACTTGAAACGTTTCACTATACCTCTATTAGTACCTTTGGCAAGATACGAAGATGCGACGGAATAATTGAAGTACAAGTTACCTCAAGTTCGAAACAAGTTCACAACCGGCTTCACACCCATAGTATACGTTTAAAAAACGATCTTCTTACGTATTTTTCCACTTTATTTCAATTTCGAGAATCTTATAAAACTTGTAAAACTTGTAAATAGGATCTTCATAGATTCTAATTCGTTTTGAATGCGGATCTATATAAATTCTGTATCGTAAAGAATATATTGCAATGGGCTTGATAATTCCTGTATCGATTAATCGACGTGCGGTTTTTAGTAAAGCCAGATGTCAACGAATCGACTCTAAAGAGCATCCTGATTCATAGTTTACGGACGAAGGAGGGCTTCGATCCCGGCGGGAGAACCGATCAAGGTCATTGATCTTCGAAGGGGATAACTTTTCGCCGTTGCCAAGGCCGTCATGGTCGATGTGGTTTTAAGTCATTCTATTCTGCAATTTATATTATACTTTTTATTTAAATACAGCTTATCCTATCTATTCTGAACTGTTATCTCATGCTTGGTGACCAATTATATCTACAATTGTTACGTAAATCGTACAAAAATTAATCGTTTCTAATTTCATCTTACTATAATATCATCAAGTAAAAGCTTTAGCTCTGAAGATACAAATTTTATGTAAAAACCATTTAAAATACTATATTACATAAAAATATATGATACTCGATAAATATCGATATATATATATATATATATACACACATGATAGGTTCACATAATAATTTGAAATGAATGAATTTAATATATGATAATTTACATAGGTAATTACGTTGATTGCGTGAAAATCATTCGAATGATTCTCATTAAGCATCGGAAATTCGCAATTAGGCCACGCCTAGCCTACTTTCGTCGAGTGCGTTCACCTCAACCGGCGGAAGGGTGTATTCGCCCCCACGGAGAGTTTTCCTGGGTCGGCACCTGCGCAGAATGCGCGCGTGACCCACGTGGCCGCCACGTGGTCGCCGAAGAAGATCACCCAACGTTGCGAGAGGGCAGCGTTCACTTCGGAAAAAGACAGCCTTCAAGGGGATGAGTATCGACCAAGGGCAAGGGCGAGGGCATGCGTGTATGACACATTCCTTCCAAACTTCGTACAAAGATGTTTGAATTTATAGCAGCAAATTTTCCACACTCGCAGAAATACAGAAAAATATGTATGTTTATACACATATTATATACATTTATGTTCGTATACTGAATACCAACATATATACCGATTTATCATACGATAGCTATTTTTTGTCGGCAAGTTTTGCAATACGTCTGTTTGAAAATATTTATATTTACCAAAAATAATTATAAAAATATTTTATTCGACGGATCAAATCAATCATGATCAAATCAAATGAATTGTACTACCTTTCGCAAGCTAACGTACGTACATAGAAATCGTTAAACTTAACAGTAATAATAAATAAATAATATTAGTTCATAAAGTTCATGCTTTCGCTTCTTATTGTATATTTTGCAATTCATCGAGGCCTAAAGGAGCGTGTACAGCTAAAATACACGCTTGCACATACGAGGAAGCTCGAACGAACCTAAAAAACAATCAATGACCGTAGCCTTTTCCCCCTTTGGAAATTTGGCGAGAAAAATATGACATGGCCCCGTGGCCGGCGGAAACTACGATCGTGCGGCCTGCTACAGAAACGGAAATTGATGTTCCCCTTTCTGCTCGGTTTCCGGCGGCTGTTCGAGCGCACCGTTAAATCGCTGCGGCACCGTTTTGGACAGCCCTGACTATTCGTATCGAGCGGCAATGCCAAGGGCAAGGGCGTCCTTCCCCCACCCTTCCCTACCGCGGCCCTCCACATCCCCGTTTCTCTTCCTCGTTCTCTTCCTCTTCCGTGAAGCACACGCACCGCAAGAGCGTCGGGCCCACGCACAACTGCTTTCCTGAGTTGCGCAGCCGACCGTGGAAATTCGGGCTCGATAGATATATAGACCGTCAAGAGCATACTACCGAAGGGATTATTGGTAGATCGCCCATTATTAGTTAAATAACACGAGAATGTTGCATTAAAAAATTATTAAAACATACAAATTGTGTAAAGAATAATAAATGTACACCTAAGATCTTTATCTAAGAATTAGACATTTTTAATTTATGACTTTTTTATATGGAAATAAAATCATTTATCTAAATTTTCTTATAATCACACCGATTTACTACAACACAATACACACAACTAAACAATTCCCCTTATAAAATTGCCATTATTACGAAATAAAAATCACAACGTGTCACAAACTTACATACACATCATCAAGCTTAAAATTTAATCTGAAGCAACTGATTCGGTGCAACATTTGCAGTTCGCTCTAATAAATTACCAGGCGTTCCCGCATATATTCGATGAGTATCCCTTTCTCTTGTGTTGTGTTGTAAGTACTTTCAGTAAGGAGCCAAGAATCTGGATACACGTTGCACAAACATACAAATATACAAAAGGTGCGAGTGGATATCCGCGGACGGAAAAATAACTGGAAGAAGACGAAAAAAGAAAAAGAAATAGCAGAAACAAGCAGAGACAATGAATACGTTGGTAGGAAGAAGGTTAGAGGAAGGGGTTAGGGGGAAGGTGAATTTAATCGAGCGCAGCCGGGAGGAAAGGGGAAAGTGTTGAACGACGAAGGCAGTTGAAGGAGGGAGGAACGGAGGAACACTCGCCAGGCGGAGAAAGCTGTGTTCGGCTTCACGGGGTTAACGCACTCGACGTTATACTGTCTTGCGACTAACGATGATGTTTCTACCATTACGTAAACCGAGCGGGCGCAAGACTCGCTTCTCTGTGCGCACGGCCGGGATTGGAAAAGCTGTTCCTAGTATCGAGGAGAGAGTTAGCTTTGAGCGAATAACGTGTCTTGCTGCGATTTCGTAGGCGTCGCCGAAAATAGTGACGTTTTTCCTGCGTTATCCCGCTGGAAGCGCACCTTCCTTCGTGTATATCTTTCTTTCTATCGCAAACAGCTGTTCCTTCTTCGTGTTTCTTTCTTTTTTCTTTTTTTTTTTTTTCCTTATTGTTTTCTGCTCTTTTTCATATCATAGAAATGGCTGCTTTATAGTGTTCCGAAAAGATGGAATGACGTTAACAGGAGAACAAATGACTTCTATACAGTAGCTTTCAGAGCAATCGAGCGAAGGCTTGGTTTTGTTCGATTGGATCGAGGATAGTTAGATAATTACCTCTTTGTTTGGATCAGTAGATCACGTACTTTTGCATACGAGAAACTCAGCAGTCATACTTTTCCATTGCTCGACTCTATAAATTGAAACGTGAGAAAAATGTGCAATATTACAAATTTTTTTTTAATTTTTTAAATTCACCTCGAATTATTTATTTCGATAACGGTTTATCTCTTCGTAATAAATAAACTTATAGAAGTAAATTACTTGTCCTCCAAGAGTGTACGAATTATTTGAGGATAAAGTCCCACTTTATCAAAACAACAAAGACGAATCTAGCAAAACAGAATATAAAAAAATATAAGAAGAAGAAAAAAAGGGAAAAGAGTACAGACAAAAAAATCTGAAAATTTAATCTAAAGATTTTAACGCGGCATCGTAACAGCATCGAACTTACGCAATGGATCGAAACGTGCCGCGACGCGAGAAAAGTTTCCCTCTGTTCCGCGTTGTCGCCTTCTTTCCAGACGTGAATGCACGGTAGTCGCTCCGCCAAAAGCAGGAAGTGTGTCTGAGAACCGCTGCACGAAGAGAAAGTTGCGACCGACATATTTTGCGTTCGCGCAACCATGCGATGTATACGTTAGGCAGCCCATTAGCGTAAAAGACGCGACGCAAAGCGATAACGAGGAAACAAGATGAATAGAGAAGAAAGGGAAAAAGAAGAAACGAATCGGCGACGCTAATAGCTTCATTTGCTCCTGTGCGATGCAGTTTTGCTATGGCATCGATTAAGGAGTTACGATCAGCCACATTCGCGGTGGGATTTCTTTTTATGTGACCACGCGAGCCACACTAGACGCCTCGAAGGACGCTTCTTTCTGATTTCGTACAAGGGATCGAATAGATTGGGACCGAAGGAAAAATCGTCACGATTTCTCTTATCGATTTAGGCCGAGATTCCTGTGAAAATGGAAATTTTATTTTTGTGGAAACTTGGGATCGTTGCGAATAGCGAGGGAAAGTATATACATTAATCGACTTAGAGATCAAGTTAGAGTATATGCGTGCGATATTAAACGAACGCTTATTATTGCAATCATCTTATCGTAATTATCGATTGTGAAAAGATTCGTTAAATTTCTATTTGACTAACTGTATCATTACGAATAATATAACTATCGTCACAATCTCTTCACTTCGATCCTATCAGCAATACATATACATAATCAGCAAAGGAAATCAATAGTTCGATAAAGAAGCATCGTTTAAACTTGTATTTTGTTACGATACGCATTTCCAATGTCATGTCGTTTATTCACATATTCAAAGGGTGAAACAAATCTCTATTTAAATTTTATTTTTTTAGCTATGCCTCTAAAAATATGAATTTGTCTGAACATATGTAAACTAATTCTCTTCCGAGATGAATATAAATCTTTATTTTCCAATTACTCTATAATATATTCATTGAAGATGGTAAAATTTAATTTTCCTTTTGCTACGATCGAAAAAATATTCTACATCGAAATCAAAGAAAAATAAAATTAGCAATCACGATGGTTACGTCAGTGCTTAAAGTAAAATATGTTTATTATGTTTCAAGGTTTACAGTTCGAAGCAGGAAATTTCAGTGGCTAAATTGGAATTCCATTTATTCGAGGAACGTTTCACAAAAATGTCCGAGGAGTCGTGTAAGGTTCGTACATATACTTATTTGACTTGCAAACAGTTCGAAGGCAGGAAGTGGAAACTAGCGATGTAAGTCCGTAGCTAGGCGAGCAAAGCGATGCATCGTGACGCATGGCGATCATTGCAGTCACTTTCGCTTCCATTGACATCCTCCTTTGACAAATAACAAATGTTTCGTATAGAATGCATGTCGGATATAAATATAAAGACTAATTTTTGCAAATATTCTCATTGTCATTTGAAAAGTATGTTATTCAAATTTAATTTTTAACTCGAATACCCGTATTTTATAAAAAATGCAATAATTTTCCAGTTAACGAAACATCAATCATGTGGTATTCGCCGAATTGTAAGTTTTAGACTGATGTGATAAGGTAGATAATTTAAAGGTTTTAGACGTTTCCAAAATTGGACATTTCATATGTAACTACTTAGTACTACAAATACAAGCAACTTGACAGAAAAATGTGATAACGAGCACAGCTTATGGATAGACGAAATAAAAGAGTGAATAAACAAGACGTAACCTGCTAACGTGGAGAAGTTATCAAACTCGGGCGAAGGCGAGCAAATCGATCGATAAGAGCAGGAAATTCGCGATTTCTAGCGGCGCGAGCGTGAGCGCGAACGGTCGTGACGTGCACCGGTAGCAAGTCTGGCTGCCCTCACTTTCGCTGCGCTTCACAGATCGCCATTCTCGTCGCACGACCGTGCGTACCTACATACATGCTGAAACACGTGACGCGCATACGGGGTCGTCATTAAACGCCGTCGAAGAAATAATTCGCTTTGCGCATATATGGAGCACGTGTGTTTCGCGTTTTACCACGTGCCACGCGAGAATATGAAATTCTCGTCTGTAATTAAAAAGTAGGAAAAATCTAATTCTTTTGCACTCTTCCTGTTTTTCATAAAACCACAAGTGGTTTGATTTCATCATATCGGTTCTACCAACTTCTATAATATTCTCTGAGAAATTATTTTTCAAGGAGATCTGCAGATTTGGCAAAGTTCGATGCTTCGGGCGTTGCTTTATGCAATAGGAATTCTTTGTACCACAACCGGTGACCCATTGTCTCAGTTACGACGAAACCTAGGCTCGTCTTTAAACGTTTCAACTTTTAAGCGACTTCATAGTCCGTTGACAGCCTAAAATCACAGTGATGGAAGATGGTTCCGTGTCATTATCAATCGGCGTCGTTAACAAGCGCTGGCCCTGACTTGTTCGCGTGAATTACCGAGTCATGGACTCGATTGCACGGTGCATATCTCGGTGTGCACTCTTATTCGTGCGTTGCATAGCGGCGAATGCAAGTGCAAGGTAGTGCGACGGCTGGTAGCCGGTAGAGGTGAGCGAAAGTTTCTTACGTCACACATACACGCGTACGAGCGGCACGCACGGTCCCCGGTTGCGTACCTGCCTTTGCTTCCAACAACAGGATATACAGGGTGCATCAAAATGATCGAGCACTTGACGCAATATATAATACGCGGACATATTTCGCTTCTGGAATGAAACAAATTTTTTCGTATATCTTTCTACGAAATAAAAATATATTATAATTATAATATATAAACCATTCAAGATAGAGTATTCGTCTTAATACGAGTACAAGCGGAGGCAGAGGGATCTTCTACAAAGTACCTATACGGGTCACTCGATTTTTGCAAAAGTTCAGATTGCGATTGTATCATGATTGCAGAAACATGTGTTGAATGCGTCCCTGTATATTTTCACAAATCTCTCAAGAGGTTCAATTTATAAACAATTGGCGTGTGAATCTATGAAATACGATAAAAACGGAGATTCCCGGGCATGGTGGTAGCGGAAACGTTGTGAATCGCGCTTAAAATGACCCGTCACGAAGCAACGACCCGGAAGCGATAACCGCGCGCGAGGTCGAAACTACGATCGATAAAGAGGTCGCTCGCACACTAGCGCGTCACTTTTTCAGGGTGGGATCTGTCCGTGTGGACACGGCTAATCGAAAGCAATCTGAGACAACACCGATGCGTTCCTGACATATTGTCATCGCCACACGCCAACGGATTTTACGTATTATTATTTTTCACGAAATAATGCGGAAGCGCGGCTACTATTCGGTTCGTTTGAATATTTCATCTCGTGGCGATTTCAATACACGACTCTCGTGCTTTTTACAGCTTCAAACAAAAGTAATCGCCAGTTAGGTAAAATTTGTTTTGTGATCGTGATCGAGGCACATATACACGTATTTATCTATGTATATATCTACGTGTAGTTAAAGTTCGCTTTTAAGAGCGAACTACGAACTTGATGCGGAGCTGTCGGAGTTTGCTCGCGTGCACGAATAAAATTATGAGATATACTAGTTTTTACGATTGCTGCGATTATAATAAAAATGGCTTGTACAGCATTTTTTTACTGAATTCAGTGTCAGTTATCTTTGTTTAATTTTATTTTATCGCTAAAAGTTTAATAAGCTTTTATTATGATTTCGAGATTTCAAACACGATATAATTTGGAACTTGTTTTCAAATTGGAATATCCGGGGCAGTGTTGACAGTTTAATGTTGCGATAAATATTGAAAATTAAATTTTTTCATACTTCAGTATGAAGATCCACTCTTAAATAAGAATATCAACGTTCGTTCAAACAATTGTAATCGTATTGTACAACACACGTTGCTTCTTTGTGCTTAAAGCCACGCGAAAAGTTTTTTCAATTTCGCTAAAGAATCTGGTAAATTTCAACCGCAACGAATTCAATGAGCCAGAAAATGCGAAGAGGACATCGAGTATAATTCGATTTTCCGATCGATGTCGATTTTCAAGCGCGTGCAAGCTGCTCCCGACCGCGCAGTGGATTCGAAACAGAGTTGTCCTCGTTTCCTCGTTGACTCCGCAGATTTATTCGAACGAACCAAAGAACCATTTTACATTTTTTCTCCTCTCCTATTCTATTTTTTAATTCTTTCCATACTTCGGTAGACAAAATTGTAATCTACTGAAAATTTGCGTGCGACACTAAGCGAGAACATTGCGACATAGATATATGAATATCGTTTAACAGGTATCCATGATACGTTGTAACAGCCTAGAAGCGGTGCCTAGGTGGAGGGTGAGAAACATCGAACAATGTAATATATACGACTCTATATCCTTGAATATTTCGCAATACGTCCATTAAAAGCGAGCGAGAAACTAGCAAAAGAATTCACTCTTTTTTCCTTCATAGCCTTTTTTCTTCCTTCCACTCTTCTCTTCGTCTCCTATCTTTTTCTCCTTTTTGTTTCTCTGTCCGGTTGTACTTATTTTTTTTTTCTTTTTTGTGTCAATGAGCGTTTAGAGCGAAGATTATTCGGTCGTTTGTGATGTACCGGCTGACGTGAAAGTAAACTCTCTGCAGTTCGTTGAACAAAAAAGGAAATTATCGGGAGCAGAATACGCCTTATTCTCTTGTAAAAAGGACGAAGAATACATCGTAATAATTTGTAGCGGAGAGAACAATTCTCTACAGGTGGACCTGTCTAGTATAGCCTATAGGTCGCCACAATCGTTCACCGTCGGTTATCGTTGGAATTTTTCGTGATTCGAAAAATTATAGAGACGTTTCGTCGATTTATTACTATTACTCGTTACCTCGCGAAGGTTTTGGAATTGAAGGAGCATGCTAATTCTTCAAAAAATTGTAAAACTATGAAAAATCTATCTCCGATAGTACAGCTCTGATAGATAGATCTAACGCGCTAATAAAATGTAGTAATCTCGCTACATTCGCTTAGAAGACTATTTAAAAAGTGGCAAAAATAATTCGATCGGAACCAACCATCTAAGCGTATGATTCAGCACACGACTTTCAAACTCTATCAAACTACCAAAGATTTAAGCTTTAGTCGATCTATGCGCTACCAGTTAAGTACACATTTATGATCATCGCGTCTTCTCCTGCTTCGTGTCATAAGCAACCAGTCACAAACAAGGTCCGACCGCCTCATTTTCAATTTCGCGTTCTGATGTCGTCCATCAATCTTGCGAATGAACAAACCAACCAACCTACCGTCCCTGTCCGACTTGAACATTGTTACAAAGCTCGCGACATCTCTATACCGGTCGGTACGGCGATCGCGTTGTGGACGCGGCTTAACGAGCATGAGTGTCGTGTTGCAATGGCCTAGAAGCGGTAGCTAGGCGAAGGGTCAAAAACACCGAGCGGCACGTTTCTAGGCCATGCGCTGCTATCTATAAACCCCTACGAGCTTCTTCTGTCCCTCCCCACCCCTTCACTCCCCGCTCTACCCTTCTGTGCTTCACAGTCTCTCCGTTCTTCACCTCCTGCTTTCCCGGGTTGCTCGATCCTCTCTACCTACACTCTACATCACACGGAGTTGCACCTATATACACTTCCATACCTAGGTCATCTTCTCTCGCGATATCTGTCTCTTTTTCACTCTTTTCGTCAAGCCCGCGTCGAGTTTCGCTTTCGCCCCGTCCATCTGTAGGCTGAACCATCCGAGGCCATATATAAGTACGTTTCGAACTTCGAGTCGTATAGAAGGAAAGCTCGAACGACCGCGAGACGACTCGAAATAGAGGCAGTTGTGCGAAATTTCCAATTCCACGGAACGCCGCGCCGACTAGGACGGTCGATTCGACAGCTGGTGCTGGCTGTCTCTTCAATGGTGAATTATGAAAAATCTGTCCAGGGAATAATTCGCTTAACAAGTGGCGAATGGTTGCTTCTGCGGAACCGATCGCTCCATGATGAATGCTTTTACGGCAATTTTTGTTTGTACGCTTGAATTGTTTAATATGCAGAAGAATTAAGAGGTATCCACGAAGGTTGTACGTAACATTGTAGCGTCGTCGACATTTTAAATTTTTAACGCTGTAATTCGATAAATTTGTGCTTCCAATAATACGATCATCTTAAATGTCGAGAGAAATACCATTTATGGAAGTATAACTATTTAGAAAGGTAGGAAATGAGCAAGGGCTGTGAGGATTAAGGCCCGGAGTAGACAACAAATGTGACAAGTGTTTTGACAGTGTTATATTCCCAATATAACGGTGTACTGTCGCACGTTAATATATACTGCGTGATTAGAAATATAAAGCTGAATAGCACAATATTACCAGTGCAACATTTTGACGATATTTTGATCATATCGTTGGTATTAGATCTTACAATTCTAATAGTAGCATTTCACACTATAGACTATAGACTAGCGTCTCGTGTTTGTAGAGGTAACGGCACGTGTCAAGGCCTTTCAAGAGCCATCAGTTTACCGAATCTGTAGGTTTAGCGGCAAATTCTAGACTCACGAATCTAATGTCTGTAGTTTCAGGTGTCGATAAGCCCAATATTCTTCCAATTAATTGTTAAAAAATACGCACAAGAATCTGGCCACGGAGTGAGGACGGTGATGAACTTTCTGAGAAGAGGACTGACAATGAGTCGAATAGCTCAGCACTCGGAACTCTTACTCCAGAATGTCGAAAGAGCAAAGCCGTCCAGGTAAAATTTTATAACAGGTATCGCCATTGTTATGCCGCCGAATTATTCGTCTGTACAGAACTTTAACTTCTCGATCGTAGTAAATTATGAAGGAAGAGATTGTTCGTTAGCGTGTACGATAGAGTAGATGCTAAAATTAGAATTAAAACCTGTTACTTTCACCAAGAGTTGGTTACGAAGCACGTATCGATGTGATCGAGAAAATTAACCAAGTATTGTTTCCAATTTTCGAGCGTGCATGGCATAAGATGCATCGTGTAAATCAGATGATTTTAACTCGTCGCGAAAGGAGATTTCGTCCGTTTTCGTTATTTACTTCGTAAAGAAAATTCAATATAAAATTTAAAAGAATAATCGGATATGAAGCATTATTAGCGCGCTGCAAATACGAAAGAGATCAAACGAAGAAATGGATCTGCAAATTTTGAGGAGCAATCTTAACACTTTACTTAACACTTTTTCTAGTATATTTCTTTTCTTTATTAAGTACTATTCTCGCGTCCTTATTTTCTAAATCAAAATCTTTTTACACATGCAGGAATAAGGATAAAAATTGAAAGGATATTATATTTCAATTAAATTAATATAGGTATTTCACTGTAGAGGCTATTTAAATGTAAAATTCTACTGAGAAATACTTTTAAATCTATAGTCCATGATTTTTGATTCTGCAAATATCCATGATTATATTATATTATATTATAGTCAATTTAGAAGTTTACGAAACCAATAATTAATACTAATAAGTGTAAATAAATGTATTTTATTTTTCAGGGAATGCTTTCAATCTTAAGAATTAAAAAAAGAACAAGAAACACGAATTATGTAATATTTTCATCATACTTGCTAGCAGTTGATTAAATCGATGAATAATCAACGTACTCGATCTTTTACAGTAGATAACACAATGTTACTAAACTTCTTGCTACTATTTTCAAAATTCTAGGTTTCCGCTTTATAAATGTTCCCATCGGAAAAATAATTTTCTTTCTTTTTTTTACCATATCACACCATGCTAATACTTTTGTGACGACGCTAGATCGCGGAAGTACTTTAAAATATTGGACTAACCACGTATACTACAAAGCACGATTTCGATATCGAACTGGCAATCGGCCGCGAGTAATTTGGCACTTAAACTTGACAATGGCCAGTCGAACGGCTGGACTTGAACGGATCAAATAATGCGATACACGTATACGCATTATTATCCGTGCTTCTTATGCGGTTATGTTATACAACCGATCCGCATATCTGCGTATGCAGGTTCGCACGAAAGTGCCGCACCGCGGAGACCATCAACCGATCGCTCTCTCTTCTAGTCTTTTGCAGTGGTTCTCACCGCTTTGGCGAGAATGGATCTCAATATCGTTCATCATAGTTCGACGGGGAGGAAATTTATATGCATATTGTTGCGTAATTTGAAATTATTTGCTTCGTCCGTTTGCCTCGACAATTGAAATTAGTACCTTTTTATTTTTGGGTTTTGTTATATTATTTGGAGAAAGTGCAAATAGTGAAAGGTGCAAAAGTAATGCTCACGTAAACTATTAATTTTGTGTTTTCCAATTTTAATTAAATTTAATTAAATTCCATTTTTTTCAAAGTAAAATGTTGTTTGCATTAATTCGTCAAAACTTTTCTCGTTCCACACTTTATCATGTCTGATAATTCAGTCATTAAATAAATACAGTAAAGAATATTTCGTTGGATGTCGCGTGTAACATATGTAACTGATAGTATACCACAATACCGTATCAGAGTCGAACCGTTGATTATTCTACAATATCACTGTAATAACGATCCATCCGCGATCCATCAAAAACGTTAACTCCTTACGCGATACTTGGCGAACGAGACGCTGTCAGCCCACGTTGCAATATCGATTTCCGTAGTTCACACTACTTGTTAACTGATTAACAACTAGTATCGTAATTATGTATCCGTCGAAACGGATGATGCAAGAATTACAAAACGGTACGTGTTTCGCGTGTTTCTTATAACACCATCGCGTAAAAATGAATTACGATGGAAAATCAATCATTATGTCTTTAACCTCTCCCATTTGAGACTCGAGCATTAAAAAGAACCATATTTATAGTAGAGATCACGGGCATTTTGAACCTGTATTAATATTTATAGGTATGTAGCCGGCGTGCCAAATTTGCAGGTTGCTCAAGGGTCTGCTGTATATCAATGAATTATTCTTACTTGGCTGTACTAATTACATCATTCTGACCTTTTTTAATTGACTTGTAGCGAGCATATTAAAAGTTCGCACAAGTAATGAGGATAACGACTCGGAGTTAATTGAAAAAAAAGTTGGCTACTTCAGTACAGAGTCGACTACGTTTACGAAATAAATTTATTTTGCTTTTTCTAAACGTTTGTTATTCCTTCTTAGTGAAAATATGTAAAATATATATACTTTTATGTTATATTGGCTACTCTCAAGAACTTTTTTTATAATGATAAATGGCGTTTATCGTGGCGACTCTTATCCGCTTGATAAAAGGTCACCAGGAACGCATGGTCTGTATAAATCGAGGGATCGGTGTACTTTGTCAAATATGGTAAATTTATAGGATTCGTTTGTTTTTCCAGTAGAATGAAAAACTGTAAGCGTTTGTAACATTTTCTTGACACGAGTAAAGAAATCACATTGCAGAGAATTAAGGAAAAATTGTACAAACGTTTTCTTCTTTTTGATTTGAGAATCAGTCGATCGATTCGTAGCATGTACAATTCGACTCGAGTGTGTACGCGTCTGCCCTTCTCCATCGCCTTCACTGTCGTTCACGCCACGAACTAACGACTTTCACTTAAACGGCAGACTCACTTCCTGAATGCATAGACCAGTCGCGATTCCACGATCGAACTAGGAAACGGAGAACTGTCGGTTACATAAAGTCGAATCGATCGGCGTCGGGGTTTTTCGATTGCGCAGTTTGAACCCGTACTCTGTTCAAGGACGATCGTAGGCTGTTACCGCGTCAGGTTTGATATATTCATAAAAGTGAAATTTTGTGGTTTCAAACTGGAATAGAGCAATGACCGAGTAGGGTAAAAATTAGGAAATCGAGAAACATCATGTTCAGGTAGAAGCTGAAGAAATTTAATTTCCTATCTTCCGTATTGATTTTTCAGATGAACCATCTTGTGAATGATGCGATTTGTATTTATACGTAATTATGTACGTGTTACATAATTTGTACGTATATACGCATAATTGTGAAAAAAATATTTACGACGAGAAGTCTACATGCGTCATATTAGCAACATGTATGTTTTTTTAAAACTGAATTGAAATATAAATTATCTTCAACCACAAAAATTTATACACAATTGTCACAATGCCCGCAAATTAATCGATTATCGGTATTTGATCGCCATATTCTTGCAACCATCTTAGCGTAAATTAACTTACAATTTGATTGATTTCAGTAATCGCAAAAAAGTTGTTAAAAGCAAAATAATCACGTTTCTTTTGTAATGTCATGGCACAAAAGATTACACAAGACAGTAATCGAGAAGGAAAGGTAATGCACGGTAATATCGTAGTCCTATTTTGGTAGCGCGCCTCGAGCTCTTTGTGCCATATTTCGTACGGTGCGGTGGCACGATGCGATGATTCAAACGGAATAGAGTAGGCGTAACCCGTAGGAGTGGAGGTGACGAGAGAGCGCGTTGCCTATCTGCTCGGAAGCGAACGAAACCGAGGGTGAAAACACATCGGAAATTATGCAGCCGTGTATCGGCCTGGTTTCCTTCGCTTCCTCTAATTTCACGATTCGGTTGCGGGACAACCAAGAAAACGGGCTATCGTTGTCGGCTGAGAACGCGCCTACGTTTCGTTGGAACGATCGTGTCATTTCACTTCCTACTATGTAACCCAATTAGCCGCTTATTTAATACTGTTCCGGCGACCGCAAACCATAGTAATAGAAGCATACAACTAATGGTTTCGAGAGGAAAAAAGGGTGGAAAATAAAGGCGAAAGCCCGCTACTAGAAAGCCCGCACCGCTCGTCTGTCCGTTATCTGTACGAAACGATCGCACTATGCGGGAATTAACTTTGATTGTAATAAATATTTTCTATTTTCTGATGTGACGAGTAACGAGATCGAGAATGATCCATGAAGATTCTAGAAAATTGGTCGAAATTCGATAGAAAAATCTACGTACTAAACTATGCAGATTATACAAACTTTCCAATAATTTGGATTCAATTGATATAAACTAAAGCAACAAGGCATACGTTCGCACGTTTTGGAAATCTAACGAAACTGCGTATACGAAATGGCGACAATTGAGAACCACTGTTTGGATCAAATAAATTTCCGTCTGCGTCATTAGGGTAGATGGAGCGATCGAACGGAAGAGGCAAAAACGCGAAGAGGAGGGCGGTGTTATTCAGTAGCCAGAAAACCGATGTTATGGCCGGCAGTCGAGAATCGAGAGAAGAGTAGCTGACGCACGCGGTGACGGCGGACGTAGGCAAGGCAACAGAAGGTCTCGAGCCGCGAGGTTCAACCTCTCCTATAGGTCACTTCCTCGTGCATAACCCAATTAAACCGATTATTTAACGCTCTGCCCGCGCTCTTTCTCTCTGTCTCCTATCGTGCTTCGCCGCGATCACATTCTCGCTTACTTTCCCACCTACTTTCGAATAAGTGACGACTTCGAAGGTGGTGCGATATTAGATAGACGGGGTTGGCAAGGCCAGAGTCGACGACAACTATTTTTATCAACTATGTAACGATATATGTACATATGTGTGTAATAATACATATATGTAATAACACACCTATATTATTGTATATATTGCGTACCTATGTGTAACAATGAATGAGCAAAGACAGAAAACTGCGTTATTTTTTATGGCGCCGACTTTTGTGAATTGTGAAGACAGAAAATAATTCTAAAGTATTCCATATTACAAATGCTACAAGTGCCATACCGTTCAACATAACGTTCACCATACTTCACCGTACTTCACCGTACTTCTTCACCATACGATCTGCGTTCACACGAGCTGCGATCTTTTGGATATCGGCACGCCGGGTTACGCAATCGATTCTTGGCGTGTCTTTATACGACGCGAGGGGGGCAATAAATCAAGCCTTACCGCGAGAAAAGCAAGAAGAAAAGACGAGGTGTTAACCGAACCGAGAGCACAAGCTAGCGATGCAGTGAAAAGGGAGGGGAAGGACACATAAAAGTTGAAGAAAGGGGACGAGAGGGTAACCCTGGAATCCAGATTACGGCGTTTCGTGTATGCACGGCGAAAGGCTCGCAACGCGAGTGCGCGATGGCCTATTCCCCGTGTCCAGGGTTACCCGCGGTCGTTGTGTCCGAAAACTTTGGCAATAAACTTACGTTCGAGAAAGAAAGAAAAGAGAGGGAGGATGGGAGGGAGGGAAAGAGAGAGAAAGAGAGAGAGAGACAGAGAGAGAGAGAGAGAGAGAGAGAGAGAGAGAAAGGAGAAAGAGAAAAAATCGGCGGAACCGATAGAACGACACCGCGATGGAACGGACTGACCGACACTACACTGCTGCCGGGATAGTTTCACTAGTTGCGTAATCCTAATAGATTGTGCTGCTCGTTGCTGCCTGCGACCGACTTACGACCGCGAGACGCCCCTGGATCGTAAAGACACTTCTTTTTTTGCTCTTCTACGAACATTGTACTTCGCTGAAACTCGGATGCTTAACAAAATTTAAAAAATCATCTTATATCGTGTCATTGCTTCTAAGAATAAAAATTATCCTTTGAAAATAAAAATGGTTTAAAAATAAAATGCAAGCAATCGTTAGTACTTTTTCGACTTCTTCTCATCACTCGATTAATTCACAAACAACTCATCCCATAAAACCAATGTGAAAATTAAATAAGGAACAAATTGCAATCTTTTGAACAGAAGGAGACTAGAAGTGCCCAAAGCGACACGGCTCTGCAAAGTTCTATAATTTTCTCGTTTCGCTTTAATAATTATTTCCAACGTCTCCGTGTTCGGGGCTAGATATGGAAAACGTAAATCGGTCTAAGAAGATTTATTTTTCGTGAACGTTCGCCGCTGGGTAGTTTCACTAGTTGCGTAACCGCAATAGGTTGTCTAACTGCCGCCGCTACTGTCGCTGCGACCAACTTGCAATCGAGACAGCCAAGATCGCTGGCAGTTAATTCGAGAAAGTTGCAACGGGCCGTAGATCCTTGCTTGAGAGAAGAAAAGTAAACTCGCCGCGTGACACCTTCTCCCTTCCTTCTCGTTTGTGCTATTTTTCTTCTTTTTTATACAACTATTTATCGCTTATTGACGGCGGTGCTCATCGCGTTGACGTTGACGTTGACGTTGACGCGTTTTAACACTAGTTTATTCATACTTTCGAAGAAATCTCATACATGAAATCTTTTGGCCGATACCGATCCCTTCCTTGGCAATACTATAGTTTAACATTGGCTTAGTAAAATTTTTAATCACGTATTCGAAAAAGAAAAGGGAAGAAATAAAAACAACCAAATAGGAATAAATATAAGGAAGTCGAATATAAAATGTCGAGGATTAAAAAGCAATAAGTTTCCCGATACCTGTCCCAATCGAAAGCTTATCGATAATTTCCTCATCTACTTAAATCCTCCGCGTGTTACCTGTAATCCAAATCTTACGACCAGCTGCGTCCAAACGGTATAACATGGATTTACATTTCAATTTTGCAGAACGATCGAAGAAACGACGAATGGGCAATAATAGCAGGCGAGGATACTGGTTGATTGATTATCTTGAGCGTTCTTCGTGCATTCGCGATCGACGCGACGCGACGAGCAACCGATAGTTTCACTAGTTGCATAACGAACAGCCGCGATACACGTTGTCGAACGAACAGATCGTGTTGTAATACGACAACAACTTCCCATACCATTGCTGTTTAAAGTGTTTAAATGAGCTGAAGCGTTTGATTTGTTCGGGAATCTTGAAGTACCCCCGCGCGATCCGTATAACGAGCACCTTAAAGTTCATTTACCTCTTCCCAATTTTTCGATTTCTTTTCTAATTATCTTCTTATCCTTCCTTCTTCTGTTTCTCTTTTCTTTTGTTTAGCTTTGTTGGATATCTTACCTGGACTGTTACAGAAACGCGTCTAAGTTCTCGCAAAACGAATTTTCAGGAAGAGCAGAGTTTCCGCTTACATTTAGGGGGAAATAAACCTTTCTAAGGTATTTTCTATACCTATGAAATAATATCGATGATTTTTTCTTCCGAAAAACTTACTTGAGATGTTCCCAATATTTTCAATCACTGCGAGATCGTTTCCAGACGATTTCGAATCTATTCGCAATATGCTTCCACATATCTCTAATTATTTAAATTACTGTAAATGAGACGTGATGCTTTATACTCGTATATGTAGTTAGAAGTATTTATTGCTTGTTAACGAGAGAAAGAATATTCATGAAATGATGTTTGACTCGCCTTGAAATTTCGAATTCTCTCGCAGTAAATACAAAGTACTAATCAAAGTCTTATTAATCAGCTTGAGCGTTACATAAATATTAATCAGAATAAGTAGTAAGTAAGATACGCAATAAATTATTAAAACGCGGTAATTTGAAAATGTGAGATATGTGAACGCCGGAAAATTAAGCGATCAATCCATTACACGTTGATGATCCGGTTTGAGATTATGTTAAAAAAGATACGGAACATAATAAAAATTTCTTGTCGTGCAGATATCTTTCGCATGTTATTTCTAATAAAAATCACGAAGCTTCATCCATAAATATTGTACGTCTTTTGCAAGTTACCTAAACAATTTTATCGTGTATGTAGTCCTCTTTGTAATCTTTATCTTCGTAATGTATCACTTTATTATAATATCAGTCAATTTCACAGAATTCGTCAAATATACACATCTTCTGTATCGCATTTTATTTCGATCGATTTTCGTTCAATATTTCACAAATATATGAAAAATACGTTTATTTCATATATTTGCACAAAAAAATAATAATTCAGTTATCGCTGTCGATATTGTACTCGAAAGGAGTTAACCTATTCTTTTCTCAGCATGTCAACCAAAAACGGTCAGAATGATGTAATAAGCGCTATCAGATAAGAATTCTTGACTCTGATATACAGGTTTGTCCACGAAACTGGAACAAGCCATACTTCTTTTCTAAGTGCAATAAGAGAAGAATGTTACGGGGAAAATGTTGATGGTTACAACAAAAAGTATTTTTGTTTGAGACGTTCCTTTTTTTCTTTATACAGGTTAAGTTACATTGCCATTAAGCGTGAAAACTTTATTAATATGAAGTAAGACTTCGTAAAGTACTCGTACTTAAAATAAACCTCCATTAACGATAGAATTCTTCTAATGATCGTTGTGATCATATATCATTTTCTCGATGTTATGCACGTCTTTAGTAAAAATACTAAATATTGTTTTGTTCAGTTCATGTTCAATGACATTTCTTGCTAGCTTTATAATTAATGAATTATCTTTTATCAAAAGATGTTGCATGTGATATAGAAATGTAAAAAATTAATAAACAATCATTCTACACACCATCTTCAAAGTTTCTCAATAACGAACCGCATCGAATAATTTCTTTTTACTTACAAAGAGTTTACCGATGAACGTGTCGTGCATTGACCACATACACACAGAAACACAAGATGCCTAGATAGGGTGCGAGCAATAATCAGCAATGTTTCGCAGGCTCGTATGGTTGAGAACCTCGGTGGCATGGTGGTAGCGGCGGCGCGGCGGCGGAACGGAGACGGCAACAGGAGCTTGTTATCTCGCTCACGAAGACGCATGTATACGCGACTGAAACGAATGCAGAAGTGCATTGCAAGCGGTACGACCGTGCAGGCTTAGTTTGTGCTCGCCGGCTGATAGTGTTGCGCAAACGTCATCGAAAAGTTCATGATACAAAGTCACGTTACGAAAACGGCGAATGACGCGAGCGCCCCGTTATACATCGAGAGCGAGAGCGAGAGCGAGAAGAACGGTGAGGGAGTGCATCGGTGAATGTTAATGCCAATTCGAACACGGCTGTAATAATAATACCGGCGCCATGACGATCGAACGCCAGCTCAACAACCGCTCGTCTACTTTTCCGTTTCTATTCAAAACAATAATCGCCTTCGATCTATCTTTCGGCCTAAAAGGGACGAATTTCAATTTGATCGATGCATTTTCTCCACGAATACTATACATAATATAATTATATAATACAGCGTATATTAATAAATCTTGGAAAATTTATTAAAAAGTTGTAAAAAAAAGTGACATTTGCATGAACGCGATATTTCGCAATCTGCAAAAGAAGGTACTCGATCAAAGATAGTTTTCTTAGAAAATTAATGAATATATGAATGATAATTTATGACGTTTTTTTATTAACAATTAATCTTATTCAAATACACAAAGTATTTCAAAGTGTTACAGGCATAACGAAATAACGTAACTACCATGCTTCTTTAACATCGTAAAAAGAGTTGTTTTCTAAAGAAAATTCTCTATGCAAGTAATGCAATTCATGCCCAGTTCGAACGCACATTCCTCGATTTTAGATGCCACTTTTCGTTACAGAAATATCAAATATATCGCGTATAAAACACGATTTTTCAAATTGTCGATATTTCTATTCGTTCGAGTAATTCATTATATTTATGGCATATACCGATTTCTGTTGATTATTTTGTACGTGACTTTATACACTTCAAATTTATATAAATTTATTCCAACGAAATATAATCAAAGATATTGTATAATTCTACTTCGATAAAAGTGACCAGAAAAAAGAACTTTACGGTTATTGCTCATAGCTGCATTTAGTCCGATGAATGTTGTCTGTAACGATTGATAATTCAATTCTAGAGAAAACTAAGAGGAAAGTAGCTTCGTACCTATAAAAGAACACGTCGCAAATGACTTGTAATTTTCTCCCAAGAATTATCTCAGCAATTATATTATTGAAATATACGTGAATATAAGAAATATTACGTTCGTTTTATCGAATTGTTGTTTACTTTATACCGTATTCTCACTATTTCGATTTCGTTCAAGCAACGATCATCCTGCATTCCCTCTGTACAATATTCTCCGTAGTATTTATTTCACTGTGTGATTTGAGGAAACTAGAACATTGCATTCTTGACCGTGCAAAGAAACGTTGAGGATTCTCTTTTGCGCGCACACGATGCCTTGTCATGAAAGAGCACATTCTGTGTATATTGAGCCGAGCATATTAGTCCGTGGATTAATGAAAATGAAACTTTCTTACAAATATTGATTTTACATACAAATTATTTTATAACGAGCTTCAACGTCTATTTAAAAAAAGACAAGAAAAACAAGTAAAGATTATGTTTAAAGGTTGAATTAAAACTTCGGTGTTATTCAATCTTGTTAATCCTTTTGGTACGACGCGACACTCGTCCGTCACTTGACGATTGTGAACAAGAGCGATTGCGCGAAGCCGTTGCGTATGTTGACTTCAGTCGACGCGCGGCCTCAACCGTGGGGACGCATTTATTAACTACCACTAATACTAATCACTATCACTAATAAATATGACTTTATAATAAATATAACTACTAATTGATGCTGGTACCGACATATGTATATATATATTATATGATTAGAACTCAACCTCGTTACAAATTCTTTTTTTCAGCTTCCGTAAATCAGTATTTTCATGCCAACAGTTGCTTCCTTCTCGTCTTATTGTTAAAGCCTAATATTTCACACTTTCCTAATTTATTAGCTCCAATAGATATTCAAAAAGTAGCCAACGCGTTAAATGACAAATAAAATTACCTTGAATTAATTAATATCAATATAAGAAACAGCTGTGTTTAATTTTGTAAAAGAAATTCCTCTCTAGTGCAAGATTAAAATAATATTCAGAAACAAATAAACTCGCTGAGATATCTGTGACCAAATAAAGAAGGATAAATTATTTCACAATTTTGTTATGCGTATAAATAACTGATTTATATTAAAATTGCTCGATACCATGTTCTTCTATTTTTCCAAGATAGGTCGTCGATTTATATAAGTCGAAGTCAGACATTCTCTGCATAGTCTACTTGGACGATTGCGTCAAAAGAAACCAGACAAACGCTTAAATAGTGAGCAACGTTCATATTCAACGTAGAAAATAAATTTTCTCTTACAAAATTGATTTCGATATTTCAAAGCTACGACATCCTAAACTCTAAGTTGCAGAATTCGTATAATTTTGAAGTTGGAAAGTATCGCTACTTAATTTGCGAATGTTTTTACGTTTACTTTACGATTACCTTCGAACAAAATTTCAAGTTCAAGAGTGCTGGGTTTTTGCAATTAAACAGCTAAACGAACTTGTACAGTTGAACGAATTTGAACAGTTTAAAAAGTTCAGCTAGAATGCTGCAAAATGATGAATGCTCCATAGATAGATAGCCATTTAAAAATATTCTTCAATTTCGAAAATTGCGAGCTACTTCAAGGAATTCTTAAAAATTTGGAAAGACTGCGTGCTAATTACACTCTACTTACACTCGTGCATCAATCTCCTATAAAACATACATCTTTTACATCTAAATCGATAGAAATTCTTCCATTCTTAGATAGAAAAATGAATTTATATTTTTGTAATATTAGAAAATATAATAACAAATTTTTAACATTTAAATGATTCGATTGAATATTTTCGAAAATTAGGTGCAAAACTCGATGAATATCTTTAGATTCTGGATTATACAAGGTACCATTCGCCATTCCTAAAACCGAAATATATAAACCTTTCCCATGCAACCTTTAGCCTACATTTCGTTTTATCTCTCACATTTCGTGAATGTAACGTGTTTAAAAAAATATTCAACGCCGATAAGAATATCCATCCGCCATTAGTTAACAACCACAATTTCACAGAAGTTTTGCCGTGATTACAGAAACGCAACCTGTTGGAAACGTTACCGCGTTGTCAGAACGATACTCGTTCGTTCTTTTATGTTTATGTACGTTATGGCTGCGGTCATATTTCATGCCTCGAATATACACAATTGTGACGGCAAACTATTGTCAAACGTGCAAGAGAAGCAAGGTGCAACACGTTTGGTTAACATGTTTCCTTTTTGCTTCGATATATCATTAGACACATAGAGGTCATGTTATCACAATTTCTCGAAAAACGAAAGTCTTAATTTATGCAATGTATTTTTAGATTCACGATAAACAAATGTGCGATTGAAGCATGCTTATGATAAGTATGAAAACGATTATTAACCTTTCGTATGCAAATATATTTTTCCACACTCTGACAGAAGAGAAGCGGGCTCGTTTATATCGAAATTCAGCTTTTTACTGTTCTAAGCGTTCGGAAACAGTGTAGGAAAATTCTGAAATACTTATCATTGTTTCTATTTCAATGTATAGCTATTCGTTCGTTCAGGCAACATTCGAAAATTAGACGCGTTGGGAAGTTTTCTCGATAAAAATAAAAATTCGTGGAGAAGAAATCTAAGTATAAAGTATTTCGCTTGCAAAAGATTCACCAAAACAATGTTATTTTTATGCTTTTTAAGTAAGGTTATTTTTAAGATCACAAGTTAATGTGTCATTCAAATATGCGTAAGTTTGTCTTTCGCTGAACGATATAAAAGAAGAACTATGGGTAGCCCTTTGATCTTGGCTAAACGACGATAATGCAACAGTAGGAATCCATTATCGTTTCCAAGGTACTGCGTTTTTCGCCGGCCACCGTTTGCTACCGTACGTATGTTTCCCGCAGGCATCGTGTCTGTATGCCAGTTTCGACCGAGCGATTCACCTCGCTTGGCCTAAATAAACAACCGAGAATACATCGACCCGACAAGCTAGCTGCTACACTTTAGGCGCACGATTCTGCGTTGTTTATACGATGGCCAGAGATGGCTCGATCGTTACGGTAAACCGGAAACCACGTCGATGAGAACCGATCGCGCCTTCCGACATCGATAGAAAAGCCTTTCGAAGAAGAACTGACGATCAAACGTAAAAGGATTCCTACAGTTGCCCTTAGTCCGTTTATATCCTTTTTTAATCGTTTACAACTTTTTTGATTAATTATTTTAGTTATTCGTTGATTCATCTCTTTCTTTCGCGACTCTTCCTTTTTCTCTTATTATCGTTTCCATCTTATTATAAATTAAAGGATTTTAGATTTGGTAGAAGAGCGAAATCGATAAAGAATTCGCATTACGTGTTGTTCTTTGTATCGTAATTATATCTCTCGTATTAAGGACTACGATATGAATACTATTTATCGATTCTTTCTTTATTTTCAAGCTAAGTAAATTTACAATGTAGTAAACGATGAAAGTTGATATCATCCGAGTGACAAATGATGTATGTAAGTGCCAAAATTAACAAACACGTGTTTTTTGTTTACACCGAAAATCATCACCGTCGACACTTACCCAGATCGTTTATCACCTCGACGTTTCAATCGTTATCAGTACGTATCATCGAACCTCGTTAAGACTATGATCGTTTTTAGAATCTCAGAAACATTGGACAGCGTACTGAATTTTAAAATTGCTTTCCTCTAA
This sequence comes from Bombus fervidus, assembly GCF_041682495.2. Classification (NCBI taxonomy): domain Eukaryota; kingdom Metazoa; phylum Arthropoda; class Insecta; order Hymenoptera; family Apidae; genus Bombus; species Bombus fervidus. The sequence continues at coordinate 4,381,833 of NC_091519.1, forward strand.
AAATATGAAAGATGCGACTTATCGTGTTTTTCCCATATAGTTCAAATTAAATACCAGTAGCATTTTCTTTTTAAATATTTTGCCTTTTGTAGCATACATTTCGATTCGTTTGAAAAAATTTATACGATTTCATGATTAATTGAATAGCGTTCCTTGTCAGAGACTATATTTCGGTCTGGTGGATGCTTTAGGACCGCAAGTAACGCGATTCAGCCAAGCGTGGTTCGCGTCTTTGCATCGGAAGGTCGGCTGTGCCCTGTACCACGCGTGACGGAAATATCCCTGGCGATTATGGCGAGAAAGAGATAGCATAAAGGCGCGCGCGCGCGTTCTTTCAACGCGACGCGACGTTCGGTTACATAAGCTGGCCCTACTGGTTCGACTCTATCTGCCGCTGGCCTGAGGCGTGCGCTATCACCGCCATTTTTCCACCTAGTTTCCGAGGTATCGGCGAATTTTTAAACGACCTACTTCTGTTTATCGCGTCGGAGGCTCAACGCAAACGAGTTGGGCAGCGATTTCGCGGAACGCGAGCCAGAGGCAACGCGATGTCTCGCCTCTTGTCATTGAAAGTGCTCAAGATCTAGTGCAGACCATGTGGGATTGTTATCGTCGAATATACGCGGGCAGTATACTTGCGTAAGGAAATCTTTCGGTCGTAATGAATGAACGACGGTCTCCGACGAACGGATGAATGAATTCTTTCAAAAATGGAATAATTTCATTGAAAATGAATTAGGAAGCGAAGTTTGGATATAAAAAACAAGGGAAAAAAATTTCGATAAACGTTTTAATGATATCGGTATAGTTAACTGTTTCGGTTGGGAAGTATATTATTACGATATATCCATCAGAAAACTGGTACCACTGATTTATCTATTGGCATTCTGAAATAAGAAGTCTTCATAGGTGATAAATCGATATTTTAATCTTTTTATGCCTTTTTACAATTCTGTTTATCGTCGATCGTTTCAAAACTCCATCCAATTGCTTAATCACGTTGCGCTACATAGGAAACTCTACCACACAATTTTCTTTCTGCCGAAGAGAGCGACTGCCGTTCGGCAGCTTACAAAGCGCTTATCAAACTTCGAAACAGAGAGATTGGGAACGCCATCGAATTGCGAATACTACGATCGCGACTATTGCTGTTCCCTTTTTGTTCTCCGCTGTTTCCATCTGGTGCTCGCGATAGGAAAGAGTAAAGTACATCTTGACTGTGGTCTACAACCGGGGAGCAAGTTGCGGCCGCGCGAGAAATTCTTATTTTGTGTTCCCTGGCTACAACGCATCCGAAAAAGATCCGTCTATCGGAGTCCGTTGTGGATGTTCTGTATTCTGTAACCGAGCTCGGTTAACGCGCGCGCATACCGAGGCCGCCGTAACTCTTTGCCTATGAATCGGCTCTCTTATTTTTCTAGGTGAACGTTTTTTCCTTGCTGGCTGCTCGTTCTCTCGAGATTCAAGGATTCCAAACATCACTTGACCCAGATCTTCGTTAAACTTCGACCGCGCGTCTGATGTAAACAGACCGGTAGTTGCTAGACGCCTCCTCGTGGCTCCGCGAGCGCCACTTCCAGCTTCTCACGGAAGAGAATCTAACCGAAATCTTAACAACTTCGTGGCACATTACGTCCGTGTGATTTTTAAAATTATTACTATTATTATTATTATCATTCTTATTATTTTCTTTTCCTTGTTTTCTTTTTTTATTTGTATCTATTTATTTATTAGTTAATTCAAACGATATTTCTTTGTGAAAATTACAAGTAATTTTGTGCTGCTTTCGAATAATAGAACAAAGACGGTAGTAATAGATAATAACCATTTATCCGATTGAAGATAGATCGTAGTTGAATATAGAAATGCATATGTATTAGCAGTTACATTATTGGTTATCGGTACCGATACACGATACGCGTATGTATATGGTTAAGGATCGCGCAGTGGTCTCGTTGCACGAAACAGGAGAATAAAAATGACGATATAAAATATAGGTGAATTCCGTTGTCGCTCTAACTACTCACGTTATTTTCTAGTCGAGGCTCTGTTTTTTACACGGCTGAACGAAGCTGGTTCTGTACAGTGCACGAGCAATGACTTTTTTCCTTGCATGAGATTATGAATCACTGCATAATATCCTCTCGACGGCCTTAACCGACAGAAGGAAAACGAAAGGCCGCGAACGCCACGACTTTGTCTATTTATTCTTCCAGTCTATGCGTTTATTTCGTAACGAGCGCAACGAGCTTGAAACCGAAGGGATGGTAAGAATGAAAATTATGAATGAATCAATGAAAAATATAAACAACGTTTTCGTAGCAATTCTTAATTCTAAGAAAAAAAGTTATTCAATTCGTTTTGCTATTGCTATCGTTATGTATTAACATTAGTTAAAATATTCTAATTTTATGTACTTTATATATACGAAAAAATTAACATTGTATCTTAAATATATTCTATATTTTATATCGTTGCAAACATTCGCTATAGAGAAATGTCGAACGAATGAGAAATTCATTCATACCTTGCATACAAAAAGTTCATTGATCACAACATATATGTATAAGATCATATAATATGAGACATTCTGACAAGGATATAATAGTAGATGTATCACTTGAAGTAATACATATATTTTGCGAAACACGCATGTGCATGAATCGATACTTTCGTAATCCCAGACACTACCCAAAGTATAAAAAAAGTAAGTAATTATTTGTTTTCGACTATGCATATTTCTTACTATAATGATTTTATTTTTCACGAAAATTGTGACGATGATATTTTACATTTAACAAGAGAGAGAGAAACGAAAATCATTGAGCAAAGCGTAAAAAGTCTCCTTGCGTATAAATATAATAGATGGAATAATAATAATCGTTGTTAATTATTGTCTCCTTGCTAAATCAAATACTGGCGATTCGACTCCATTACATCTAACAACACCGGACAAACATTTCCATTGATATTCATCGTATACTATACCGGAAGAGCACGAGACCAGTTATTCAACGAATGATAGCTGCAGGCAGCTTCGACAAAAACGAAAGCGATCTTCGAGGAGAAATTTCTTGCATGACAGGGAATGCAAAGAGAAAAAGAAAGAGAGTGTGCGAAGCATAGAGTTCCCCGTCATCCGCATCATCGCGTTTCTCCATCGAAGCCACGAAGAGAGGAGAGCCCTCCGTCAATCGGCTCGCAAGTAGAGCGTGCACATCGTGTGTACGAGAACGGACCCTTTTGCGCTGAACCGCGCGCCGCGCCGTGTTGTGCCGCGCCGTTTGGAAAGCGAGGAGGGTTCGATGGCGTGAACTCTACGCTCTGAAGCCTCGAGTTTTGCACTTGTGCACGCTCGCGAGCTGCGAATACGTTGCCCCGTAACCGAGTACCTCTCTTTATCATAGCACAGTGTGTTTCCTTTCTTTTCCCTGTTTTCATGTTATGTCCCCTTTTTATCTTTTATTCAATGCCTCGTTTCGACATAGAAATAGCGCACGAGTTTCGAATATAAATGAACGAAGGAAACACGATTAAAAGTTGCCGCAAGGAAGGTGTAAGCGTGAAATTGGTTCTGCGATAAAAAGTTAAAGAAAGAACCGTTATTGTTTAATAAAAAAAATCAATTTCATCTTGACACGTATTTAACATGTATTTAACATAATTGTACAAAATTATAATATATTATAAAGCATTTGTACGCGCTGAAATGTCGTACAACAGCGATAAAGAAACTCGAAACATCTGAATTCTAAACCCAATCAGTTCCGCATATCTTCCTTCTTCCATATCTTACATCGTTTAAACAATATGTACCGACTTTCGTGAAACGTCCTGTAAGAAGAAACGCCACGCAAGAGATACGTAAACTTACAAAGAGGAATCAAACAGTCAGTTATTTGTGATAACCCAAACGGAAAGAGCTGATTAAACGCGAAGAGCGATGTTCAAGGAGGAACGTAAACGCGACAAAAGCGAAGCATGTACGAGCGCGCGTTATTACTCGTTATCACGAACTTTTAATGCAACAGTCGACGTGTTTACAAGCGTGGAACGAACGAGCCATGTCAACAAGATAATGCACCGGGTTTCTTCTCTTTTGCACGTCCCACCTATTACATAGATTAATACACGTCGATCGAGCCGCGAATAGAAAAAAAGACCTACCGAACGAGCATGCGTCTAGCTGGCTTGAAAAATAAACGGCGCGAATAGAGAATGAACGCGAACGTTATACCGCCGCGAACGTTTCTGAAAGCGAAGGAAAATGCATTGCGTAACATAATAAAAACTTCAATAACTTCGTCCTATATTCCGAAGTATGTAATTGGCCTTCCTCTAATATGCACGACACCTTCTTGTCGTAGTGGTAATTCATGCTACCGCGTTACATATTCTTAAAAATTCCGCTCCCCTCGTCGATGGAACGCTATGTTGCGCGTTATAGCGCGTATGTAGCGTTGCACCAAACATCACGATATCCTTAGTTTTCTGGTCGTCTCGCATCGCGTAGCGCCCAACTCGATCTTTTCTTCCGCTAATATTTTCCAGATTTTTATACTTTATATATTTACATATTTCTGACAATCGTGTTTCTGCTGATATTTTTGTACTTTTTAAATTTACCGATTGCGATTTATAAATTAGGTTCTACATCGTGTTTTCAATTTCGTTACCGTGAGTTGTCGTTTTTCTTGAATTCTTGGCAAACTGCGATATAAATAATTTGGACTTTGTTTCGAATTACGATTTTATAAACAGATTTTTTCCTGTATTTGTCTATATATAGCTCTTTGGAAAGTTCGGTTCTATCGATAGTTGTCTAAGCATGGATACTTTGGGCTTTATATAAATATATCTTTCTTCTCTTCACAAGAACAGATCGAAAAGTTTCCGGAATGACAATAGCGATAACAAACAAAGCAACTGTTAGTGGCGCGATTCCGGAAACTTCTCAGTCTGTGTATCGTATAATAACGATATTCTTTGAATATAACTTTATTGCAAGATAAATTCCATAAGATCAGATTCCATATTAAAAACAGGATCACGATTTATATATTCAATAAAAGTCGCGTATTAAGACAAAGTAATTAACAAAGAATTAATTATTTACAAAAACGTCAAAACTAGGACTTCCTAAGGATAATAAGAATATTCTCAAAGGCCTTACAGAAACGAGGTATTAAAAACTATTAGTATTAACTAATAACTACTATCATAATTCCAATCCGACGTAACGATAAAACTGCCTATAACCTGCATCCAACGTATCCCTCATATTCGGCTGTCGAGCGTACACTTAAACTTCGTTCCAAGTTCAAGCTCTCCGTACACAACCCCATGATCGAGCGACCTAAATCGAAGGGGCCGTCGCACGTCGCCCGCTGCTCCATGAGACGTTCGTCGGGCAAATTTCGACCTCCAAAACAGACCTTTTTATCGACCTCCAGAAAATCCTTCGTAAACACAGGTCTAAAACATGCAATGAAAATTTTTAAGCTGTCTAAACATCCCTTCCCATGCCGATCAAATTTTCAGCCCTAGATACACCTATATAAATTTACATTCATAGACAGATATACTCTACCAAATAGATTTCAAGTCACAGGGATTTTCATCTCAGCTAGAGCGACCGTCTTCGAAAGCATCCCCGGGACACGGTTAAGAAAATCAGGGCGACTAGGCGAGCGAATCCATCCCTGAACCTATCCTGACCCGTGGAGAGTTGCATGCGACAGGCACGCAGACACGCACAGGCTGCGGCTCGATGCACCGAGAACGAGTCGTGTATGTACGTGCAGTGGAGCGGGGCGGGGAAGGGTTGGAGCGTGCGACGGGGTGGAAGGGAGAAGGGTTAGGTGTAGTATCGGTCATTACCTTCGCCGAGTAACTGGGTCAGTCGTCACAGCGCCACGGTTCGCTCACTGGCTGTCCGTTTTCCAGCGTTCTCCCACCCTCTCTCTCTTTCTCTCTCTTTTTCTCTCACACACGCGCGCGCGCGCGCTCCTATCCTCTATCTCCGTTCCTTCCTTGTTCGCTTTGTCTCTGTCGATTAGACTGGTTCTCTTCGTTTATTCGCCGTTCCTCTGTCCCTCCGATTCGACAGTATCCCCGCTTCGAAACCTTCCACACGATTCTCGAAGCGGCCACAGGAGGTTAGACCTTGGATTGGAAGCGCGACGCTGCGCTGCGTGGAAAACATCCGCCTTTTTTTCCCGGTTTCGCAGCGGGAGAGGCGTCGTTTCACGGCTACTCTCTCGCTTGTTTTTCACTGACAATGAGAACACAACAGCCATCGTTGTTTTCGATCAGGGTGGATCGAGTTCACGGTGTTACTCGAGGAGCTTGTTCCTGACAGTTGAACGAAGCTGCTCCTACAGGATTATTAACTCCCTTGTTAACGACGAGTATTTATGAAACGATCGGTTGGATAGGGAGCAAATTGTTCCTGCCAAATAGAGTTAACTTGCAAGTGGGATTTTTTACGAAGTAGATTTCGATGTTCCGCTTGTTCGTCCATTTGACGTTTGTTACTTCTGCATTTGAATCATTTTGATCAATTTTGAGAGACATTGCCGAAGATATTGACGACATAGAGGTTAATGAAGCTTTCGATTTTACGTCTTACTCAACACGCTGTGCGTTGCGCGCGTCATTGATGACCTACGACGTTCAAATGGAACTAAACTTTAATATGGAGGACACAATCCTCGATTTGGTATTAAATTAGAGTCGATAGAATTGTAATAAATCGTATAAATATACACACGAGGAATATCTTGCGCTTGTTGTAATTGTATATTTTGATGATACACGTTGTTCAGCACGCAAAGATAGATAAAACACGTTGATCCACCGCAAATAGCCTGAAATTAAAAGTATCCCCGTCTCCGATTCTAAAAATACCCACGATAAGTCCTCCCACTATTTTTATCATTTTTCTCCATCGACTTTCAACCGTATCACCCTTTCCTGCGAACTGAACCATATATTTTCATCGCCGTTTGTTTCTTCGCCACCTCCTCTATCCTTTCGTTTTACCTAGCCTTTGATCGAGCAAGAGAGGACGGAGAAAAGAAGAAAGCGAGAAGCGAATGCTACCTGTTGGGAGTGGTCACGTGATACCTTTGGCGCCCATGTGATGCACATTCGACGAAGCAGAGAAAAGGAGAGAAAAGATGTAATCGAGCTTGCACGCATTTCGCTATGCAAGTATGTATAGATCAGAGGGCGCGCCATGTGCACCGACAATTACATGCTGCAAACGAAAGAACAGCAGGCCCATGAAGAGAATCGCGATAAAGAGGCGGAAGAGGGGAGAGGTAAACGGAAAGGTAAGGGTAGCATGGATAAATTCAGGATGACATTAGCATTTCGCCCTGCGAATAATGACTATTGAGTGTAATAATTGCAGCAATAAATTACCCTTTCCACGTTGCACCAAGAAGAATTAACACTTTCGCGTGCGCACCCCACCCGGGGTAAGATATCTTGCGGCATTTTGTCATTCGTACGATCTATTTATTTCACTAAATATTTTTTATATTATACAATTTATAATTATGTTTGATTTCCCATACTTGTGATCAAACGTAGTTTTATGCGTAACGTTTCCGAGTATAAAGCATCATCCAGTCTAGTCTGATTATCGAATATCGACATCAACCAACTTGGAATTGTTTTATCAATGAGTACGTCAATCATATCTATGCTTACCAGTATTAAGCGAATTGAAAATTTTTCCAATTGTTGCCTTTCTTTTGCAAAGAGAACTACAGTTACTATTGTATATAGGTAATGCTATTTCTAATTTCGTTCTTTCAAGGTGCACTACAATTCTAACAAAAACATAGGTAAACTTAATTAATTCGAATACGTTATTCTCAAGGGTAATAGTCTTTTATAAAGCGATAGAATCAGAGTCATATAATTTTATTCAGATTTTCTTTGTCGCTCGATATACAATTTTGCGACCTTTCAAGGATTTATCTAAACTATATTTCGGTAGACGTTGAAGAAAACGAGGCAACCTCCGTGGCATCTGATAAACACAGTCCACGGAATGATCGTGCCACGAAGACGAAGCTGCTGTCGCACGTGTTGACAGCAACCAAAGGATAGCTTCCAGTAACCTATTCCGCGGTACGTTTTTGGGTCACACTCGATCGAAGATAACCGACCAATCAAGCACGTTACGTTTTATCTGCTTGCACCGGCGTATTTGCCACGCGCGGCGATTTCACGTCGCAGCCATGGACGAGCCTGGCGACTGTTCAAACTTGCCGATCAAGTACGAATGTATCTAGCTCCGATTGACTTTCATCCTGGGTACGGTTGCGATACGTTTCTTGAAAGATCCCTGAACATCATCTGTTAATTGCCTATGCGATAATTTATTGTTAGAAATATCCACCAACCATCTGTTTTTAGCGAATCTCAGAGAGGTACAAACAACTATTACATTTCTACAATATGTTGAAAAATATCACATGTGTATTACTTTCTTTACAAAGCGTCATAGATAATCTATAAGTGCATATGTAAGTATGCATGTATATCTTTCTGATACAGTATCGTTGGTCTCACCCAAACGAACAAGCCTGCTCAGCCTCTTAAATCAGTTCTCTCGCAACGAAGCGAGCATTCCGCAGGACCCTGGAGACCTCGGGGATCAGTCTCTAGCGGCGAACGGAAGTCGTTGTTAGTTGATCGCGAATTTAACTGCCGCTTGTTTCAAGGCATAAATATTCGTGGAACGAAGTAAATTACAGTGGCACCGCGGCCACTCGCTCGGATCGTCGTGTACGGTCACGTCGAGACTACGAACGATGCACGATTAACGGATTCGAAGCGTTGCATATCAGTATTATGAGGGGCATTCTGGGGCAAAGGTTGAGGAACGCTGACTCCCCTCAAGCTCCAACCCTCCGCCGAGGTATCCCAGTGCTACCTCTCTTCCTCCATCCTCCTTTGACTCCCTCGAAATGCCAACTACCTCCCTCTTCCCTTCTCTTCGCTTCACGCTGCTTCTCCTCCGTTTCTATCGTGTTCCACCTCCTGTTCCACCACCTCGTTGCACGCCAACCTCCTCCCATACTCCCCACCCGTACGACCATCAGGCAATGCTCTCTCGGTACTTTCGTCCGACAGTCCGACCTACCCCAATATCCCTCCTACCTTGTCTGCCCCTTTTCTCTCTTCCGTTTGACTCACTCTCACTCTCTTCTTCTTTCCCCCTCCGTCACGTGTCTCACCGCTTCTCCACCAGCCCTCCACACTGTTCACGTCCACACGTTTTCCTTCCCTTTCCCTTCACCCACGGATGTATCCGATGAATCTCTTCTTCCGCCTCGTTTTCTTTCTTCTTTACTGACGTTCATCGATGCTCCGTGCGCGCGTAAACTGTTCCGGAGTATGCCCTTCGCTCCCCGTTTTTCAACCGAGTGTTCTCTGTACTCTCTGTTCTTTTAGCTTACTTTCTAGAGCGAGTCAAAAAAGAATCCCGTATAACCCAAGTGCCTTCGGTTTACCGTTTACAATGGGAACAAGAATGTCAGACGCTAGGAAATTCGTATTGCGCGCTTCTAAAACAACTCTATGCATATGACGAGTTACTGGTTTTAGGAAATTCGATCTGTATACACCGGAGATTTTACCTGGGAAATCACCAGTGAAATGAACAGGACGGTACGATCCGTGTGAACGAAAAACAGAAAGGTTTTACAGAGAATTTACAGAAATTTTAGATCACAGATACTGTTTCGAAATTGCGGAATGTTAAATAAAACAACGAGCGCTCTAGAATACAATAGAATAATATCAGTAATTGACGATTAGCGATGGTAAATAGTTAGAAATTATTATTCTCCGCCCTCACACTCTCTTTCTTTATCCCGAGAAAAAAGGAAAAGAAAAAAGACGGTAGAAAAGAAAATTGAAACCAATTTTGAAATATTATCACCTTTCCGTTGAACGTTACACGTCGCAGCGTGTAAAAAATTAAATTTCAATTCAATCGACGATAATGATCGGTAAGGGATCAAGAGATTCACGCGAAGTGTAATCTTCGCATCGATAAATAACCTGTTTATCAACGGTGACGTACGGTTCAGTGGAATTTCGAATCGATAAAACTCGAGAGTACGGCGAGCACACGTAAAAATAGACCGCGACCTACCCTAACTGGCTATAGGCGCGCTTATCCACCCCCAGAGTTCGAGTCTTTTATCGAAGATCTCTTGGAGGAGCTCTTTCTTTTGCGCTTTCTCTGTCCTTTCGCTACGCGAGTCCTTCCTTCGAATACAACTACCGTTCCCCTCCCTTTATCCTTTCTGTTCCTATATCTCCGCTTCGAATACCAGGACTTTACTTCTTTCACGACTACAGGGAATTTTCTGGGATGGTAAAAGTGTGTCGTGGATTCGTTGAAGCGAGGACGAAACGTATCCCTTTGAACTTTCCACATGATAAGAACGGGATGTCGTTGATAATTTATGAACGGCAAGTACATTTACAGACTTAAAGTTAAACCAATTAAATTCGGCAACTTTTTGGCGAACGTCTGTTTTCTTCTTCGATCTAACTGATTTCGGTGAACAAGAGATAGGTGAATCCATTACAGATTACACAAATCACTCCATACTATTTTTTGCTTTTGCGTATCAATTTGGACATTTGACTTCATTGTGGATATCAATATTGTGGATATCAAAACGAATCTGAAAATGTATCATCTCTTTTATCCGTTTGTTTCATGCATTCTTAATCTTGGTAGTACAATTGTGATTGAAATCGAAAGCGTACAGATTTATAGATTATCTGAATATCAAAACATACATAATATTACTAATCTTTCTAATCATAGCATTTAGATGGCAAGAACTTTGAAATATTTTCTAGTTGTATAATTTTTAACTCGCGAAACATATAGAAGGTACAAAGCATGATTGTGAAAGAGCTTTCCGCCGATAACACCGAACGAGATAGTTATATGCGATAAACGCGAGGATCGAAATCGAATAACTCTACCGAGTAATAGAATATTTTGCGACCTACTTCGATCAGAGATGCATTTTCGGTTGCCTCGTCTTTACAATGTCAATCCTCTTTCATTTTACCTTCTTTCCCTTTCCTCTTCTTCTTTGCCCGCGTTTCATTCGATATGTCACGACTTTTAAAGAGTCTTTAGTACGTGAAAATGCATGCGATTTGCTACATGAGAAGCTTCCTCTAGTCAAACGAACGCAACGAGAAATAGCAGTCTGAGAATCTGTCGTTGTTTGCGAACCAAGTGCTTCAATTTTCACTTCGTTTTATCATTTTCTGACGTAGCGATTTTTGATCCATTTAACGCAATAACTGGGAAAATGGCATTCAATATCCGTTATATATCTTATTCATATATCACAAGTAAAAGACTTTATTGGGTTTCTAATTATAATGTTTCACAAAAATGTAAATTGTTACCAAGCAGCTAATATTTACATGATTGAAAATTGGTAATAAAATGTACTTTACAATAAAAACTTAGATGGTAGTAACGGTAACTTACAACGGTAACTTAGAAGAAAACTGCAAGTTTTATAAAATTTTAGTAGATATCATTTTAACGGTGGGCGTATTGCCGTTCCATTCCTATAAGGGAAACTCAAAAAGAGAAAAAAAAAAAAAAGAAAGAAAGAGAAACGAAGACAGTGGAAAAATGTGTACAAACTGCGTGACACAGTCGGGAAACGAGAAAGGCCATTTGAGTAACGAGCCGCGATTTCAGACAATCGCGCGATCGTCGCGCGATGCGCCGAGCCGCCTAGAAAGAGAGAGAGTCTGACAAAGCGTCTATTTTTGCGAGCGTAAAAGCCGCTTGTGCGCGCTGCAGCGGCGCTCTGCGTGAAGAGGGTCGCGCCACAATGCATGCTGACCCATATTCGGGTCGTTGCTATTTCAGATCCATCCTTTCCATAGAGGAAGGTCGTCGGACTACGTGGCGAGCGCGGCGGTTATGTAACGCTGGCTTGTTTTTAACGCCCGCCTCGGAAACACGCGATCCACCATCTACCAGTCGAAAAAGTCGCGCAAACACGTTTCAAATTAAAATTGCAATTTAGATTCAAAAGAATTATAAATTCTACAAAATTATGGTACAGTTTCGCGGAACTATTAAAATTATTAAGGATTTTTTTTCTTCTATGTTAATTTCTATATCTAGCAATGTCGTTCCTAGTTCTCCGGTTGTTAACATCGATTTCCTAACTCGAATTGACTTTAGGTAATATGCTAATTACATATGTCACTACATATTCGCTTAAAATCTGACCACCTGAATGTAGAATGGCTTCAAGTCATTTTGACTCGTGTAAATACAAATTTGAAGTCGAGTTAATTCGACTCAAGTGACTTGAACAACGATAGGTTTCAAAAATAAATAAGTGTAATAATAACGATCCGTTGACCGTGACATTTTTCCTAGACAGCCACGAAACTTTAGATCAGGAAATTTGTACCATACTCGTACATTGTATCGAAATTTCTTTAGTTTCAGATTTCATGGATTGCGAATGATAGTCAGAAGGGTCGAATGAACGTGACGAGCGTGGTAAAAGTTTTCTGTTGTTCCCTCTGTTGTTCCTTTTATGATAGCCTTGGTGCACACCTGACGGCAGACGGCGTTAAAGCCACTGATCACAGGGTGTTAAGTACGTGCATCTACGTGACAGAATTTCGATGTGATCTTTCTCGAAGAGAAATCTGTAAATAGAGTTTTACGGTAGCATTTCTTCCGAGAAGCTAACTTCTTACTCCTTGTGGTACAATTTACATTCCATGTGTTTTTATAGGTAAGAATTAGAATAATTTTGTGATAATACAGAGTTCAAGATGGAGTTGGGATGATAAAATAAAGGAATTTTTTAAATGCCACGATTATCTATAGTACAATAGTAAATATGTACATGTCGAAATACTGGTACAACTGATATTACCCATATTACAAAAAATATCTAATACATATAATACATCTTTGAAATTATCGAGCTAAACATATGTATATTTATACTCAAGCAATTTCCAAGTAGACATTGTTCACTTCACTGGTCGGTAAAGTCATTCCATCAAACGATCCTTTAATTGTCCCGAATAGTACAATTACAAAACGATTAGATGCAGTGTTAAATGTCGTAAAGACGAATCTCGTAGTCCACGATGCGTAGTCTGCAGATGCGTTCAACTATACATACTAATGTACATTCGCATACCGTAATGTAAAAATCACGAAAACTTTTTAAATTCTAGTATGGGGACAAAGCGATCCTTTCGTAATCCTTCTTTTCTTCTTCAACATTTCAAATATTAGATAATGTTTCAAGGAAATATAAGGACTATACGGACATTACATTTTGATACAAAACATATTCACGCGTCAATGAACCTACAACAACGGTTCTTCGTTTCCCTTCACAGTTTTCGCCTTCCCTCGATTCACTTTCACCGTCGTGCCAGTCGTATTAGTCGATTCGGCCGCGTAAACGCAGCCGTTGAACGTCGATCGACACCATATCGTGCTTTCGTCGACAATTTCACGGCTCGTCGAACAACCAAGCCGCGCACTATGCCGATGCATGGCTACGATAAGATACGCCCAGTTCTCTCGCCTTGAACGCGGGAAACCTTAAAGACTGTAAAGCTCGCTCGACCAGGCTAGGCGGTGCGGAAAAACGTTAAGACGTATATCTTCGAAGACGGCCGAACGGTCGCGGTTAACCCCGGCGACATTCTTCAGACTCTTAACCCCGGCATATGAAATGTCGTTCGCCTTTTTACTCGTTAACTATGCATCTGAGGAAAAACTAACCCAGTTACATTTTAATACCTTCGTTACCTGCGCTACTAGATCAGCAGATACTTTTTATATTTTACTTCTATATTGTAGAACCAATTTCTTACATACATCGAATATTTTTATACGTGGCGTGTTCATTTCTAGTGTATTTATGATGCACGATGTTTGAGTAATGAGAAATGGAAATACAAGATCGACGAATCCCAAAATACCAACACCAGATAACCACGTTAGTTTGAGGTCAGTTTGATTTAGATGTGTATCGATTTACGTGTGTTCGAATTTACTTTAAAACATACTTGTTCTTTTCAAAGTACTCGCTGGAACGAGATACTTACTGATTTCCATTGCTAATGTTCATAAACTGTACAGTACTCTTCTTTTTTACCTTCGAAACAAAAGAATGAAGAGAAAGACAAGAGAACGTCTAAACTATCACAGATATGCTTGCAGCAATAATACATTTGCAAGCGAATAGTGCCGATACAGTCTTAATTCCTAAAGCTACATACATTACGCATCCTAATCTCATCCAAATCCACCACCAAATCGTCGACACCAGGCCTATCTAAAGAAAGCGATCCTTCGTGATCCCACGTAGGAACAGAAAGTGGAAGTAGGAAGGACAACGTCACCAGCAGGAACATCGAAGGGAGAAATTGCGGGGAGTAGAACGATCATTAATCGTTCGACCCTCGCGGGGGTCCAGTGTCGTCGCATCCGCTGCACTTTCTCTCCCGCCGCTGCACCGTTGCACTCACGGTAGGCAGACAGGCAGGCAGGGTGTAGGTTACGTGGCATAAAACGTCGCCGGGGAATTCCCCACCTGGAATGCACCTCGCCGTCAAATGCACCGTCCGGCCCCACCACGTGGCCACTCACTCGACCGTCCCCACCTCGAGAGAAGACGGTGGTTGCACCTCTCCTCTATGACCCCGCTACCGCGCTACCATTTCCCCGTTTTCTCCTATATATCTTCCCCATGCCCCCACCTACTGGCCCGCGAGCGTACGCTCGTATGCGTCATCCCTGCCACCGGCCCGGACCCACCACCAACATCCACCATCTCCATTCGACCTCCACCTCCATCCGACCCGTTGTCACGCGTACGCATGAATCAGGGGGTGGTCGCAATGTTGCGCACGCGCGAAAATAGTAAACACTCCCCAGCTGCGCAATGCGACTCGCGTTGAGGCAGGTCCGGGACATACATACAGTGAGCGACAGCATCAGCAGCGGCTGCTGCTGCCAGCAGCAACAGCGGCGCACCAATTCGATGCTGTTATATACGTGCAAGTTAGATGATGTGTAGGTGTGACTATAGAAAAAAGGGGGTGGGAGAAATATATATATATATATATATATATATATAGAGAGAGAGAGAGAGAGAGAGAGAGAGAGAGAGAGAGACAGAGACAGAGAGAGAGAAAGAGGGAGAGGGAGGAGGACGGGGTAGAGAGAAAGGGGTGGATGGGTGGGCAGCTCGATACCGGTCTGGGTTCAATGCACACCGCTCACCCAACCCCGCACCCCAGCTCCTACCTGCTCCCCTCTCGTCCTACTACTCTTTCAACCCCTTCAACTATCCCGCGGATCATGCACTCCTCCGTATCGTTGAGTCTTGCTTCTCCGTTCTCCTGCTCCGGGCCCGGTTACCACGGCCAGTTCGAGGGCTTTCTCTCTTTTTTTATTCGCAAACCGTCTTTGCTTATGTCGGCTTCCTTAACCGCTTCCGTCTTGCTTCTTCGACCTCGTCTGGCGACGAACTTCGCCAACGAATCGAAAGGAGGGAATTGAGACAGAGAGTAGTAGATAGAGGGGTAGATGGGTTGGTTGTTCGTTGTGGGAAGATGCTTTCTTTCGAAGAGAAAAGAGGACAGCTTGGGGATGGTCAGGGTACGATAGATAGCTTGGCTTCAGGGCTTTGGATGCTGAGATAGATTCGTGTTTTCTGCACGTTAGGAGTCGCGAGCAATGGCGAACAGTTGACGATTGGAAATGAATGGATTTAAAGAACTCGTTTCTTTATTGTAATAGAAGCTCGAGACAAAGCATCGTACGGATCGGTTTGTCGAGTAAAAGTACACGTGTACGTAGAGGTGTTATGTTTTATGAATTTTTCCCGTTGCTACTGTTATATACGTCTGATTTGTTGTTCGGACGTGTTCTGAAACTGGAACGTTTGTTAAAATTAATCGTAGGAAGCTCTTAACCCACCATACAAGGGACCTTTGAATAAAGAAATTCTTCTCAAAATACTCTATAACCCCCCCCCCTTCCTTCAAACCACCGAATTTGATTTAAACAAGTTGAAATACGGAGAACGGTTTGATTGTTCCGAGTCGCAATGGCCGGCGTGAAACTAAGCAAAAATGATCTTTCCGGTGACTAAAAAGTTATACCGCCGTTTTTCGCGGAAACGACATGGTCCAACAGGGAAGACCATCGAAAGGAAGTACAGGACTGAGAAGAACAACGATTTTCTCTAGCTACGAAAGGTATTACGTCGTAGTTTCCTCGAGCGTTTCGCATACAGCCTACAGCCGCGTTTTTCAAGCGTTTCGTCTTCGAAGTCTTCCTCGCACTCACGACCTTAAGTTGGAGGGACATAAAAAAAGAAAGACCGGGTTTACAATTGCGACAGAAATCCGACAACGTTGCATTTTGACGTTTTGTCGGGTGGAGAAAAACGCGATCCATCTATCGGCTCCTAACTCCGTGAAATCTTGTTTCATGACTTTTTATGGAAATAAAGCTGTTTTATGCCCTGTGAATAACTGAATAGAAAGTAAAGGGTGGCACGAATAACGTCATGCCAAGAGAGCTAAGGGATCAACGATCGTTGTAATTTGATCGGATGTCGTTGATTTAAAGTATCCTCGTGGAAGCCTCTCATACAATTTTCACGAGGAAAATAGATGAATTTGCGTTAGAAGCTGTACGAAAGAGAAAATGGTTGACTTGCTTTATTTCGATTTAGGAAAATTTCGTGGAAATTTTGGAAATCGATTATAATATATTCTAAGAAATTCGTGGCAGAAATCTTATGAAACGGAAGATAATTATGCTATCTGCTTCGTTTTAATGTAGAAAAAATTTGTAGAAACCTTATTACTTTTTATAATCGAAGGAACTTTCAATTACAGAGAATTACATCTTGCTCCGTTAACCTTAATCGTAATATAGATCTGCGAAAGCTGCTGTTCCAGGAACATCTTGAAACCTTTTATCCGCGATACGTGTTCGTGACTCTCTGCTGGCTTTCCTCCTTGTTCGTATTAAGTTACATGCGATATTAGAATCCTATGAGCGTAGCTACTTGGTTTCGTTATCAATATCTGGTCGGCGAACAATTCAACAGCTCTTCACCTTATCAGTTGACAAAAGCATGTCGGTATTGCGACCTAGCCGTAAGTATTACAGAAGATATGCAGGTTAAAGACCTGATCCTATAATGAACTGTCCTCGAAGAATGTTAACAACTTGTTCCACAACTTTATCAGTTTCTTTATAGCGAAACAAAGAAATATAAATTATCTTTGCTAATGTCGGCATTGTTTTTTGCAAGTTTATATGTTCGATATATTCAATGACTTCTTAAAACTATGCTAAGACGCATAGAGAATAATTCAAAATTTCATTCATGCTCTCTTATCCAATCTCTACTCATCTTTTTCCTATCGCAGAGAAATTATCCTCGACCTTCAAATACACGCCTTTCGTTTTTACGAATCTTGTTAATCCTTCTTGTATGACCATGGCCTACGGACGAACGAATAATTCATCGAAGATAGCGGATTGTGTGGAATGGATCGGTGTTTCGATCATGGCTTGAGCAAACGGTTGAACGCAAAGAAAGAAGAGAAAACTAGCGGCGGAGGTGAACTCACGAAGGAAGACATCGAAATCGACATGTCCTCTGGGGATACCTTTCCTGGCATCAATCGAGCTTTTCTAACGTAGTCGACTCGACCGCCCTTAACCACTGTATTTCGATCTCGAGAAACACAGTCGAGGAAAGAGTCGCATAAAAGGGACTGAGAAACACGAATGACATCGAGAAAGAGGGATGGAGAAAGAAAATGTTTCGTTACCGTCTTGTGCGTTTTTATGAAAAGCCGTATTTACGATTTTGATCACCCGCTATTGTCTTTCGACCAGGGAAACGAATAAACACTTTTGACAAATTGACGTCGATGCGGAGAATCGAATCTTTAACTAGGGACCGTAACCCTGCGGACGGCCTTATTTTTGACCGGCTTTTGAAAGTCTTCCTTTTCCTTCCCCTTTGTTTCGACAATTTAAAGCGCGGGATAGGGAGGACTCTTTTGGATTTATTTCCTTCGTTTATTCTCGTTTCTTTTATTCAGAGATCATCGAATTGCTAGCCATAGTAATTGGAAAACGTATCCATGAATCAAATTCGCAAGACAAATTGATCGATTCTACCGAGGGTAATAATCATTTAAGCTTTCTAATATATTACAATTAAGAAACGTTGAAAAAGTGGACTGCGTGTGATAATGATTATTATCTACATTTGAAGAAGAAATGATCAAACATGTCAATTTGCAGATTGTAACAATCTTTTAAGAAATTCATCAAACAATAATTTTATGAAACACATTGATATATAACTTATATAATAAAATAAAAGTTTTTATTTGCAGCGAAATAGGTTTTAGCACTATCTTCGAGTTTGAAAGATACTCAAGATTTCTCTTCAACTTATACAAATACCATCATATTTTTTAAACTCAAGTAGATTTCAAGTCAATTTCGTGAGATTTCTTTTCTAAATGCTAACAAATAAGAGACGTTGCGAATGACAATGATTCTGGAAAACAGACATCACTTACGGTGATGAATGTATAATAAAAACTAAACAAAAATTGCATTTCGTTAATAGCTTCTTTAGCAAGCAAGTTCAGTTGCGTAACAACTCAATTTCACTAAATGCAAAACGGCAACACGTGAAAGCGTAGACTTATACAAAGGCTAAACGAACAAAAAGGAAAGAAACTTCGCCTTTTACATGAAACTTTAATATTCTTACGAAGTTGTCCTTTCCAAGTTAAAAGCTTATTATTTCCGAAGATATCGTGAAAAAGTACACGAAAGATATTTTTCAAAGTAATTAACTAAATACGTATCTTTTGTATCTTAGCAAATGAAGGATATAAAAGAGCCACTTCATTCTAGAAATCCAGAAAACCTTAATAAAAATACATTTCACTTTTTAATTACAAAGAAGATTTAACCACGATGCACGTTTCTGCCGAATTGAAATAATAATCATGAATAAGTGAACAAACTTCGTTAAACACGCGCAAGTATTATATAAACCACAGTGATGGAATTTTTCCCAGCGCATATATGTACGCCTTCATAGACCAAGAGAATAGATTTTACTTAATGTACATAGACGTCCATAGAGTCGAAAGGGTTAATAAACTACTGTAATGCCTATTGACACAAATCATCGAGAGAAGAGCAACTTGCCATCAGCACCGCATGCAGCGTTATCTATTCAAGTCCTATTGCGTCGTCTCTACCAGATCTTTTTCGCGATATCTCGACAGAAAAGCAATTACTCCCTACGATCGGAATAGCTTCTCACCATACCTCGACGACGTAAGGATCCAAAATGCAACGTGCAGCATGCAATGCGAGCTTCTCTGTCGGAACTTCAACGACGCAGGTTGCCGAACTAGAACTTTAAGGAGCGACGCATTGTCCCTGGCGGCCGGTAGATCCAGCCTCGTTCTGCTTCCGTTCCTTCACCTTCCCCTTCCCGAGAATGCCGACGCGATCGTCGATTCCCTTACTGTGGTCGTCGCGACGGTTGGAAGTCGGAGACTGCGAGGTGGCACTGGTAATGATTAGTCAAATCGGGGTCGAATCACCCTCTCTTTGTCATTCAACGTCAACGAAGAAGATCGCGATGGCAATCATGCTCGTCGTCGTCATGATCGTTGTCGTGACTCGTGATTTGCGTACGCGAATTCCAGTGACGGGACGCAAGAATCGATCGCGATTAAAAGTCCTGCACCGATGTAAACAAACTGCAGAGCGCCGAAAGGAACAGAACGAAGAGCGGAGCCGGGAGGGAGGATGGCTCGGAGGCGGAGCAAGAAAGAGGGAGCGAGGGCTGGAGAGAGAAAGAGGACGCGAGAGAATGGGAATCGTTGGTGCGTTACCTCGCGGAGGTCATTGACCGAGGGTGGCGGAGAGAATGGAGGGGTAACGCGCGCGCGCGAGAGAGGGAGGAAGGGAGCGAGAGAGAGGGGGAGGGGGAGAGAGAGGAGGAGCCGTAGGTTGGGGGTTTCGAGGATCGAACGAAGAGGAGAAGAGAGTGTGAAAGAGCAAAAGACGGGGATGCGAGAGCGAATCGGCTCTGTGTGTTTGTGTGTGTATCGGAGGGGTTCGCGTGCAGTTGCATCGACCGGCGGCTCAGCTGTGCATCTCCACCCCTTTGCCTCCACCCTGCCCGTCGCCAAACCGTTGCTTTTGCAGTTCGTTCTCCTCTGGCCTGGCAGCTCGTCTCTCCCGACCACCTCGCCAACCCTCTGGCCTAGAGGATCGCGCCAGCAAGTTCGCCAGTCCCTCACACCCCTTACGGCCCGGACCTCGCGCAACCACCGAATCGGCGACGCCGTCACGGGGGATGCTGCGCTGTGAACGTGACCCTCAAAACGGTACGCCGTGTACACACCCCGCCCACCAGTGCCGCGCTACAGCCAGAGACACGTATGAACGTGGTCGCCGTTAATGAATCGGGACTATGCTCTCAAGAAGCTTCGTGAACTTCGGCCCTCCCTTAAGACCCCATTGCTCCTGGGTTCAACGAACCCCGACCAACTCCAACTACCAAACGCCTTTCGGTCTCCTGGTGCAACGTATCGCGCAGGCTATCGACTGGTTACTTGCTTGCTTTTTCTTCGTCTGCGTCTTGTTCCTTCTTTTTGCTATTTTCAAATATATTGGCTTCTTTGGCTTTTAGATTTTCTATATGGGAAATGCAGTCCGTGTAAGGAAGCCCATATAGGAATTTTGTTGACAAGGTTATTCGACAAGTATTTTCTACTATCTGATCTGGTTTATTATTTACAATTAACGATATTGTTCGTTTCTTTTTTATTTTGTTTCTATGCATAGATCTAGTGTTACGCTGGATTTCAGTATAGGTTGTGAAAAAAAAAAGATAAATTCTGAGGAAAATTCACATTGTCGATGAAGCATATTTTACATTAAATTCGTTTCAGAATTATACATACCTATATAAAATGGATTATTGTGTAATCCATGTAAAATAAGTTGCGACAAATATAATAAATCGTTTTTTAAACGTTTGGTTTGGACACAAGATTAAAATGTTAAATGGAGAAAGGGTTTCTTTGTCTCGATAGATAGAAATCATCGTGAATAAATTGAATTTCAAACCGAGAGAATAGGTTGCCGGCAAAAAGTCGCTAAGGAAATTAGTATTCGCAATTAACGTCTGTCCTTTGGTGGTTGCAGACGTTCCTTCTCCATAGATTGCAATCAGCATGTGAAATACGCAACAAGTCGATATATCGTGAAAGCATGTGATAATGTTGTAATATTGTTTCGTACAATTAGACGATCGTGTTGCTATATTGACAGTACAAATGAAACATACTCCATGAATTTACCATCCCTAAAAATCATGTTTGTAAGACTAATCTAGAAGAAGTTAATCAGAGAAAATAATGTTCTTTGAATGTTTTTCTTTACGATATCCAAGTATCGAAAAATCAACTCATCCGCATTCCTGACTCAAGTCGTTCGCGAACCATTCATAGAAGGAAAGAGGAAGGAAAAGTATCAATCTGCTGATAAACGAGGGAATAAGTCGACCCACACCATAAACGAATTCGCAAAACAGAGCGCTACTTCTGACCTATAGGTCAGACAATGTCATAACGACCGACACCTTCTTCTCGTTGCGCGGCATCTTATGCGAACGAAAATTAAGGAACGAAAACAGCCGACAGTAGCGGCACGCGGAATGCCGCTGCACCCGTTTTACGACTGGCGGACCGGTAGTCTGCCGCATTATACAATATACGAGCGGAGTTACATATATTCACGTGTTTGGCTGGACGGGGTTACCCCTACACAGTGAGGATAATTTCAGGTCGAAAAACTCGAAAAGAGTTCGAAAACTCGGACAATGAACGGTTTCTCGACGAGGGGATTGAATTAAGAAAAGTTAAATCTGCCGGAAAATTCCCCTTTACGCGTAATTAATTTAGGACTCATTTGCCTCGGATAACATGCTATCCATTTTCATTTGGTATCGAAATAGTGTCGTGATTTTTCAACGTTCAATGAGTAGCCGTTGACAGTGGAACAATGAAGAAATGGTAGAAGTGAAGATCTCTATATGTATTGGGAATTACAAATTAGTCCATCTCAGATCTTGTATCCTCACAGTACCAATTTATCAATCGAACTACGAAACTAAGCCACTCTTCTTTCTCGTAAAATCCAATCTTCATCCTCGTAGAGTATCGTTTCTCATCTCGACGCAACGGAGACGCGCCGCCTAGAAAACTATACGGCTGATTCTGTTCAAAAACGCTGATACTTCTCCGTTTTCCCAACATTTAAAAACACTCGTCGACCATCTCCATATCGAAGAAGATGATTTCCAGTTATGGGGCTACGCAGTATCCATGACAACGTGTGCCAGGCTGATGTACACGTTACACTCGGCCCCGAACGATGGGGTAGGTCAACGTACGGTTTGTCGCTTGGCAACCTAACAACCTACCCTGCGACCAACTGCATTCAAGGACTAGACCCTCCTTCTTTTTTTTTTTTTTTTAATCAGTGCCATTGTTCCGCAGTTCGATTGTCACTCTCCGTTCGAACCGCTCGAGAACACGCCGGAGAAGAGGAAAAAGAGGAAGAAGGATATGAGAGTTTGATAGACGCCGAGGGTCAGCGCGTCTTTCGTACTTCCAAAATATGCCTCGATGACGAGCGTATTCGAAAATCGACCCCTTAAAAGCATAACCTATATTCGAGACGACCCGAGGTTATTTTACCAAACGTAAGTCGACGAATTTAACCCCCGGACACCGAAAATTTCAATGTATTTTACCATTTCCAACTCTTCAAGTTGAAGAATTACATGAAAATAGTGCACCAAAAATGATAAGCACGGTTAAAGAAGAAGCTTGATCCTAAAAATTGTTCATTTCAGCTTTATAACAAAGAAAAAGCCAAAGTAGAAAGCTGAATTTAGTATCTCAATACCTTACAAATTTATCAACGTCAGGAATCATTTATGAATTTAATTAAAAACAAGATTTATTTATAACAATAAAATATAATTTGGAACATTTCAAAGGCCTTCGCGTTTTGCATCCTAATCGATAAACACATCTATTTCAAACGACCACTAGTCAAGCGTACAGACGACGTTGAAGGGGTTAAAGGAAGGGTTCGAAGTTCGTTGAGAAATCTGCCGGTCGGTAGGTAGTCGCGTAGGTCGTCTGGTAGGAATTAGGTTAAACTACGAGCAATTATGACAGGATATGATTTAGCCTGGCTTTCTTAACCGTCAATTTCTGCTATGTACACGCCAACGATTGTCCGCACGCCACTGTGCTACCGGTCAGGGCCGGCCTTTGACACGTATTCCCCGATAGCTCTTACACTATCTTACGTTCGTAAACGACAGAATAGTTCAGAGTAATTGTTTCATCCGTGACCGTAATCATTTTACTTTGATAGCAACTCAAACGCACGAGATTAAGTCATAATAAGAAAATTTCTATTATTTCTCTTTTTCCAATTTTTGATAAATTTATTGAAATAAAGCCAAAATATTGAATAACGAAAATTACAATAAAGTTAATAGCCAGCCAATTTTATATGAGTGTGCAAGTGTAAGTAGGGATAAATTGCGTGATTAGTTTGCATGTAGATACGATGGTTCTGAAAGTTGTTTATTAAATACTCAAAAATATTTAAAAGTCAAATCATCGAATGCATTTAAAAAATTTTTTATGAATCTAATTTTCTATCTTTTCATCCGTTTGTTAAATTTATACACGCCACAAAAAATTAAATTTCAAGAACTTCTCGTAATGATCGTCATCAATATTATCGAATTTCTAAGAAACAAAGTGTCAAGGCAGAAAAACAAAAGATACCGATTTCAAGGTATTCCCGGTTAGTTGCAGTAAAACGTCGACTTGATTGCGTACCTGCAGCAATAAGCGGATAAATCGTTTTTGATAATATCTTTTTTCATATCAATCAGACGGTATGATGTTTCGATATGCAAATTAATTGTACGGAAATCTCACAATAATCTCACGAAACCCCTACTTTGTACAGAAAACAAGAGAAAGTCTTGCCCATCGGTGAAAAGCACGATAAACCTAGCATTAAAGCACGATGGTTACATCTGTCTTCAGCATCAGTTTGCCCGGCATACATGACTCGTTATCGAGTCGAGGCCGATGTCACGGTGAAAATTGAAATGCAGCCGCTTTCATCCAACGCGACAGGACTTATCTCTTCTCCAGCGTGGTTTTGGCGCGTCGACGGGTTCTATTAATAACGGTGTCTCAAGGAATTTCTGGTTCCACGGTCACACGAATTTTTACACTTCCCGGCATTGTCCCCTTACTAATGACTCGTGACTTTGCGCCGAATTAGAACTCTATTTTTGCATGGATAATATCCGAGACAGTGTGGGTGAAACGAATTCGCCTCGTCTTCGATTTTTCTTCGTAAATTTAACTTGGTCGTTATGTCGGCTGTCTCTTTATTGTTATTGCTGTGCACTGTATTTTTGCAACGCTTTATTGTCTCATTATGTTGTTGTTATGTGGTTGAGCATTATTTTATTACAGAACTTTTGTTTCGTAGTGAGCTTAGTCCTCGATATTTCAATTAAGCTGTTTCTTCCTAAAGGTGACTATAAAAATTAAGGGAAAGGGAATTATTTTAAAGGCAACCACGCACATTATAATATAGAATTTAATATAAAACATATGATTATTATATCCTCGTAATGTATAAAATTATGTTTGATCGGAAACTCGTGTATGTACATCATTTGAAAATCATGTATATCATTCACTTGACAATAGCCACCTTTATCAATTAAAGGATTAAAAAGGAACGATGATTTAATCGAATATCGGTCAAACACGGATTTACATGTTCACGAAAGAACGACTCGTAGAAAGAGGTGACGAAAACGTAACGTTTCTGTCTCTTAATCAGATTCGAGATAAGAAACTGACACGCGTGCCTCGTAGTTCGAACGGTTTTAGGATTAATTATAGAAAGCGAGCGTCAGTGGCCTCTGCCGTATGAAACTGTCGTGCGCGAGCCAGAGAAAGTCACGTGCGACTGATTAGTACCTAAATGCTCTCATTTCCGCGTCTACGTATACAGGGCAGAGGACTTGAAACCACCGTCACGATTTGATGAAAAAAAGACAGGTTAGGAGGAGCTTAGATAATTTAAAACAAAAATATACCTTATCGAAAGAAATATTTTTAGTGAAAAGACTTTATAAATTGTTGCTTCAAACATTACTCAAAATTTTTAAATATCTGTTTCACATACAAATATCGAACTCGTAAACATTCAACTATCACCCTCCTTTGTAGCAATATTTGCTATTGCATAAAATACGACGAAATAATACGTACCGGAATATTTCATTTACTTCGGTGTCGATTATTTCGCATTTCACCAGTGTTAAATTGAGCATCTCTCTCATTTATCGTTTCTCTAATCTATTTCCCATATCTACAACGAACCTGTGGTTACTAAATGTCAAAATTAACTGGAAATCAGCATATCTTCCTGTTTTTCATTCCATTCTGAACACTTTTATCTATTAAGTATTTATTAGGTAACAAATACTCATAAATTCTAAATAGGTACATATTTGAACGTATTAACTGACTAACAAGACAACAAAAATTAATTATTCTATTTAGTAACAGTATGTATCCAGTTAAAAGTGCAGAGCTTGAAAGATGATTAAGAGCAAGAGAGGTATACTTTTCTGTATCGTTCGCCGTCACGCGTTGCTATTTTGTTTTATTTATATACGTAACACTTTCGGCCAATAGACGTGATTATCTTTGCCTACCGTGTTGGATCCGTACAAAATAACCAACCAGAACCGCATTCCTTACGCCAGTCTTCTTTCCAGTTCCGCGCTATACTTATGTATGCAATTGTTTTAAAACACTTACGACATCAGATTCGACTTATCTCTTATCTCTTTTACTTATCATTGAATTCATTATGTCCTTTGTAAACGAATTTCTCGTTACTATTGTAAATTGCCAAACAACAAGGAGGAATTGAAACTAGTTAGTGTCTTATATATAACACAATTGCAATAAGACGTCGATATTCGTCAGCCCACTATGATCGTGTCCTCTCGCTAATCAGAACCGCGCAGCATGTAAAGAGTAAATAGTTAATGTCCATTCCCAGATCAGGAAACCGGCGAACGAATCCACGAATTGGCCTGCGTGAGATACGACTTGGAACCATTCCGTACTCGAGAGTCAAGAGCCAATCCCACTATCTTACGGTCGCTTTGTAACCGATCGATCGTCTCTCTCGCCCCTCGCGTCTTAAATCTCTCTTCTTTTTTCCCTTCTTTCTCTCAGTCCTATCTCTCTCTCCTCTTCCCTTAGACACCGCTAGACAAGCGTGCTCCTCCGTGGCGACCACGCGATTGCGCATGCACACCGCACTAGCGTCAGATTAAATTCGAAACGGTCTGTAAAGCGTTACCGAGACACGTTGTGTTTTGTATAGTTTGGAATACGTGTAGCGCAGAGTACGCCATGGGGTCAACGACCCGTCTACGCTATGGAACGCACGTACACCGACATACGGACTCGTGTGCACATGGGCCACACACCCATGCCGATCCGTGTACGTATACACGGTGAGCCAATATCGCCATGCACCTCCACCAGATGGAGCTGAATCTCTCTCCCTCCCCACTGCTTCAGCGCTAGCTATCTCTGTTACAGTCACGGTTTGTGGCGCGATTCTCTCGCTTTGCTCTACGCAAGAATCTAGCCTAGACCGCGTAGCGTGGCGTAGGCCACAGAGTGCATGGAAGAAACGATAGACTGGCAAGTACAATATTCGTAACGATTCTCAAATGGCGATAAGACACGCAACACGTGCACACGTGTGCATTACGATGCAAGTCGTATACATTATCTGTTGTCCATATGTTTCTATACCAGATTTTTTTCAATTACTAGTGGACCATTTTTGGGCTTTGGGACGACCACAGCTTTTTCGGGTTTCAAGGATGATATCATTTTTAGGTGAACATACTATGAGGTACACACCTCATCTTGCTGTGAGATGATCAGAGTTTGCTTTCGCTCGATAAAAACTATTTGGAATCCCAAGTCTGTCAAATGGCGTCATCGGTCTGGGGCGCAGTTAACGAGCTTTTGAATAGATTTCGTTGTGACATATGACTTTATTACGGACGACGAAATTAAATTAGTTTATACGTACGGCAAATCGGTACTTATTAAAACATCTGTAGAAAGTTGTACATTATTTCCTCAGCGTGGAGATATATTCTAAGCTATGCACAGAGAATTCAAGGTAGAACCGCGATGCTGCCTTGGGAGTCATGCATCGCACTGTCTGTATATAGCTGGAACTGCGAGACACCTTTGATCTCGCCAAAAAAAACCGACAATCGGCTCACCCTGAGACAGCCTCGCTGATTTATCATGCATTGTCGGTATCGTAGTTTCAGAATTTTGGTGTGATATTGACAAAATGTTTATAAAATTTCATTAAAAACCTTGGTCAAACTGCCTCAATGAAGCTTTCTACACAGCAAACACAAAAAGTAGCCGAGTAAGGAGGATATATTTGCATGAAAAAACTGATGTTACGCACGACAGAATAAACCAATTCGCAATACGGTAATGTACGACACACATTTAAAATGCGCAGAAAAGCATGTGATGCGAGAGAATCGTTAGATGTTGTGATGCATTGATTGCATTGATTGCATTGATTGCATCGCGGATGTATAGAGAACAATAATTATATTGGTGGTTACGAAATACATACTTCTGAAGATCGTAGCAGGCTGATAAAGAGCCACTATGTATTGTATAAAACCCCCTCAAACGGACTTCCCCCTTTAGCTCTGGCAAAAATTATTGGAGTTAAGCGGCTACACAATCGGGCAATTATAAGCATTAGTCGAATTGTGCTGCCCTAACCTGACACGAAAACGATTCTCGCATTAAGTGGTAAGATCTGGTACATAATATATAATAATATCAAATATGGAACAATCAAATGCAAAACAAAAGATAACGGACTTGGTTAATTCATTTTCTATGGAATATACGATGACCGTTTAAAACTTAATGCGTATCGCACGACGAACTAACGAATATTACGTGGTATGCTTTCAGGTTGACAAGAGATGCTTGTCGATGATAACGCAATAAATTATTTTTATCAGACATACGATAACACTGATAAAGGGGGATCGGGTAATTCATTCCTTTTTATTGTTACTTGATATAAAATACACCTGCTTCAGGATTATACATACGTATATATATATTGAGAATTATACAATAGCAGCTTCGCAATGTAACTTTTCACTGTTTGGCACGCCTAGTGTTTGGCATATCCCGACAGTGTCATTACAGATTCGTGTAAAAAGCAACCCTTTTGAGCAAACGTCAATGACACGATGAAACGCCATTCCTGTCTACAACTCATTAGAGTGTAAGATTTGCTCTTGTATCGTTACAGTTCAGGTCCTTGACCTGTCCCAGTCCACCTCGTTGCCTGCCGCGTCCGTCAACACACTCCCTATATACACACGAATTGGCTGGTTCAATCGCCTGTTTCTTTCCCTTGATTCACGCCGATTGATGATATTCAAGAATCAGTTTGGCTGTCCAATAGCAACGGTAATTTTCGTTGAAAAGTGATAATCAAGAAAAAATTTCAATTGACACTCGCGAAACCACGTTGCAGCGATGTTACACCGGCTGCACAGCCAAAAACCGACGAGAATCACCGGAGATGGCCGAACGGCTGTCAGTTGTCGGCGAAAGCCGGCACACAGCGCACGTGCGAGTAAAACAGTGACAGATAGACGGAAAACGAGGAGGTTAAAGAGAGAACGAGTGAACAAGAAGGTTAGAAACGTGGCGTGCGCAAGTGGGAACGAGAACGAGGAAGGGCGGTGTAGGAAGAGGGGGGTCTGAGAATCGACTGGACGTCGCGTCGTCGTGCACATTCGTCGCGTTTTCACGGTCAGGCTTTATCGATCGTAGAAGGAGGGCGAAGGAGCGGAAGGAAAGGAGTTTCGGAGTGCATCGAAAGGCCGTTGAACCCGGCCTTTCGGTAGTCGCGGCGTCCATAATGCAACGATTGTTGTACCCACCCGCTCCAGCAGCTGCCGAACTCGTAACGCTCTTTTAACGAATGCACGAAACCTGACCAAGTGAAATATTTCTGTCTACGTAAGTTAAGAGCCAACTATCATTTCTCTTTTTTATTTTTTTTACCGTTTGTACCGTAGACACGGTGTGTTTTGTTGGCGTAGGTCCGAAATGTCGTGTTCCTTGCTTCCCAGGAACGAAGACCACCGCGTGTTTCGTAACTGACAGCCACAAAGTGAACGTGAAACGTCATCATGTCACAAGCGTTCCGGTCATTTTCACGCTGGCAACGTGTTTACATGGCGCGAAACTCGAGTCACCCTGACCGCTATTACGAGAAACCTTTCGCGTCGATCCTTGTCCGCCGAGGAGAGAAGTATTTGCGTTCCGTTTTATATTTTCACTGGCCGAAATGTTTGTGGGCGCTAAAAATAGTCATAGCCGGAATGGTGAAACAAGTGTACATCGACTTCGCTTAGAAAGGACCCAGACACGTCACTATTATTTTATTATTATTATTGTTGTTGTTGTTGTTATTGTTATTATTGTTGTTGTTGTTGTTGTTATTATTATTATTATTATTATTATTATTATTATTATTATTATTATTATTATTATTATTATTATTAGGAATCCAGTTTCGGCGTGTTCACGCCCTTCGTGGTTTTTCTATGTATCCCTAGAGAGAGCGAAAGGGAGACGAAGCACGGGGTGGTAGAAAGAAGGAACGCGAGAGAGGCGGTGTACCATATACACACTATACACTATATACACGGTTGCGAGCGACAGAGTAAAACGAGTGAGAAAGAGAAACAGAGATAGAGCGAGAAGTCGAGAGAGGCGACGCATGTGCGAGCAACAACGATGTATTTCGGTGCAGCGCTCCATACACCGCGTGGAGGTCAATGCCCGTCCTTACTCCGGCTCAAGGAAGGAGCGGGAGGTTACGGTAGAAGGGATAGAGGGGCTAGAGGTCGGAGAAGGGAGACACAGGGAGCAAGCACTGAGCGGAAAAAATGAACAAACATTCAGAAAGACCAGAAAAGGGATGCATAGAGTGCTCGTGCACAACTCCTCTCTACCCTTTCTTTGCTTCGTGTTAACTTTCATTAATTGACGAGCTAAAATTTATGCTTGATTTGGACGGTCCCGTTTTGAAACGGCGTCGCCCTTTCTCCATTTAGTGTTCACGTTCAGAATACAAGTACATTAAATGGGTACATTTAACGTTTACTATTTACGATTCCATAAAATATAATCACTAAGTAAATTATTCGTTATTTTGGCAATATATTATATAAGCAATATTCGTTATTTCTATCTTTTGAATATTATTGGTCATTGTGTAACCACTCGTAGCTTGCGTTTTGTATTTTCTTTCATTTTCCTCTTGGAACTTCTCCTTTTAAATAAATAAAATTTTCCTACATTTTCCTATCTGTTCTGAATTGCTTTCATGAAAATTATCTTGTTTCGTATGAGACAACACGCCTGTTTCGACTTACTCACAACCAAGATTTGCCTTGATTCATCTTGAACGCACATCGATAATGATAATATTTATTTAAAAAGCTAACGGTATGTTTAGCAGGCGCGCTACTAATTTCATGTAAACGCGTTTCCGCGTCCCGGCGCTTATCTAGCCTCGTGTCGTTCATTTATTCTCGGTACTGATTATGCAAACTTTTGACACACTGCCAATCGGCCGCGATGATTCACTGGCCACCAAAATTGATCTCATCGAGTCGGAATTCTGTTCGATGCACGCTGCAATTTACGCGGTAGACCTACTCCGTTTTACTAAACTGTTCTACTGTAAACTACTATTCACAAAAATTCTAGTTTAGTATTTCCATAGTTATCTTGAACCGTAACATTATGAAGTATGATTCCTTTACCAGGTACTTAATTCGAGGTTTATTCTTCGATACAGGCCACTTGTCGCTAAGGGAAGTAAAAAGATCCTGAATTTTTATTTAATTACCGCAACCCAGCAGAGAATTTCAAGGATTTCGATATTTCAGCATCTCCAATTATCGGAAAATAGGAAAATATAATGTACATCATTAAATGAATTTATATTAGATTAATTTTTATAGCATGATATATGTAAATATGTAACATAATACATAATATAATACATATAATACAAAAAATTAGTCGCGTCTTAATGACAATAGGAAATTTGTAATTAACCTCGCGCAACAAATTTTTATTTTACAGTATTTATCTTCAATATAAAGCATCGAAACTCAAGTTAAGATTCAAATTAAACTATGTCATGGATATAACCTATCTTTGATAAATTGCAACTATGTATAATCTGAGTCACGAATATGGCTCATTGTCAGCGTTGTAAGGTAAGAGGTTAACAAGAGGTTGTCGAAAAAGTTTGAAATATTCGATCGATTATTCTGGAAACAATTTTTGTACTATGGTGAAACGTAGTAACGTCTTGCGAGAACGCTCGATCCTTATACCAAGGAGAACGAGGAACACGTAGCAGACTGGCTGCCCGTGCAACATTGATGAGACATTACGACCGATGTCGGTGGGCCGGGATATATGATTGCAGACACACCAAATGTATGTACTCTTACATCGAGTGTAATCGTACATGTGGTGCACTTGTGCGACGTTCCTTGATTTACGAGTGCCAAGACACTTGAATATTGGGGCATACGTTGCCTCTACTAGAGTTCTGTATAAAGTAATTGTGATATTAATGTAGATACTCGTTTAACGATCATTGTTACTTCGGTATATTATTTGTTTATTATTTGTGTATAACTTTATTATTTGTGATGAATTCGGTATATTGCCTATTCGTTTTACCTACTTGTATTAACAAAAACTAAGAAGACAAAAAATATTTTGCACATCATTGGAAGTTTTAAACGGATTTTGTTCAGTCAGAGAATAAGAACTTCTCTCTTGAAAAATTATTTGTTTATCATAATACTCTGTGTTTTAGAAGAAAGAAAAAAGAAGGTTTTTTTTTGAAATTATTGAAATTGCTTTAATGCTGTTTTTAGTTATCAGGCATATCCATATGAACTCTTCAAAATACGAAATTATTATTGCATTAGCTTTCTAGCAGTTTGAGAATTATTTCTCTTTATCCTGGCTTTACGCTCATTTGAATTAATGAAAACATGAATTAAACATGAATGCGAGTAAAAATTTGTGAAAGTTTAAACGTGAAAAAATTAATTTAATTCTTCCTTGTTGCTTTTTATTAATATTATACATAAGAAAATAACTTTTGTTTCATCGTTCAAGAAAAAAAGAAGAACTTTTAATTTCACAGTCGGATGATTATCGTTTTCATATTATAAAATGTTACGATATTTTACGATTTCTCTTAAAAAAAAAAAAAGAAGAAAAGGATAATTCTATTTCCTTAAATTTTAAATTACTGTCCTTAAAAAAGATTCACTTGTTCAGCATTCAACTTCCGAAAACTCAATTAATTAAAAAACCTAGAAATTCATTTCCTATTATATGCTAAATAAGATACGTTACCTCTACGAAACAATCGAAATAAGAAAAGGAACGAAGAATTAGAAAAGTTAATTGCTATTGTTATACATTGTGATACTTCAACATTGCGAGAATTAGATTCAAAATCCATGTGTCTATTAAAAAGAAAAACAGGAAGAAAATAGTATAGTGGATCAAAAAGAAATCAGAAACAATCGAATATTATCAGTAATATCAGTTGGGCGTATGAATGGAAATAGAAATGAACATACTTAAGCAGTTACACATATGACATCACGTACACCTATCGACAAAGCTCTCATTTGTCGTCGCCATTAACCTAGTAACATGGTGAATGACCGTATCGTACAATCTTTCTTTCGCTTCCTTTCCATTTGTTTGCTACACGCCAGTCACGTTGTCTTCTGAAGTTAGATTCTTCGTAATTACGAACTTCCTCTATCGTGATCACTGTTTCCATTTCCCAGTGGCAATTCGAAGAACGTTTCAAGCACAGAAGCGCTTTGATAATGAATATTATTTTTTCATCGGCTTGTTATTCGAGCGTTTTAATGCAATGGTGTTAGACGGTAATGTAATTTGTGTCGGGAATGCTATTTTCTGTCTTATTTGTAATTCTGGAATTCGTTAGTTGTTCGCAACATATTATTAAATGTTGATTGGCGTATCGAGAGGAGTAAAATTTGCGATGTAAAAAGATTTCATTTTATTGATTCTAATTTGAAGTTAACATAATATTAAGGTTGATGGTACTTGGAATCTGAAATAATTGTTCTAATATTCTTATTATAAGTTACTACAACACCAATTGATTGACAGGTATTATAATAATCTTAAAGCATAACGTAATTAGATCTTTCACAAGTTAGCGGCAGTGGTAAATCAAGATCCTCCATCGTCAATATTCCACGGGAATTACAACTTCCTGCGGTCCGCCGAACGCCGAACATAATAGTTTACTTGGATCGGTCGGTGAATTTCGAAGTTCCTCCTAAAGCCATCGACGAGCATAGTTACACATATTCATAGTCAGGTTACGTTTATCCGGCAAAGCAAATAGAAGATCGATACGATTACACGCAAATGTTTGAGGAATCGGTATCGGGCCGTGGTCATAGCTGACAGACGATAAGCTACTAAATAATTCCGTCCACCATTGTGTACACGTGAAAAAATCGCAGAGTTGATCGCATTATTCTATAAATTGTATAAATTGACATATTTGACGTTATGTTTATAAAAATTTCTTTGTATTAATATGATCCTAAAATGAGAACTATGACAGGTAATGATCTTTTTGCCATTGAAAATTGACCTTTCAATCTCAAAAGATTATCTATTATTTAATTACTCTTTGTCACACTTTTAGACAATACTAAAAACTGAAAAATTTTAAAGCCAGTCCATGTTCCGGTTACCGGTTTCTAAAATATGCCTGCGTCTCAGCTATCCGCGACTCTCATCGAAGATTCAGTAAAGTCACCTATGTGAAAAGCCAACCACAAATTTCGAAGGAGAAACCAGTCGCTTAAAAAAGAGAAGAATTCATATTACGAAGGAGGTTCCTTTCTATATCGTTTCTCTTCCGCCGTTGAGAAGTTATTTTTCGAACTAGTTCCCGGCGGAACCGAGGATTAGGAAGCCTTAGGTGAGAATGAATTATGAAGCCGCGCGTACAGAACGAAGAAACATCTGTTCATGGTATCCTGGAATCGTATACACTGTTCCTCCGTAACGGTGACCACCGTTCGCTTAAGCACATTGCTCTGTGTACTTACATTCTTCATTAGATTTGTCATCGGTCACGAGCTCTTATCGTTGGGCGCGGCATGATTAACGATCCGAGAATTGACTTTGTACTTTCTTCTTATTTACGCACTCGCGCCCATACACACGACCGTGCATGAATAAAACGCTTAGATTTATGATTTACGGCGCAGCTCGTTGCGACCTCCTTTTAACAGTAATAGTTTCTTGTTCTTAACAATTTGACAGCCGATTGAAATGTTTCTGCGTAGCAGGTTGAATAGGTTAACCCTCGCATGCCAACGTCCGGCCCATCAAAGATCAGATCCTTGAGAACGCTTCAGGTCTTCTTACTATAATAAATACCCCAGGTAATTTCAGCTTTCGACTCACATTAAAAGAATTGGCAGTATCCTCAGTAGCTAATAATATTGAAATAATATTGAAAGTAAATTATGTAACTTAGTATAAAAATGAAAACTAAAGATAAACAAACAAGTACACGATAGTACGTAATTCGAAACTTGCAGAAGCATATGCTGGCAAATTATAATCCGTGAAAAGTGGAACTCGTAGAGAACGTTCAATAACCCGGGTCAGAAAGGCAGAGCGTCGGAAGGAGCGTTTAGAAAGCAATTTCCCGGACAAAGAATCGGCGATTATCCGAGAGTAATCGCGACATGCCGGTAGTCGGTTGACACCAGGAAGCGTGCCGCTAAACTCCCCCGGTTGCGGTGCAATTGCAATCATCTCGCTGCCTAGCCACTTTCACTGCTGACCTACTGTTACGACGCGACGTCCTGGCTCGTCGGTGACGTGACACGGCACCTTCTACACTCTACACTCTACACGGGGTCTGCTCGCGCGCGCGCCCGCGCCAGCGCCTATGCACAAGTATAGACGTACGTGCGGCGCACGCACTCATCCTGTGCGTCCGAGAGCGTATGCGATTGCACGCTAAGACCTATTCACGATTTGTTCGCGTGCACGCACAACCGTTAAGCAAAGCGAACCAAGAGAAGAGAAGATCACAGTACTTTATTTTACGTAACTGATCGATCTTGTTGACGATTGATAAAATTTGAGAAATTTTGAATAATATCCTAATGAACATAGGTCTAAATATCATTAGTTTCAGAGTATTATCATTATTTCTATCCACTCACTGTCTGCTCATTATTATATAAAAAAACCAAAGTTACACTGATAATTTTTAGTATTTACTAAAGCAAATCTACATACATACATACATACATGTATATAAAAATGAAAATGAAGAGAGTGTGAAAGAGACATCCCGGGGTTTGCTATCCTTCTTTTGTACTTTGTCTTCTATGCCACGAATCACGAATGCCATGATTCTCATCGTAGCTGCTAGATCACGAAACATTTTGATGAGGGAGATCGATCCTCTGTTCTGCAATATTCTTTACATAAACATCAAAGATAGAGATCACCGCTAAATAAATCAATGATTTTCAGAAGAATCGAAGGGATACAAACATAGATTTCTATCCTATTGCGAAGTGTGTAATAATAGTATTTTTCAATTCCAAATATATTCCAAAATGGCTGCAACCATATTCGATATTTCCTGTTTGCAAATCTTTTAATATCAATTACGTCCTTGAAGTTTTCTTCCAGATCGATTAAAAGAGCAATAAAGATTAACCTCGGCCATTAATAAATAACTCTAATAGCCATAATTTTTTAATTTGCCTTAACAATAGAATTATAGGTATTTTCCGTAATATTAGTTTGAAATGTTCGTCAGTATCAAATGTCTCATAAAATCTTGTCTCTTAAGACCTTTTTAAATTGAATCTTGACAGGATCGAAGAAAAATTGAGGAAATAAAAATGAAGATAGAGAAGCGCTCTCCTTGCGGAAAGAGTTATTCGTGAACGATGTATTCGTTCATATGAACTACTTGATACTGCATTCTTGAACATTGGTAGTCCGCTCTGGATCGCATATCCAAATCATGCAAACGCCCCAAGCAATTAACAGAATATTCCCGTGAGTTTTTAGGAGAAAGGGAGAGAATAAAATTGTTAGTACCGATACAGGGACCTTCGTTGATCTCTTGGGGCTGGTCTGTAAAACGCAATCTGTTGGCATTTTTAGCGAACAACCAAACTGTTGCCGTTCTTATTACATTATTATCTTTTACCTGATAAATCTTTTACTAATTTTTGTTCTAGTTTTGCGCTATATACCCTCGACTAACGTTTTACACACTCGAGTTAGCAGGAAAACGCGGAAGAAGAACGTTGAAGAAGCGGCAGGCCGTTGCCTCGACAGGGCAAGGTGCATGAACCATAGGTGGTTACGCAAGCCGCAAAGTTGTCACGTATCAGACCATACAGGCAGCTCTCGTTCCTGGTGATACCATGATCGCACGCGAAAAATGCATAACTTATTGTGGTCCTGCAGCGGTGAAAGTTGCCCGAAGTTAACCCGCTAGCAACGATTCATTACGCGTCATGAAAATGCAACAGAACATTTAATATATCTATCGACGTAACATTGTGTTATCTGCGTCCATCTTCGAACGACGACGTACAAGTATCGGAAAGATCGTGTTGACATTCTTTCTTTCTGTACACCTTGTAAAAATGGCACGTAAAGGGTAATGGTTATCCCTCTGGTAATTTCCTATATAATTATAAAATTAGGTATCTTAAAGCATTAACTATTTTTCCTTTCTTCTTCATTATTATTTTGATATTTCGACAAGATTGGGACATGTTACAAATCACTGACATCTGAATTGACTAATTCTTTCGAGCGACTTTTCTTTCTGTGCATGTTGTTCGCAGTATATGCTTACGCGTTTCGTTTAATTTAGTCCTCCAAGCTCATGTATATATTTTAAAAGTTACCTATCTGTTAAGAAACTGTTCCTGGATTGAAAAGTCTGCCAGCAGCTAAATAACAATGCAAAATACAGTACGAATTTAAAGAAATTTCGTGTCGTATAAAGAGAAGAAGGAGGTCGCGGTGACTGGCAACGCAGTGTCGTTGCACTTCAGAAGCCCTGTAAAGCTTCCAAGCTCGTAAAGCATCGGTGAACGCATGTAATTTGCATCGGGGTTTTGGAATTTTTAGAGCACCTTACGCTTGTTTCAATCGAGGAAGAAAGAATGGCTAGTGACTTTCGTCATGCATAAAATGCAAAAAACGTTATGGTATCTCAAACATAATCATATATTTTTAAAAAATTAATCTTTCTGAAAGCGCGTGAAAGTAAATATAATACAGGGCGTGAGTGAAAATGTTTAATCGGATACCATCGAATTGGAATAAAATTCATTGTCTAGAAACAGGCAAACGAAGCTACTCTCTTATCACCGCTGCGGTAGGATTATCTTATTTCTTTTTTTTTTTTTTTTTTTTTTTTAATGGAATAGTCAGCTGACCGCAACAGCGAGGTCTATTGTCAAGTGCCTCTCTCTCTTTCTTTCTCTGCCGAGTCTGTTATCCGACAGGAAGGAAAGCGTGGTTGAGATTAAATTCCCTCCATTGGCAAGGTTGTTGCACTACATTCCCGACATTCATAGTCGTTCCATTTAAAGGTTAAGGTTTGCCCAATTTCACGATCAAAGAGAGAGTGCATTAACGCGCTCATTTCGAGTCGGACACCAGCTCCGAACAAATTTTATTTGATATACAAATAAAAAGTAACAATTTGAATAAATAATGTTTTTTAGTTTAATCATCAGTTGTAAATAACATAGCAAATAATCTAAAATGGTAAATATAAAAGACGCCCCGACCATTTTTTGAACAACCTGAGGCCTGCTTCGGACGAACGGTTTGCGGCAAGTCGGCGACGTTGGAAGAACAGAGAAATAAAGTTTTTCTATTTCACAAAGAAAGGATACATATGTATATGCATGTATTGCCTCGTTCTTTCAACACGCTGTCGCTGCGGCGATTTGTCGCAAACCGCTCGTCTGCATCGGGTCTAATACGCCACGATTATCGCAC
Source organism: Bombus fervidus (assembly GCF_041682495.2). Classification (NCBI taxonomy): domain Eukaryota; kingdom Metazoa; phylum Arthropoda; class Insecta; order Hymenoptera; family Apidae; genus Bombus; species Bombus fervidus. The sequence goes on from NC_091519.1 coordinate 4,420,392, forward strand.
AGCAACCGAGCTACACGATTGGCAAACCAACTTTAACTTCCTCGAAACAATGTTCCAATTATTCTCTCTTCATTCGCAGGAGGAATCACCCGGCGCGACACGGCAGCTACGACCGAAGCATAAGAGACGCGTTTCCTTTTTCCTTTCAGGTAGGGTAGGTTTCCGTGAGTTTCAGAGCGAAGAGCCCCGACACTCGACAGAAAGACGGTAACGTTCGGCTCCTTTTTTAAACCGGTCGCTTTTTCTCGCCATTTGCTTCGGCTTTTAATAACTCCCACGAGTAAAAACGGCCCCTCCAGTGTGACCGCGTGGATACACGAGGTGGATACGTCTGTATGTATAACCACCGCCACCAGTCAATGACCCTGCTTTTAATGCCGAATACTCATTTGCTTCTCGCATCGAGACGAAACTCAGCCTGTTACCATTGCGGTACTTGCTGCTCATCGCGCGATTCTTTTCCGTGAATTTTCGTACGCATCAACGTCGTTCACTGTTGACAGTACTAAACGTCTCCGGGATTTGAGAGTACAAGTTATTATAAGTATTAGAGATAAAAACAATATAACAAAGCAATTTGAATGTTCAATGGATATAAGAATTCTTAACTGTCCGTAAAGTGATAAAGCAAGCAAAATCTATTCGCCACGTTTTCCTAAATCTTGTCGCATGTAAAATCAGGTCGACGATACATAAACACATGATAAGGTTTATAACATAAACATATAACATAAATTTACAAACAGGAATAAAAATATGAACAAAATGGAAGTTAACTTCAGTGCCCAATATGTTAATAGGTTAATATAACTACCATTGTCATTGTGAAACTTCCCGGTAACTATATTTCACGTGCAATACAATTTCACAATATTCACAAAATCATTTCTAACCTCCTAAAGCCTACATCGTTTACCTCCCAACATCAGCCACGATCACCGATTGTGGTCCCTTTATCACCAAGTTGTCCATAAAATGCACGGTGTCGGTTCGTATCGAACGACCCTACGGAAATTTTCGTTTTCCCCGGTCGGTAGCCGCGCAGTTGGCCCGCAGTCGGTTCCTCGACTCGTAAATTCTATTACGTCCCATTCAGGCAGCGCGTGCGTTTCGCGTGCGTCGCCTCGTGTTTTCGCGCGTCGAGACCCTGTCTCGGGATACGCACACGAATACACGCGGACCAGAGTTGCATTTCGATGTATTTTTATGCCCGAGTCATCGCTCCCACGGTGTAATTTTATCCGGCGTGAGTGATACGCAACGTTCCGTAGTGCGATCGCGGACACGAGAGAACACGTCGATCGAGGAAGAGACGAAAGTGACGAGCGTAACAGCGATTTCGTCAGGCTCACTAGTTTAAACAAGGATTTAGCGTTTCATTGATCGCAAACGTTTAAGTTGGCTCTTATGATTACTTTTCTCATTATATATTTATATTCTTATTAGTAGTACGTAGTAGTAGGTAATACAATACGGCATGCTAGAACCTACATATACAATTAGTATAGCTAGTTTATTTGCTGTAAAACCTCTTCGTCCTGACATACACTAACCTCTGTACATATTCCACTATCGCGCTGCAACGGCGACTATGGAAAAGGAATGAAGTTATTTAGTTTAATATTTACGCTGTAACATTTAGTAAAAACTAATGCCAGAAATGACATTATCTTACTCTATTCAACTTTGTTATCTCTATAATGATACAAAAACATGCGCGTAATGCCATTTTTACAACCGGTCTTGTAGATCACATCAGAAGTTTCCAAAATTACATCCGTATATTTAAGATGCCTACGCCTACACGTTCTATAATAAGGAAGAAGGAGATAGAGATAACAAATGTCTTATCACGTTGACTGTCTTTCGTTTGTCAAACGATACGAATATTTATCTGTATTTATGGCAGATAACTTCTCGTTGGAGAAAGTGTATCACGGTCAGTGACCTCGTGGTTATATAAGGTCTGAACGTCACCCGTCTCATTCATCGCATCTTTATTATTAATGAAATATAAATCGATATACGCCTACGCTTGCCGCGTAAATAGACTGACAGCGGCGTGGATTTGAAAAGAAAATAATAATTTACGAATTACAGAAACCCTAAGATCGTAGTGTCTGATGCTTCTTCGAAAGATCGAATGTCTCATAAAAAAAGTGTAGCAGATAAGGAAGAAAATCACAATTAAAAAATTATTTATATGTACAAGACCAACGAGAAAATATTAACACTTTATAGTAGATATCGCGAATATTAGTTAATTGGACGAGACTAACATTTTCCCTTCTTCTCCAATATCTTTATAACATTAAGGAAAATTGTTATTTAATATTTATTAACGTTCCTGGCTAAGTTCCGATAACCGAGTTCGAAGAAACGAATCGCAGGTGACAGACTAGGAGTGTACGGCGACCGCACATTTCAAACGGCTAGCACGCTTTTATCCTCCATTTCGAACGGATCCCTCTCTTCTCTCTTTTTTTATTTCTCTTTCCTACGCTCACATAAAACTAATTTAGCTACCGAGACGATGACTGCGAAAAAAGAACTGCCGCGATTGGTTCTCTTCCTCAGCCGAAATTGCGGCGGTAAACCTCGTGTTTTAATGCGGTGAACTTCGCATCGAATTTTTCAACATTACACAGACAACATTCCCAGAGCTGAAAATGACACCAATGAAACAAAGGATAGTTGTATTTTTCGACTGTTTTATTCTTCTGTCTCTTTTCCTTCTAATAGTATATCGATTGTACTTTATAAATACAGTTATTAACTATGAAAACTCAATGGTTTCTCTTAAATCGCGGTTATCTATAATATATTTAATATATCTATGTATTCCAGCCCGTTAGGATCGAATTTTCCAAATTTCTTGGTCTCCATATTATTTTACAAGACTGTCGGAAAAAAAGGACAAGGAGAGGAAGTAATTCCTTTCCCTAAACGCCAAACATTAAGAACTTCCTAAGTTCAAACCAAAACTTGCACGGTAGAAAGTTAACGGACTTGGAAAAAACCTGTGCTCCTCGTTAACTATTGCGTCACCAAACTTCACATCTCAGCCACGTTTCGTGTCGGACATCATACTCGAGTCATTTCTGAGAGTCATTTCACAGAAAATTATTTCGATGCTGGTGTTAAAACTATTCAACATCTTGATATTTCCGTCAAAGCCACTTAACGCAGCTCGTTGACTTCATTAATCGTTACATTAAAGCGTGCGACGAAAATAGAAGTATGAAGAAAAGAGTTTGTCTTCGGCGTTCTATGACCTGGGCTGTAGAATCGTCATATGTACTTCAAACGTTACAACAGCGCATTCAAGTAAACAGTCATAAACAACGCTACAACCTTGAGCTACTCAATGTTAAACATTGTCTGTTAAACTTAAGTATGTGAACTATCGTCTTTTCGATCCTGATGCGTACCTCGAATTTTTATAAACAAAAAATCATACATATCAACGATTGTTTCATGCTTTTCTTAAAAATTTGGGTAATCCATACGAAAAGGATTAAAAAAATGTAACAACACAAATGATAATTCCCTGATAAAAAAAAAGGCAGAAAGGACCTTCTACATTGAAGTGAACGATTCTATTGAACGACGTACGTAGAATTCAGACTAGTAAGGTGTCCTCCGACTAGTAAGTGAATCGTCCTCGGGGAGAAAGTTTATTGCAGTGGCAGTATTAACTTACATGATCTAGCCAACAAACAGACGATGGAACCAGCTAGGTTCCAAGCCTAGGATAAAATTAGCCAGGATTGGATCTCGTTCGAAGTTATGCTCGACCAGTTATGAGAACGGTTGTGCAACGTAGTTATAACCGCGCGTCGAGAACGGAGAACTCTTCCGAGATACGAAAAATTATATGAGATCTATCGGCCACGCGCGGCCACCGATGCGATGCGACGTTCTCCTTCCTTCGGTCGTTCAATATTTCTGCGGTGTCAATAATGTATTCCACGATGTTCATGACCGATCTGGCCGCAGGAAAAATCTTCAACAGAGGAACAGTGAAGATTTTAGGAAAATATATAGATAGGAAAACGCGATGAATCTGATTTAAATAATAGATAAATCAAGTATTTAATACGCTTTAATCGGAAGATCTAAAATAGCTGTTTGATAAAAGAAACGAAGTGACGAGGCACATAAAATATTCTGTTAAATCGAAAGTGACAAGAAAAAACTGTTCATTAATGTTTATTTAATATTCGACGTGAGTATAAAATGCATTTAATTTGGAACATCTACGAACACGTTTCCACCATTTATGTTCAAAATAACCCGTCGGAGTAGGTACTAATAGCCGTCAATAATAAATTAAAAGCGGCAGACAACGTTGAACGCAATTTCCGTGTTAATTAGTGATGGAAATGATGCCCAGTCAAGTGGTGTCAATAGTTTCGATGAAAGTATTCATATTTTGCAAATATCCAGGAATCCAGCGATATTGATCGCGTTCGATTACATGACCAATTACGTTAGGTATTTTGAAAATTATATCAGATATTTTTTATCTTTTACATCTTTAATTATTTTTTTGATAAGGAATCGTCTCCTGCTCGCTTACAGAATAGTTTCATGTACTATGAAACTGCTTAGATGTTCGTTTTTCGATACCCTGTGCGTTCTCAATCGTCAGACGTAAATGAAAACGCAAGAAACATCAACTCGGATATCGCACCTGTTAACCCTTATCGATGTTAATTGTTTTAGCTCGCGTAGCTTGCGTAAGCATTGTTATACGGAGAGATTCGACGCAATGATATCACGCGATTTTTAGTAGCAGATGCAAGGGATCGCGGACCGCTGATTATAATGCGGGAATATTCTTAGATTGTTCGAAGGTGATCAACGTCGTAGATAAATCGTAGAGAGTGATTTCGTTGCGGTTATACGGATCCGTGACTAATGTCACGGTCGATGAAACTGCGCCCTTTCGTTTGCCGCGCCAACAATTGTTTAAAGATCATGGTTCAGAGAAATCATGTTTTACGGATCAGCCATAATTTCATTCGATAAACAGCTAGATAAAGAAACATTTAGGGACAGATGCTCAGAATAATATCCGTTCTTTATACGCAAGCAATATGCAGGATGTCCCAGAATCGTAATACAATCGGAAAGGAGGAGCACGCGTTTTTAACAAATATTTAAATAATATATAAACTCGATCTTTTCGAAAACAGGGTTCTATAATAATAGAACTAATAATTTATTCTACATTCCCGACTTCTACATCAGGAATCACCTTTTCGATTGTACCTACAACGATTTAAAGAACACTCTGTATAGAACAGAATGTTATTTATACGAACCTGTTGAAAGACAAAACGGTTGATCGACAATTTATGATCTCATATTGATCACTTCTCAGCCTGATAGCCACGATCAAAGTGTGATCACAGTCCTCCGACGAACGTGGAATCTCATACAAAGAGGTGGCAACATCGAAATGTCTTGAACGATGAAACGAAATTAAGCCGTGGAAGAAAACACGTCTAATGAACGTCTTCGAGGCATAGAAAAATTCTCGTCGACATGAACAGGACGAATATCCAGTGACGGAAGCAAGATGAGCGAGTGAGTTATGGCTTGCTTTTAGATCGTGAGGATCTCTCCGGAGAGATCCGAATCGAGGTTTAGAAAGTGAGACGAGCTCGAGTCGTCTGATTTTTACCGATCCCCCGAGGTTTATAATCGCTATGAAAAGCGAATGCATTATTCGTGAATCACTGCGACGTACGATTCGAAAATTCAAATTGCATATTTTGTACGTGTAATGTATATGGTAAGAGGAAAATTAAAATATATAGCAAACTTGAAAATTTATAATTTTCAACACTGAACTACTTAAAAACCTTCCTGTTATACCGAAAACTCACTAGAGAATCATCCTAAAACCTACAATTATTATTTCAGATACCACGCGAAAAAAAAAAGGAATATCTTAAAACAAGTAGTATTTGAAAAAAAAAGGAAAAGAAGGGAAAGGGAGAAAGAAATATCTCTGAGGAAACAATCATTGTTTAGACTACGTGCAGAGCGTTTGAAACATTAGCATCGAGCGTTCGACGCTCCATTCAGCAAGGCTTGTCCGTGGTCGTCCACAACCAATAGCGAAATGGAAGCGAGAGTCGCGGTGAGGAGTTGCTCGAAAGAGGTGAAAGTCCATAGGCACATCATGAGCGACGTGTACCGCCATTCAGCCTGTGGCCCAGTCGTTGACTAGTGGACGGTCTGTGAACGAGTCGATGAGTCCAGTCGCAGCTGGACTCGCTACACTGGCTCTCGAAGCGGCGCGTCGTAGACGAAGATTCCGCTAACTTACTCATCGTACCGCTAGTCCACGCTTATTCCGCGTCTGTGCGCGCCACGTCTGCGCTGTCAGACCACCATGCTGATCGTTGCCGCTCCGTGACTTGCTACGTGACTTCCGGGTTTTCCCTTTCCGCCTCGTGACTCATTCGCGTCAAAATCGGAACAGCGTGGATCCAATATACACAAATTGGTATACGCGTTCATGAGTTATCAAACATTCAAATTTCTATGTTTTAGCGAGACAAAGCAAGAAAAGATGAGCAGATAGAAGATTGCTTATAGATGTTAATTTCAATATCATATTTCTAAACCATAATTTCTGAATCATCTATAATCTAATTAAGAATTAGATTATTTTCAAATCAAATTGGAGATTGGTTTTTTGTTGTAGACGACGATAGCATACTTTAATGTTATCGCTGCAACCGTCAGCGACACATTATTGTAACGTTCGTCTACAACAGTCTACTACAGTTGTACAGTAACAAGGCGCGAGTCCTACGCTTATGAACCGTGCGGAAAATGGAAACGTCTGTATATATATATTAATGTGTGTGTATGTGTGAACTCAGTCAAAAAGCGTGCGCGCAGAACAATGAGTTAGTCAGCTCAGTCTGTTAACATCCGTCGCTGAAGCCATTGTAAGAAATTATACTTTGTTATATTCAAAGTCTGATTTTTGTACACCCACTATCCCCGCATAGTCAATATTGAAATGTCTAAAATTTACTGATAATAATGATAAATTATTACAATATTAAATGCTAATAAAAATATTATTGACTTTACTTTGACAAATTTAAACTTTAATTCCTACCTCATAGTCAAGATAAAACTTCAATTTCTAAACATCTGATCATTTTTCACAGCACGAAGGAAATACAACACTTAACAAATGATAACTCTACAGCGCCATAATAGTTCAAGGAACTCAAAGATCGCAAGGCAATCCGATCCAACCGCAGATACCGCTATAGTTACTCACAGTACCGCTAGTCCAAGGTTATTCGCATACCGCGTGTAGCAAGCTGGATCATTATGGTGTCCCATGTTCCGCAAGAACCCCGTTTTCCCTTTTACCATCCTCCCCTCGCTCGTGGGATCCCACGTGGGTGAAAGTGAGATCGACGCCTTATTGAAACCGTGAAAGTGACACGCTGTTTTAGTCTTCTCTCTTCTCTTCACCTTATTTCCTTTCTTTCCTTTTTTTTTTTTTTTTTTTCTAACCTACGAACTTACGTACATCACGTTTAATAGTTCATGCTGCGAAAGGATAACTGCTATTGGATTAACGAAGGGTGAAAATCGATATAATAGCCCTTAGTTTGTTATAAAACAAAGAGGAGGGAAACATTTTATCTGCGATCATCCAAAAATTCATGGCGTATTTGTTATTTTTCTGTTCGACACTGTTGAGTAATCGATAGGATTTGTTTATGTTAAATGGAATGAATGTGTTTAGACAAAAACTTTAATCTTAGACATCTTAAACACAGTGAAATAGACATACGTAGGACAACTTTATAGAACAACAATCGAGGTATCGAGGCCACCAGAAACAATCAGAATGATCTAAATATTTCTGCATTACATGAATATTTAAATAGTCGATCTCACCTATTTACTGTATATAATTGTATATAATGAATTCCAAAGTCACGTGAAACATAAGCAGAATGATCTGAAAGAGTTCTGCAGTAATAGTAATTCGGCGAAAGCTTCATCAACTTCTTGTCGAAATTATCAATCGAGCCTAAACTAGACTAGAATTTTATCCAATAAATTTCTCTTAAGGTTCGACATTCCTGAGAAAAGAAAATGAAATACTCAGGTGCACTTGATACAACCCCGAGGATACGACTCCTCGTTACATAGCGTTTAGAGTGCTTTCGAAGTTCTTAATTGCAAAAAAGAGGGATTTATTGGAAGGAGAAATGGTAAGAAAGAGAGGAAAAATGAGAGAAGAGACCTAGAAGGAAGGCTAAAGAGTGGGCGATGAACCACTGATGATACCACGTAATCAAAAGTTTACGAATTATGGAGCATGCATAATGCACGATCGGATCTACTGTAACATTCATGCAAATCCGCATAAGGCTCCTCTGCGCTTATTATCCATTTCGCGTGTTCAATCAAATTTTCACGATTGTAAATTTCAGTATAAACGTAACAATACACTGGTTCAACTAAATCGCTAAAACACGAGGATGTGGTTTGTTTCGAATTTTGTCTTTGGAAGTGGTATTAACCGAAATCGAATTACGTTTCGATGTAGACTAAATTCAGTTAATCCCATTACACCCTTTGAGTCAATTTCGAAGCAATCGAATCTTAAAAGATAACCATTTACTCTCGATATAATTTAAAGATGATCTTGTGTATAATTAATATATCTAAAGAATGCATCATACAAAATGAAATATTTAAAATAACTGACTATATTATTCTTCTTCAAATTAAAAAACATCTTTTTCCTAACATATGTATATTCTTCACTTTTAATATTCTTTAAATATATATTATATCCAATCGTACTTCATATATTATATGTGTAGTATTTTGATTTTATCGTTCCAAGCGTTATTTGTTTCTGAGTAATGCAGAAACTGTTACAAGCAAGTTTAATATCGTACCGCTTTCAACAGTTCGTAGAATGAACAACAGCATGTCTGCCTATTAAATGCGAACGATTTTTTCCTTTATACAGATTTCTTTTAAAGACATGAAGTTTACCTTGAGCTTTTCAAACCATACCCCGCGTTTCCATCTCGATCGTTAAATGATATCTCTGATCAAGAGATACGTAATTGCGTGAATATTTGCATCGTTTGCACAAGGTAAACTATCAGTTGTGTTTTAAAGTGTTTTTAAACCAGATTTGCTTCTAATATAAAGTGTTACAAATGCAACGATTAAGAACGTAGTTATCAATAATACCAATATCTATTTCTTTTCTGAAAAAAATCTATTAACAAAATTATAACTGAATATATAACTAGGAGAGAACCGTGTGTCATCTTCGTCTCCTTAAAAAAGAATGCAGTCTTGCGTCCGCTAACTTGTAATAATTTTACGAAACACGTGTCAATTATTTCTTATTCTCGTTTCTTTTACATTTCAATTCCTCGATTCATATTATCGATTTTGTCCTTGTACATGTATCCACGATACTGATCAATCGCGAAACAAAGAGAACTTGGTAACATTTTATTGAGAAATCCATTTCGTCGTGGTAAAAGTTGAATAAACGAAATCTCGCTCCAGCGCCACTGATTCCTCATCACGCTATCGTGCATGTTGCTCAACGAAATTGCGCGACGATAGATCGAGTACTATAGTGAGGGCGTGGGAAGGTCCTAAGTGCGGCATATCGACGCCCCGTGAGGGTGAAGTCCTTGAAGGGTTCTCGAAGACGAATTGACGGATAGGGACGATGGTTTCGTGCATTCCTGCAGGCAATTCCACAGCAGATGGAGTCGGCAGCAGGAAAAGCGGGCGAACACGAAACACCATGGGGTAGGAAGCCGGACGAAAGTGTTTTCACACGCGGGAGGTCCTAAAAGCTTAAAAAAGAATGGCCAAACTCAACCACAGAAATACGTATTCTCGATTTCCATCAGACGTTTTCTAGATTTATAATAATTTGTGTAATGGAAAAGTGACACTTGTATTCAATTTTATATATTAAAGTTTGAAATACATGAACTAAAATTTAATCGAGTAAATTAGAATTTGATAATTTAGTACACATTTTAATATTGGGATGATGTATGAAAAGTAGGAAAACAGAAATTGGAAATTTTCGTGTAGAAAATCTTTGCAAATCGAATATTAAAATGGTTTTATGACTGGAAATATAATATTCTTATATGTAAAAAAAACAACCATTTTTAAATCTAGTATTTATTATATTATCTTTAAAAAATAAGTTATACTTCGTCATTTAATATTAACCTTTCGTATTGTACTGACTTGAAACAAGTAATCATTCATTTCGCATAATATACTTTCAAATTTAGTTATCTTATATACGTTAATAATGTCTTAAATGTAATAATTAGACTGCGGATTTTTATGCAAACTCACATTTGTACGAGTGTAATTAAAAATATGGAACTTAGATAGAAAATTGTTTTGCCTGCTAAACATAGAAGAGAACACCATTCCCTGAATATTGCATATATTTTTACAAGTCCTTTGCACTCTACGCAGTTTTGCACTTTCAAAATTCTCATATATCCATAAAAGTTTTCGATCTAACAGTACGTCATCTATATAGAGGTTTCTTGTATTGCTCGCATTTCCTGTATCATTAAATTTATATTAAACGTACGTTACTATATTTACATTTACGAGGACTAAGCGAATTCACCCTCATTAACGTTCAATAGGTGCTAAGAAAGAATCTTTGATTCAGAAACGTCCTAATTAATGGATTAATTTTTCACACAATATTAGCCTTAACAATAAGAAGTACCTCGAAGAAAGTAAAAAGAAGCCACATGTTTCAAGAGTTTTTCCAATGAAACGAAACATTATTTGTCCTTTCGAATACGAAACAACACGAACCAACAATCATGAACGCGAATTAGCACAACAATAACGGAATTAATGGACGAAATAATCATCTTTAATTCGAATATTGATTCCGGGAAGTTGTTTCTCACGATTGGCAGACGTCGATAGCGAGCGTAGCAAATCGCCTATTACTGCCTCGCTGTGTTACAATCGCGATAATGGCCAACGCAATAAGACCACCGTTCTGCGCTTTTGATTCCTTCGAGATGGGCCTGGATTCGATTAACGGAAAGATATAATTGGTAGAATAAAGAATCTGATCCGGCAAGAACGAAACAAAGAATTACAACAAAATTTAAAGAACGATTCGATCGAAGTGTGATGATTTTACGTTGAAAAGCAATTATGAAATGGTAGAATTAAAGTGCTCGGGCTTTCAATTTTTGTCTGCTTAAATTAAATGTCCATTGACATATGATATATTTGAAAGGGGAAAAGAAAACATAAACATAAAATGTGTAAAGCTTTTAATGTTTGAAAGTGCAATGTTCATAAGATTAAAAGCCTTTGCGTTTCGTAAATATAAAGATATTTCAAACTCGACTACTTTTAAAATAATAGTTGAGGGATTTATAAGTTTTTAAATAGATAAATGATGTTACAGATCTTCAAAATGTTGAATAATTTGATTATAATAATAAAATATATATTTATACTATTTATAACTTTGGAATGTCGAAAATTTGCAACAATAATAATTAAATAAAAATTGAAACATTTTATCATTATAATAATGACTTTTTAGATATAGTTCATTGTTTAATATATGCTTCGGTAAATATTTAAAATTATATAATTTGTAGAACTTCAAAAATGGATTTGGCATGGAATGGCATTACGAGTTACATAACATACAGAAATCACTATTTTCTAACAGTATCTTCTTTTATTCTGAAACACAAAGCACATTTCATGTTACTCTTTTATGAATTAAAATGAGTTTCACATAGTGGTATTATTTTGAATTAGGTGCACAAATATATCTTTCACTCAAAGAAGCATTGTTTCATAATTCTTCTAAAAACTGATAGTAACTGATACTTTATTTTCTTTATAAAGAGCAAATGACTATCATATAGTACGTATTTGCTTATTCATAGAAAGTTTCTGAATTACTTAGGTTAATTACAACCATGTTCCATTGATATTATCGAAGTTAGTAGCTAAATATATTACACTGTAAAATTTTGTTTACCCTGAAGAAATCAGCAACTTGTAAATTAATTAATAAATGAGCGTTATTTAAACTATATTCATCTTTTATTTCATATAGGGAATGTTACAAACATCTATACAAAAATGTCAACGTTTCAATGTCAAAATGTTGTTACTTAAATGTCACAGTTTAACAAGAAATATATACATACTATCGCTTCAAAGGAATTCAACCACGATCCGAACACTATGTTCTGCGGTTAAACATCCACATTTACAACGATTCTGTTCATCAAAACGTTTCGAGCTCTTCCTGGTGTCGCAAGCTTCATCTACATTTCATTTTATACGACCTATTGGCCAACCGGCCGATGCTCAAACGGTACTTCTGATATTTAGTCTGCACGAGTTTCGCAACGCCGCGCGATGCCGAGGCATCGGTATACACGGTTGCCTAGTACCGAATCGAATTAATTGCCAGCGAACCGATTCTTTTCGGTCGCGAACAACCCCTCTGGGACGATTCATCGTTCGATCAGAAATTCGTTTAATAAATGAAACGCGTTCAATCTCTATGAGGATAACAAGCACGAATTCTTCCATGGTAAAAGAAACGTTATAAATCTCTACTTTTAATTAGACAATTTGTTTTGCATTGGCAAAAGATTATGTGATTAATACGACTATAATTGGAACTCACATCCTGTCAAATCCATAGGTCCGTATTGTTCTACGAAGTATTTATACGCGAGATAATGGTTGGAAAAAAGAAGAACTAAGTTATTTTATAGGTCAGAGAAAAAAGATAAACTTGCTTTTCTGAATCGTCACGATGGCCATGTTTTTTCGTCCTAAACGAAAATTATGAATGAAATCATGACAAAACGAAACGAATTGGGAATGTAATATGTATATACTAACATGTTCCCCGTTACAGCGCTTTATCTGACGGCAGCGATCCATTCACCCGATTAAAATTAATTGTAGCAATAATGGTGACCTTGTAGCCGACGAGTCTGCATACCGTTCGAAATAAACGGTCTTTCATTAAAAAGGTGATCGGAGGGAAGGAAACGTATCACTTGATGACGAGCAACTTTCTTTCACGAATCTGCGTGATATACCATTTTTTACGGTAAGAGAAAATAGTTGGAATAGACATTAATGCGGATTAGTATATTCGTACTACAAATAAAATATGTGTTGGTATCGTGAGAATTTGTACGTTTCTTCCCTACAAAATATTTATTATACAGATAAAGGAACGTACTTATGTACTTCGCTTAATCAAGAGCTAAAAAAGAGTTTGCAATTTGAAATTATGTTCTATAAAATTAATTCAGAAAGTCGCGACACAAAAACCCACCCTTAAAACCTATTTTCTCTCATTACCAACATCCATTACTCAAAACAAACTTTCTGCATCCCTTTCAATATACTATCATCCATCCACCTCTACCCAGATTCAACAAAGCAACCCAAGTAACAGCCTACTTCGATTCATAAAATCAGTCGGTACCGTATCCTATGACACTATTCGCCACCCTTTGACAACTCGAAATAACAAGCTCGTCATCAGTGTCAACAATCCATGCTGTTCCATCATCCTTTTCCTGCAGCAAACGAGTCATCGTGATTTCCCTTGGAAATCGGAAAATGGGCCGAACCGCTATGTAGTAACATGCTGTGTGAGGGTTTGTTTTCGTCGAGGCACGAAGGCAATGGCGTAGCCGTGTGCAAGTAAGCCGATTACATATGCGGTCTTGATCAGAGAGAGGATGAGAGGCGCGTCGCAAGAACACTGTCAGTGCGGGGGCGCTACTCGCGCGGTCGTGTCGACCGCGGGTGTCGGCGAGGAATAGTCCACCAGAGCAGGAAGGGATAACGAGCGCGTGGTCGAGGTGGGAGAGCGCCAGGCGGTAAAGTGGGGGTTGTTCGGTGGCACTGGTGGCAGTGGTGGCAGCAACGGCGTGCTCGGTGTCATTGCCTCGACGCTCGGGGCGGCCAGTGACTCCATCACTGACCTAGTGCCGAGGATGGCCGATCGGAGGCGGAAACGGCCGAGCCAGAGTCCGTCGACCTCGGCCGGCCTCCAGCGCGACACACACCGATCCTATGAGTAGCGCCCCGCTACCGTACACATTGCGCCTTGTCCTTCTCTTTCTGTGTCCCCTCCCTATTCCCTACGGCTCGTCTGCACATCTCAACGCTCTATCGTTCTCCGCGTTTTCTCTTTCTCTGTCTCCAACGTGGCCGTCTACCCCGCTCGATCTGCTTCGATCTCCGTTTCACCGCGTCTCTTTCTTCAAGCTTCTCCGGGAGCTTTCCATCTCTTGTGCTAGCCGCCCATTATGTATACAGCGTACATAGGCCGGCTGCTGCTGTCCGGTCGCTCCTGAAAACCGCGGAAATGCGCGAGTTACGGTTATGCGTGAGTTTTGTAACTGCGCGAGGAGGAAGAAAGGAGGAGTGGCGCGGCGTGGTGCGGCGTGGCGTGGCGTGGCGTGGTGTGCACCACGCGAGGCTATACCGCATGCCGCGCCGCGACACAGGGGCGAAGGAGGCAGAAGGGCGGTCTTTTTCCATTGCAGGCTCACGCACGCGGGCCTAGAAAAACGATGCCTCGCGTCGACGTGAAAACGAAATCCAGACGTGTTGGTTTCGAGCCTGTTCTCCTCGGCGCACATTGACGAACGACCGGTAGACGTATCGGTTTTATGACGGGGAATCTGGCAATTTCACCGTAGCAGAGAGCTCACTGTTTTCGATGATGGAATTTCAAAGGCAGTTTAGCACAGTATAGTACGCGCAATGGATCGACAAGGGGAATGCGGGACGGACGGACGGTCGGTTCGTGTTCGATGGATAGGGCACAGCTCACGAAGTATCGTTACTTATTTCGATAGCCGTGCAAGCGTCGTGACTATGGCTATGGATGTCCTATTCTCGACAATCGTCCGCTACACAATCGTTCGTTCATTCGTTCCGTCGATCGATCGACTTCGACATCTTTCGCTTCAATTTTTAGTTGCATCATCGTTGCTGCGAGATTCTGTTCCATGTGAACGTTTCAGTTAATTGCTTATGTATGTCAATGTATTTTATTCCTTAACGCATTAATAGATGAATAATATATTTGTTAATATAATTTAATGGAAAGACTTAACTCTTTACAAGTACATATTGCACGAAAAATTGATTACGATCTTTATCTTAATTTGAAATTTATAGATTACTGTAATAAGTAGTTACTATAAATTACAAACAGATTATTTATTGATATAGAGCTGTACTAATTCATTAAGAGGCTATAGTGGTCAGTAAGTAATATATACAAATTATAGTTGCATAGGCATATAAGTTACAAGTCATCGTGCATGTCAAGAATAACCTTTCGATTACATCTTCGTCTCGTTCCATTTTTCTCTGACGAAATACACGAGTAGAAGACGCCTCTATGAGCCAACACATCCGGAACACCTCGCATACAAGAGCGAGACAGATGTACCCGTGGTTCGTGACAAATACAATGAGATTGTAAATCAAGTTGGGTAGCCGACCAACTATCGAAGGAAATATCGCTGTCGCGCGTATGAATCATTACGAGTACGACCAGGTATATTATCAAATAATCATGCATGAAAAGAAAGAAAAAAGCGGAAACGCTAAAAAAGAGGTCGAATAATCGTTGCGATATGTCTGTTCTGAAGTTCCGAGTGGAACAACCGAAAGAAATCTATTCCATTGGCTGACGAATGAAAGCACAAGCCGCCCGAACTAATTGTTGTCACAATGAACAACGCGAGCTAAGGAAGTTGTATACAAACTGGCCGTAGCTGTTGTATATGTATGAAATACGGTCACGCCCAGCAATTTGACAGTTTCTATCGATAGTCCAATGATACAATGTGGGGAAAAAACACGTTCATCAAAAATATGCGTGACTGTCGTTTTCGGGTCGCTATTGTGAAGAGAATCCAAAGAGAAACGGGCGTAAAAAATGTCGTAAAAAAACTGTCGTAAGAATTTGTTAAAAGAAAGTAATTTGTCATTAATTTTCAGTTGCGATTTAACGATTTAGTTGGTTTTTCAGAAGTTATTCAGAATTTACGTTCAAGTACATATCTTTATTTACTAGTTAAAATACCAAGGTAACTACGCTATCAACCACGTTTACCGTCGTATTTATATCACGGACACGACGTGAAATTACGTAATCTTGAAATGTATCGTACAAAATCACCGATCTCCACACAAATGATTTTTATAGTGCTCTGTACCTTCAGCTGTCTCTATAAGATTTAATCGAATGCAAACACGTTGTTCGGGTCAGTTCAAGGAAACAAAATTCTGATCCTACGAGATTAACTAATTCCATCTATCTATCTTTATCCACTCCTACTTCATAATTGTAAGTCGTCTAACTCTTCTTCTGGTACAAGCTTCACATATCTCATGACGTCAAATTCGACGCTTGCGTTCAGCGAATTTTTTAAGCATTCAAACCGCGAGGTATTGCCTCAACTTTTCACTGCTCTTGCATTCTGGCCCGTGGTCATTGTCGATCGTAGTGACGGAGGACAATTATGGTAAAGATATGCGGAATGCATCTGTTTAGTATATTGAAATACTCGTGGTGAGACCGGAAACGAGATAAATGGTCCCCGCTGTTACCATTCACCGACGAACAAACGTGGAGAGACACTTTCCAATGTTAGTCGATATCAAAGACAAGAACAGTCCGTACTGATGGCCTGTAAACATTACAATCACAAAATATCGCGAATGAACATAACCACAAGGTAAACTCTAACGTGGCGCTTTTTGCAGCCATGAGTGTTTTCTTGAGTTTAAGATGAATAAAATAGGAGACGTTTGGGGGCGTTCAAATTGTAAAATGGTTTTTTGAAGTCAGTTGTCGAGTGAGTTCGTGCTATATCGTTCGACGTTGTGGATTTTGAAACTCGCGCTCTTGGAATTTAACGTTTTTATTGAATGTAAGGCGTGGGACTTAGGATTCAAGCAAAATAATTGAAAGAATATCTTGAAGCTGTAAATTGTGAGTTATACTCTGCAGCTGGTTAACTACAATTGAAATTTACTTAAACTTTACTTTTGTTTTTATTATAAATGCTACTAAACTAGATTATAAAATGAGCGAAATATTTTTTGGCAATAATGGTAATCGATAAAGGAATTAATTCAGATACTGGAAGTATCAGCATAACTCAGAGTTTGAATTTAGTTTTAAAATGTGAGTTTAACGTTATTTTAGCACTATTTAAAATGAATATGGCGTAAATATCGAAAATTTATATTTTCTTTATCCTTCGTACAGTTTCAGAGCAAAAGAAATATCTTTCCGCTGGTGGAAATACGAACACGCGAATTCTGTGAAAATTAAACTGGATTTCAAAAGCGATGGAATCCTTTTCATCGATCGAAATGATTTTATGCGTTCGATTTGATTGCGTTCGCAAACTATTTCTAGTATTTTCCGGTAATTAAAATTATTAACATACGTTCATGGACAAGCGTGAATAATTTTACGGATATCTGAAAACGAATGTTTCGTGGGAACAATTTAAATGTTATTATGTACACTATATATATATATATGTATATATATACAATTTAAATGTTTTAATCGACTTATTTAGTAGAAACTTGAATTTCTTATGGTCACCAATTCTCTCAAAAAAATTTAATTCACCGATGCGTCTATTGTTGCCGATAAAGTATTTCATTTTTCTCGCGAAAATCTGAATTTTCATATTAAAAATATTCAAAGAAAAATTAAGGAGAAGTTTGCAATCTGTTTACGAGAAAAAAGCACATTTATTTTATGTTAAACGCAGATTTACAGATAAATGTTTGCTATAGCAAGTAAAGTGTAGTAGCTAAAGAAGGGAGATACCGTTGTCCGTTGATCATGATCATGAAATGTATATTTTGGCTGCATTAAAATATCAGAGAATTTATTAAAGAATTAAAAGTATCTTTTCCAGATGAATTAGAATTGTTAATATATTAGATTAATATTCATTTGAGATCGCCTTTTCTGATTCATGATATGCGGTTATGTACAGGTATTTTTCACTTGAAAATTAATAATTATATTTCTTAGTTTTTAAAGAAAACAGGGATATCTTAGCTGATCTTACATATATGTAGAATTATAAAATACATAAAACTGTACGTACGTGCTTTATTTATAGATAGTTTAAAAAATGTTTTCAAATTGCCGTGACTTTCTATTTGCTTGCCATATTTATATTTCACAAGTATGTATATTTTCACATTAATTTTAAGTGTTAATGTATAAAATATTTAATGTATAAAATATATTCAATCAGTAAAGAAATATTTAAATTATGGGATGAAAGTATTCCTTGTATTATTAATAGAATAATTGATCGTTTTTGCGTATAAGGTGAAAAAGAGTGAGGTGTATGGGGAAAAGAAAACGAAAGAAAGAGAGACGAAGAGAGAAAAGCGGGACAGGTATGGATATGGCGCGCCACGTGCACCGAGATTCGCACGTTCCTAACCTACCCTATTCGTTAACCTGACCCATGTCGCGATTCCTCCGTAGGTCGATTCCCATCGAGCACGAATTAACCTACATAGGCATAGGCATTTCTGCGGGCACAAACCATAGGTTTCCGTCGATACAAAATTAACCAGCGCTCACCCTTCCGGTGCAACGAACCTTTCCACTCGATACGCAATCTCTCTTCCCCTATTGATATCATCGTTTCTTTCTCTCCTTCCTTCCCTTCTCGCCATCCTCTCTCTTTTACAGAATCTCTCTTCTCGTAATTCTTTTCCTTTTTTGAGAATTTCTCTCCCTACAACCCCTTCTTTTGGAAGAAGAAAGTGATCATTCTAGTGATTCCAAGGCATTTATGCCTGGAGTATTTTATAGAGTAATTTAAAAGGAAGCGATTAATACTAATCACTGGATAGTCCATTGAGTTTCGGATATTCAGTTGGAAATAATAAATGAAAATAGTTTCATAATTTGATACGGAATTTGGAACGTTTGTGAAGTTAAATGAAAACATTTGAATGTAATGTATAGTATTGCAAAAAGAAAATCCTCTCTGCCTAAGAAGCAGAGGTGTCATTTTGCTTGGAAAATGAATAACGCTTGATGAACATTCCACTTCGCGACATCCTTTCGTTCGATTTCGCGCGCGACGCCCTTTTCGAGACGAAACGGGAGTCGCATAGAAATGTAACCAGATGAATGTCTGCGACGTTTTACTGAAGAATTTCGGCCAAGCATATATTTTACCTTCCAATCCGGTCAAGTCCACTCGCTTTTGTACTCGTTGCACTGGATTTCGGAGGGGATCAGCCGAATTTCGAACGAGTGGAATTTCGTTTTCCCTCGTCGCCCTACATTTCCAAATTCCGATGCGTGCACATCAAAATTTGTAGATTGCAGCACTTGAGAGTTATTTCGGGTCGAATACATGATTATTCAATTTTTTGAATAAATGCTACTAATTTTTTGAATTATACTAATAATACTTTGAATACTTACTAATAATTATTATTGACTAATAATAATTATAATAATTATAATTATTACTCCGAACTAAATTAATTCATTAAGGTATCCACAATTCGCACATTAAAGTTATAAAATTATGTATCAAGGACCGGAATATAAACTGTATAAAATTGAAAAGATACAGGTTAAGATCTTAAGAAGAATGTTAAGACCTTCCCAATGTATAAAATTATCTCTGCTGACTCGTAGATATATTTATCAGAAATCCTAGAATGTGTATTTTAATATGCCGTGAATGAAACTAGCGGTAGTCGATGAGAACAAATTGTCGGAGGAATCTACTCGCGCGCAGACAATGACTTCGCGTAGAGTAAATCGCAGATTCCTTTTCTTTCACGGAGGAAGGGAAACGCTCTCGAGCACGCGAAAATGAGAACGAGTCGCGGTAAGAGACAGTGAAGCAGTGAAACTCGATCCGCAAGCTTAGAGGTCGTTTCTATCTGTTTCCTTTCCTTTCTACCGCAAGAGTAAAGTTCCATTCTGTAACTAGCAACGGTACACTAGACTCGCGAACACTCTTTCTTCGCGTTTCTCAGATAATGATATTGTTGGTATCGAACGAACGAATTCTTACACATATCAATCCCTGTTAAGTTTCAAAAATATTAAAGCATTCTACTCTGGATACTTGGATATTATGTGTTTGCAGATTTTGCTGGACTATGATTTACCGGATAATCTAATCCATACATAATCGATAGAATAATATCGATAGATAGATGATATAACTTGTAACGTAACAGTACAATTAGTATTGCTAACGAAATCTGATAAAGTTACCAACAGATACTGGTAGATTGTTCCTATTAATGATTGTCCCAATTCCTAACAATATACGAAATAACACAGTAATAGATAAATAAAAAGTTTCAAAGAACGTAGACGTATAGCTATGTATGTAAGTAATCTGTAACTCGGAAGGCATTACAGAAAGTTAATAAAAAACGACGATCGATCCCACAAACGCCTGATTGCTTTTGAAAGCTTCTTCCATGAAAAGAACAGGATACCGATGTTTTTACTTCATCGATCGAGAACGTACTGAAAAATCGAAGGGATCGATGCCGAGAATCAATATTAACGGCATATGGCGTACATGGTACAACTTACATTTTTGGCTCGTCGATGATCGGCCATCAACGTGAGCGGCAGGTGTTAGCGTAGCCTCTTTTCCCCACCTGTGCGGTGTTCCGGAAGTACGAGCGTGGACGACACCGGGCCGGTCGCGATCGTGGCCGCCTTCAGCTACTCCCCAACTCGTCGCACCTGCGTGTCATTCTCCGTCGCGGATTATCTGCCTTGTAGTATCGGACCTGTCGTCGAGTAAGCCAAGCCCAGCGGGTTCGCTAGCCAGGAAAATCGTGATGTCGATCACTTTCACTGAGCGCCGCGCGTTCCCTTCCGTGTTACAATCACGAGACGACTAGGGGCGGAAGGGAAGGGGGCCGAGAAACGAAGAGAAGAGGAACGCAGAAACGGGCGGCGAAACGACGAGGAATACAAGTGAAAGAGAAAGAGAAAGAGAGAGAGAGAGAGAAAGAGAGAGAGAGAGAAGCGGAGAAAAGAAAGATAGTCGCGCGTTGATCACAATGAACGGAAGATGAGAAAGGAACGGAAGATGAAGCAGACAGTGAGAAATAGGGACGGGGCAAATAGGAGAAAGGGGAATCGCCGCGTCGGAGTGCCGGTGGATCGTCACAGTTTCACTTTTAAATTGCTCGAGGCGCTCGCTCGCTAGCCACTCTCCACTTGCTTTATTCCGCGCTGCTGCGTTGCGACTAGGTCGCGTGCGTGTTGTGTACGAGGATTACCGTTACCGTTAACGTGACGTAGACAGTCACCGGTAACGTCATAGACCGCTCACTCTCCGGGTGTGCTCACCTCTTCCTGTTGGTATTCCCCGCCCAGCTAGTCGCTTTACTTCGCGTTAACGAACTCCCGGATTGACTTTCGATATATACGTATACTTGTACGATACGTGCTTCACACCTTGTTGGAACCTGGCTGCGGGGTTCCGATACCATCGAGTCGTTCGACTGGTTCTGCAGGAGCGTCGCTCTGTTACATATCGGTTATCGTCCACTCTTCTCTATTAGCGTTGACCGCCAGGCTGTTGTTGGTCCATTTACCGGATTCTTTCGATCGGTCGACCACGTCAACGAACTTGAGTTCGATCCTCGTGATCCATTGTTCTACTTCTACAGGAAACAAACGATCCTGCGCTGTGAATCAACGCTCGACATCATTGCACGATCGTTAACTATCTTCCAGCTTGCGCTTCATACCTCTCTGTGGGTTAATGATTCGGCTGGAAGATGCGTGCTGTTTACGACGAGGCAGCTCACGAGATAAAAACTCAAGACAATGGACAACTGTCTAGCGAAACTGTTTCTTCTTCTTGATCGTCTTTCCTCGATTACTGCTATCCGTCAGTCTGGTTTGTGCACCGGCACGCCAACACACGACAGAATCACGACGCTTTCGAGTACTTTCCGCCAGCGATTCGCGGTCATCACAGTTCAACATCAAGCCTGCCGTCTTCGGTCACCGAGCTACTATTCTCGTGCGTACGTTTACGCGACGAGTTTGCCGATTATTTGTTCCAAGAACTTATCCTGCAACTGCTGGAACCGTGCACGATTCTTCCTCGTTTAACGTTCGCTGCAGAGAAGTAAAATGGCTCATGGCACGTGTCCCTTGACGGCGAAAGCGACGCGAGCGTGAGCCTTTTCAACGGTTTACTCTGTCACGATTACTAGTGGTATTTACTCGATACTTTGCGTTTCGTTGGTTACAATCGACATTTTAAGAGACAAAAAAGCTGCAGAAATAAATTTTCCTTCGTTTGAAATTTGATTTGTCTTTTACGTTTACTGCTGGGTACAATTTACGTACAGTTTATTGTATCTAATAATTCATTAAACTATTATATCAAATTCTCTTTGATCGCGAAAATCGATACTAAATTTCTTTTCTCTTCTAAAACTGACATAATCTCTGGCGAATAGTTGGAGAAATAAATTATGCGATAGTAGATAAGAGAATGAAATTATTCGATAGTAACTTTCTGGTGACATCGGTCCAATACTTTTCCCCCTCTTGTAATTTGGAATTCCGATTTACGCGTGGCTCAGTCGCGTGCACCATTCGCCAACGGACCTGTTTTATGATAAAAGCATAGACAGCTGGCCTGATATTCACGGTGGCAACGAACCGCGGCAACGTCCCGCGGCAACGTCCGGCGCCAACGTCCCGCGGCAACGTCCCGCGACACGGAAAGAGCAAAGGGGGTGCGCGAGATCTCCTCTCCTAAGCAAACACCAGAATATGCGAGGATCTGTGCGAACGCACAACGACCTATGAAAAATCCAATGAGGTTTGAAAAAGAAATTCTATACGATACAAACCCCTTCCTATCGATCTATCGGATCCTTTTTAAAGACTATCATCAAAATCAATATGATTCTTTAAAAGATACGATAGAATGTGAATAGAAATTAGCTTTTCTGAGGTGATCAAATTTCGTAAAAGAATCTCGTATAGATGAATTTGTATCTTCTTGGAAATCTGAAATTAACGACAGCTATACATTCTTCGGCATACTCATCGAACATATCAGCAAGCTTTGGTTACGATAAGGTTCGATCGATAATTGACTCGTTATCGGGTACAGTCGGTGTAGCGCGAGACAAGACCGCCAACCGTGCACGACAGCCTCGAATTATTGCTAGATAACGAGATCAATTCGGTTAATCGCCGTTAGGTGAGCAAGTGTATATATCTGACTGCAAAGCTCGAGTCCGTTAGTTCTATTTGTTGGAAATCTTTGAGCAACTGTATATCGACAAAAGTCAACACAAAATTTCAGGAAATTATGGAAAACTTAAGAAACAGAGAATTAACAAAGCGTATAAATGGGTAAGAACAAAACAAGATCTGTTTTATCATTCGAAATTTTGTTCTCTAATATAACACGCAAATATTACTATGAATCAGGTACTAAGAATCATTGATAAAATCTATCTATTTTAAAATACTACATAGTTTCCATTTTAAGCATTAATAAATCATGTAACTGATGATTTTTAAGTACCAAGTACGAGATCAATTCAAATAGAAAATAAAATGTGTAAACGATTAAAAGATAATATAAACAAATTGACGAGTTTTATCTTCTCAAGTCACTTGGTATATGTGTGCAAAACTTGAAACAGGCGATCGAACTTGGTAACGATATGTCGCATAGTCAAAATTCACACGCTAGGAAATTCCAATAATTAAAGCGCTTACGATGTCGCACTTAACGCGATTACCGAGCGATCGATCTGATTAGCGCAATTACAAACCGTATGTTTCGTTGGACAATAGGAAAAGAATTGACGTTCGATATCCGATCGTTGGTGGACTTTTAAAACTTTGATTGTAATGTTATTATATTATTACGGGCCCAAAATTTCAAGTGAAATTTGAACGTTTAAAAATACGTTTGCAGCGAATCATGATAAGAGTACTAAAAGAAAATATTAAATTAATTATCAAACCAATGATTACCTTCTGATAGTTTGTTTAAATATTGAACATTTTAACCAATTCAAGTTTCAAATCCAATCTAGATAATCAAAGTCATAATGATATATATAATTCTTCATTAACTAGAATAAAACATTAACTTGTTTTAGTAGCTCTATAACTTCTACTTTTTATCAAATCAATTTAAATTATCAAAATTTTATTATCAAACATCTATACTTTAAATTATATAGTAATAATCCTAAATCGGTTGCCAAATAGTCAATTAACCTAGAACCAACATGTCCCGTTTAATTTCCTTTATTTCCCTGTGAACCAAAACTCTAGACACTATCATGCGCTAAACATGTTTTTCGACGTCGCGGCGCGTCGATGTGAAAGGGGTGTACGTATTCGTGCAACGAGCTCGATTTCTACACGGAGGTAGACAGGCTGTCTCTATTTTCATTGACACGTTGTTATACCGGCACGAAAGAGGCCCGAGCGTAATGCGGTGCCGCGGCCACGACGCGCGTTTTATTTATAACCGCGTCTCGGTCAGAAACGGGCTGCGTTGCGTCGTGACGCGCGTGTCGAATATTACGCACGCGTACTGCGTCCTTTCGCGTGCATATGCGGCACCGTTCGCAAAGTGTTACAGAATCAAAAAAGATCGTGAACGCGAAAATCGACGCGCGGAAACAAGATCAAGAGAAAGGAAAGAAGAAGAAGAAGAAGAAGAAACAGTTATTAGTCCGACTTGCTATTCTAATCCAACGATTCGACACGAACGCGTCGCCTTTGAAACGGGAAGAGAATTGTCTGATACACCGAACGAACCGATGATGTTTCTTAAAATAACGAAACGCTGTGGCTTATATTTAGCGGCAGCGGTACGTTTGGAAGTTCTTCGGGTTTTTCTGGATCGAGCCACTCGAGTCGAACCTTTGGTCGATATTCGTTTGTCATAAAAGAGAAGAGAATCGATTTAGATCAGAAGAATTTATTTCTGAAACACACGACGACCTAAGCCGATAAGATTTGTCGGATTTCGTAAAAATGGTCAGGAAAGAATTATCAGACAATTCGTCGATTCGGTACCACCGCTGAAGTGTTCTATGATTTCAAAGTTACAAATATCTTTCTACAAAATTTTAAGAAATGGTTCACCACGGTTCGACTACGAAAGATAATCCACTTTATTTTCGTCGTGGAAATCGATAAATCCCCACTGAGGAAGCCCGAAGAATCTGAGCAACTTGGTATAGCCAGCTTCAGACAGCTAAACAGACGTCCGGCAGCTATCTAAAACTGTCGTTAGGCACATTCGTCAATCAGTCAGAGGAAAATTCAGTAAGAAGAACCAGTTACATACCGAGCATCTAATCCGTTGATCGTTTACGCGTTAGTCGATAAAAGTGCTCGATCTGGTTATCAATCACGATTCGATAAATCTTCGCCAATTCAGTCTTAAAGACGACAATCCCACGTTATGGACTATTTCGCGTTTCGTTTGGCGATGGCAGACAGATTTCTAAAAAGAAATCGCGTTCGGCGCACGAATGGAAAAGCAACGGCGGTTACGAGTGTTTTCCCGGTTCTTTCGATCGAAGGTGCTAGAAACTCGAATACGAGATTCCTTCTATGTGTCACTTGTGAATTTCGAACGTGCGCTTCAGGCGCGAACGCGCACCACATGTGTTCCCAAAGCGTGTAAAAGAGGAAACGGTAGGCGTTTGCAACTCGAACACCACGAAACAAAAATTAAACGAAGGTTAAAACAAAAATTTCTGCCGTCATGGAATCGATCGTTCTTAGAGATACTTAAATCTCGTAGGGATCCCAGGAGATTCCGGTACTGCGAGGCCGACGAGAGACGAAGGTAAGACAGGAGGTTCGCAACGATGATCTTCTGGGACGAATCGACGTCACTGGATCAAGAATGAAAGAGAGGAGAAGAAGCGAAAGAGAGTAGGTTGTTCGAGCAGAGAGGGTGAAACACGGGCAAGAGAAGCGAATAAGTGTGCAGAAAGAACGAAGAAAGAGAGAGAAAGAATAACAGGCTATTCGAAACAACACAACGAATGCGCACGGTCGCGCACGTGCAGTGGCAGAAACACGTGTACCGTTGATGAGGGAATAAAGATCGGCTTATTGTTAGAAAGAAGCGGATGAGGCGAAGAAGCGTGCGTTGTTGTGGTGGACCGAAGCGCACTCGCTCGCTCGCTCGCGAGAGAGAGAGAGAGAGAGAGGAAGGGAGAGAGACAAAGAGAGAGTGAGAGTAACGCTCTCAACAAGGGATGAATCGGGGATGAAATATCACGAAAAATTCGCGATGAGCAACGAAGCAATAGACTATCTCGCGAGAAATTGCGTTTGTCATCGAGTATTCATCTACCGATTTTGACTATGGGGACTTTGAGTCTGAACTGGGTGGTGCGAGATCGATGTATCGACACTGGGATAAACGAATCGAGATCGATATCAAATGATGAATAGAAATTCGGAATCCAACGAAGAAGAATGGAGGAACGAAAAATGAAACAAATAAAAAAGAACGAGACGAGGAAGATGAAGATCGGAACTGAATAACACGTCGACGGATGCGTATCGCGACGAACGTCATACGTATATATGCATCTATTTATATGTAATGCGTGTGTATGCGTGTATATGCATGATGAATATATCCGGGAGTCTCTCTCGCTCTCTGGCTGATCACGACGTGACAGATTTCTCTTCCTGTTCCTTTATCTTTCCTTTCGGTCTATTCTCTACTTTCATCTCGATCCGAAACGCATGTATTTTCTCATTCGTCCCTCGCGCGTTCTCTATATCGACTTTATACGTATACACACTCGCGCGCGCGCGCACACACACACACATATGCATATATATATATATATGTATAATGAATGTGTGTGTGTATATATATATAAAATATATATATATATATATAAATATATATCGTCTCTCCGTGTTTTCCCCTCTCCCGTTTACTGCATATCACCACAGGTGATTCACTGGGTTCCTCTCCACTGTTCCTCTCGGTCTGGCCCTCCACCCGCGACTTCCGCAACGACGGCCAGAGAAGTAGACTATTTTTAAGAATACGTGCGTATTATTACATCGAGGGACTATAGGAAAACAAGTAGCAGAAAAAAACTAGCACTACACTGACGATACTCATACACTCGCGCTAATATATAACTCTCTACTGTGATTGTATCCACTCGAAGGGTTCACCGCATGTATATCTCTTCCTGTGACTCGTACTCCGATTTGCCGCTTCTCTCTCGAGCTGACACGCTTTAAATTGCGTGGATTCACGAAAACGCAAACTGCAAACCGAAAATTGGCCAACGAAACAACAAACGACGCACACTATTGTGGCTCGGTCGTCGCACTCGCGGCTCTCTTCCTCCTTCTCCACCTCCTACTCTTTCTGTTCCTTTCCGTTCTTTTTCTTTCTCCACCACCTTCTCCTTCCTCTTCTTCTTCTTCTTCTTCTGTTTCTGTTTGTTCTTCTTCAGTATCGAGTAATCCTTGCCGGCTGTCACATCGAAATGTCACGAGGTGGAAATCGACTTAACTCAACAATGTTCCCGTGGTAAATGCACGTTCACGATTTTAGACGATCGTTTACTCCCGAGACACGATCATCAGAGACGAAACGAAAGACGGGAGACACGAGACACCGACACCAAAATATATCGACACCGCGAATACTGTCCCCGTACGTGGACACACCATTTTCAGTCGCCGTCAGTCGCCGAGGCGCTGCTCTAGTCGAGCACGCAATAGGAGGATGCAGAGAGAACTCCGTAGAAAGCGTTGGGTACGCTCGTCCGCGATAAGCCGACTCTCCGCGCGTGCACGCGTGTAGCCTCGAAGCGCGACAGACGTCTCTCCTCCCTCGTGGAGAAGGGAACGAACGCGCGCGGTCAGAAAAGCCGGGGAAAAAGACACGCGGAGAGAGAGAGAGAGAAGCGGCGAGTGGATGACGGAGATGGAAACAAGGACTCGGAGGGACAAAGAGGGAAGAAGAAAGAAGAAGGATCGAGTAAGCGTGACGATAACGGGGACGGGTGGTATGGCACTAACGAGGGAGAGAATTCTTCGCGAGCAAACGAGGGACGAAAACCGATCGGACGAAACGCGGGTGCCGAAAACGTGTGGCGTACGACGCGCGATAGGTCGTTCTCTCGCGGCACCGGAAAGCGAGCCACGACGCGAGGAGCGTGCGACAGACCGTGTGCTCTCTGCTGTTCACCGGGGGTACACGCACGAAAGAAGAAAACAGAGTAGGTAGAGAGAGTAGGTATGGAGCGGCCATGTGTAACGCGGAACACGCGCTCTCCTCGCGCAGTCGGCGCGATCTCTCGCTCGTAACGCAACGTCGTCGTAGGGAAACGCGCGCACACTCTCTCTCTGTTTCTCGCGTTGCTTGCGCCCTGCCGGAATCGCGGCGACGAACAGAGGCGAGAGAAGGTACACGGTATAGGGACACGACGGGTCGGAGTGGCGAGAGAGACAAGTTGGAAAAAGAAAGAGACAGAATATGCCAGTGTGAACGACGGATCAAGGGAGCGAAGCAGAGAGACACGTGTGTAATAGATAGAGACAGAGGAGACCGCAGAGAGAGACGGCAGAAGTGTACGGGTCTCTTTCTCTCTCTGTCGCGCGCGCACAGCACACACGAGGTTACGAACAAACGCGGAACAGACGAGGAGAGGCCAGGGCAGCGCGCGAGCGACGTAGCTCTCTAGCAGCCGGCAGCCTGCCGCTCGGGTCAATGACCTCTCCTTGCCGTCGTCGAGCTCTCCTCTGCTTGCGTTTACTTCCCACCACCCGTGCTTCTTCACCCCACTCGGCGTACACTCGCGTCCCCCCACCATTCAACCGCTGCCCCACCCTGTCTACTCGATCCCCTCCACTTACCGATTGCCCCACCGTTGCACAGTTCTCGTACGTCGTACATTCAAGTCAGCACGTCGACGTATGTAGAGAACGACGTCAGTTGGAAGCGTAACGACGACGTTTCACCGACGCGTTTTCACGGCACGGAGGGATGAATTTTAAAAGGGTTAGAGGGGCGACAGCGCACAAGCAGAAGGAAGGAGGATCGCGTTGCGATGGTGGGGGGGGACACCGTTTTATACCCCGCCTGTGGTGAATGAGTGTATTGGTGGGGAGACGCGGGAGTGGGGCAAAGGGGTAGAAGCTCCGTTACTCTTGTGTTGCTTTCGTCCTTCCTCGTTCTCCTTCCTTCGCCTCGTTGTCCCCATCTCATTCTCGACGCCGATGCACCCTTGTCTTCGCATTCTCTTTCTCTCTGCTTCTCTTCTGCTTCTCGTCTACTTCTCTTCTGCTTCTCTTCTGCTTCCCCTGTACTCCCTAATTAGGGGTGGGGACGCGCACCTCCACTCGCGACAACCACATACCGGGTTCACTGGTACAGTGTACCCTCTCGAGCGGTGCAACGCTCTCTCTTCCTGATTCCGTTTCTAACCCGAACTCTCTCCCCCCTCCACTCTCAAACCGCTTCGAGGAGATCGACGCGTATTGCGGCTGAACGGCCTGCAAGAGAGAGATAGGGCGACAAGGTGAAGAAAAGAGAAAGAGTACGATCGAAGAAGGAGGAGGGTCAGTGATGACCGATTCCGGCGGTAATGGGATACGATCCAGGGTCAGATTCGGTGTGCGTGAAAATAAAGGGGTGGCATCTCGCACTTGTCTCCGCGATCGTAAAATAGGTGTCACGCTTGTCAATGCTCCGCCAGTTTGATTTGTAAAACGTGCGCTTTCATGGCAGCCTTCATCGTGTAGTCTGGCTTCGTAGCTTAAATGATATAAAAAATCGCGGTGATAAATTTGAACATCTTTCTCTGAAAAAAATAAAATCAAACTATTAAAACTGATCGATATAATACGTCAATCATCCCAAATAATCCAGTGATTCCCCTAAATCTTATCTTATAATTTTAGCTTAGAAATCAACGTAATCAACTTTTACTCGATTACAGTCCAATGATTTTGACCATCGATAATATCACTTAATACAACATGGATAGACATAATTATAGAAACTTCAATCTTCTTATAGTTCAAACTAAATCCATAAATACATACCTTTGTTTGTATCTTTGTTAGGTTTATCTAATTCCATTAAAAATCCATCAAAGCAGTGCTACTAAATGCCAATTAAAACAAAAGAATGGAAACTCTCGAAAAATGATTTCCATACTTTTAAACCTCTTGATCAATGCTTTATTGCTTCGCAATAGCTAATTCTTCTGTGATTCCTAATAAAGATTACCTTTTAAAAAGACAGTAATTGAAATTTAATGGTTCTATTTCTAATATTTTTAAATATTCACAAACAGCGTTTAGAGTCTTAGCGTCTATTACTACAAGAATGGACGTAAGTAGTACACGTATTCCGCTAACGATACTCCATTATGGATATAATAAACCCGTCAAGCTCTCCAGTGAACGGTATTGCCTTTTCAAGGCCAAATTTTCACTGTCGAGCGTCCTTGATAGATTAGCCTGTTGTTAGTTGCCGTTATCGACGGTTGGGACTCGCTCGATAGACCTTTGCTCGTGACATTGTAGATTGTAGCCAGCCCGTAAGTTTCCTATGTTGGCTGGATAGATTGTGCTGTTTCGATCGAAGATTGAAGATTAGATCGGAGAAAAGTATGGCCGATGAAGAGTCAACGGCCTCGCTGTTTATTCGATCGACCAAATATCATCGACACCATGCATGCTCGTCGAGCAGAGAAATTGCAGAATGATAAATTATCTGTTCAAACTTTCGATCGTCCTAGGCTAAATTCTCGAAAACCTTTTTCGAAGTTCTTCCGTCCAGAGAGATTCACAGATTGCATGACGCAATGTATTTCAAGTAGCTGTTTTTCCTATCGAGCAATATCGTAGACGGAAGTTGTAGGTAGTTGTAGTTTGATGATAAGAATTTCTTTATTGATCGCTAGATTGATTTCTAATTAATACATATCCAATATCTGATTGTTACGTGTGATAGCAATTATGTGTACGTAAATTAATCTGTTTTGTTCCTAAGAAAATCACTATAGTTATTTGTAAAAATTATTGCTGATTACATTTGTTAACTACTTTTATCGTTAAAACGTATTGTAATTATTATTTAATAATTATGCTAATAATATATAATAGATTGGTGGAGAAAATACTATAACATGTTACGATATATAATTATAAACTTAAGGAAAAACCTTTTCAATAAGAAATTTAGTTACACCAAGTTTTACGATTACCTAGATTTATTAAACTGAAAAGATGAATATAATTTCTTAGAATTACCTATTAAATGCCATATGTATCGTACAAATCTTATAAAACAATATTTTCGTAAAACTTATTTCAAGTATTTGTGGGACTGATCGTGAGTTGAAAAAAATTACGGAGGTGACTGAACTTGATTCATAAATTTTATAAAACTCGCAAACATGTAAATTTACATTGGCGTTTTCATCGTTATCGCATATAGAACTTTGAGTATTCGAAGAAAAAGAGTTGACATTACCTAATCCGTATAGAGACATATTTTTAAGCCAAAACGGTTTTATCTCTGTAAGTATATTCTTGATATTTAACGGCTGTGTTTGTTTTATAATGCTGCGAATTACTAAGAACATTGCCATCGACTGATGATTGTGTAATTAGTCCATCGAGATATACGTATTTAGCTAAAACTTGTTTTCAAAGATTACATTTCATTACATACAGTGTAATGAAAAATAAACTCTTCGCTTTATAATGATATAACTGTTACTAGCGAGACAAACAATTTATTACAAGTTACAAGAACAAATCTATTAATTGTAAAAGTTTTTCGAAATCTATAAAAATATAGTACTCTCTCTCTCTCTCTCTCTCTCTCTCTCTCTCTCTCTCTCTCTCTATCTCTCTCTCTCTCCCTTCCTCTGTCTAGTCAATTAAAAAAAGAATGTTTAGAAAAAATGTAAACGTTAATAAAACAATCATAAAAATTATTGGTTATTATTGTTTTATACACATACGTATATGGGGTTCTACAGAAGTGGGCATTTCTTTCTCTCTCTTCCAATCTCTCACTTTTTAACACTTTAAAAACATTAAATCGTATTATATTTACATACCAGAGACAGATAATAACTGTAACTTCATGGACAAATTATGAAGAATTATCAATTTAATTTATTTATATCCAAAAATTATCATTTTTACATGAAATTCTCAGTGTCCTGGCATGTTACAACTACAAAATTTAATCTACCACTCTCATGTTCAGTTGGTAAATTTGAAAGTATTCACTAATTTTTCCTTTTTACGTATAGGCTGAACTTCGGTTTAACGGACACAAAATTGTGGCCTTTCCTAATTGCAATTTAATGGTTTTCTATGCGTAGAATCGAAAAATGTAAGTTTTAACTTTAGAAATCCCGCAGTTCAAAAGTTACAAGTATGTAAAGTTAAGCGATTTCAGCGTTGACAGCTTCAACTTTGACACCATGTTGGTTTTTATCCACGATTCGTCCAATGAGTAGAGTCACTGGCTCTAACAAATGCACGTGGATGTTGGCCATTTTACGACGGGATTTTAAATCATGAGTACTGATTTAGTTTTGACTATAGGTTGCCGATTACGCTAGTATAAATGAATATTCGGCGAAGTTAGTAGTTCAATGCTCATCTGTGCGGATCAATCTAATTACGAATAGAGGCAATATGGCGTCATACTAACCTGTAAAATACGGTAAAAATGCTGAGTTTTACACACGCATAATCCTGAACCGCTAAATTCCTAAACTGAACAATTGTATTTTTGGATTATACGTATTAAAAACTATTAAATTCAGATAAGAAAAACTAAAAAAATATATTATACAATAGTCATATTTATCATTCACATTTATTTTTACTTTAATTGACTTCATTCTATCGACGAAGAACACTTACAATTTTTGTCACCACTTTTACATTTCAGTCCCCTGTCCGTGAAATTATTTCCAAAAAAAGAAAAAAAAAGAACGATATCTATGGTATTAAAAAAGAAATCACGCGAATGAAGTAAAAAATAATTAAGCGAAGTTAATGCACCTCTTATGTTTTGCAATTATAGAGATCTAACGATAGAGTGCGTGAGCGAGCTGAAAAAGCGATATAAGAATCGAAAGCGAACGCTAGCGAATAGAGGCCCCTTCTGTCCTTGTCTAATAACGCATGCACATCCGTACAGTAAATATGGAATTGTAACGCCGATCAACGAGTGGCGTCAGTGTGCATGGCTGATTAGACAAGGACAGAAGGGGCCCCTATATCGCTTTCACTTACGCGGTAACATATAACCCATGTACTCTATCTTTATATTTCTCTGTTTATTATTATCACAGGTGGCTATTCTTGGTTAACTAAAATTGTGGATTCGTTGACAATTACCTGTCGCAAGCAGTCTTCTATTTAGTCCCCTGTTTCGTATTATATCCCAATTCTGTTACTTTTATTAAGCTTTATTTGATGTAACGTAAATGTAACGTTGGCATTGGACTCTCTCTTTAATATCAGAATTGAATAATAATTCGCTTGAAAATTTTTGCAACAAAAAAGTTTATAATAAAGAACGTGAGGCTGATCGCTAGTTTGTTTATACAAGGAATAAATATTCGTTAGTTTCAAACACGCAATGGTTTTTATTTTCATGTTTAGCTGACAGTTGTCAGGAATCATAGTTGATTTTAAATTTTATTTAGTATTTTTCAGCATTTAGCATTCATTGCTAGTTCGTTTACGATTAATAAGTGTTACTTTTTTTAAAAATTTAATTATTTTTGTTTTCACGTTTAAGTTTAACTGACAATTATGAAAACTGGTAGTCAGTTCGTTTATAATCTTAATAATTACAAATTACTATTGATATATGTTGTTGGATGTTCAAATTTGTAAATAATTCTTGAGAGAACCAATTGTCTTTTAACTAATTCTTTCTGATAAATGGTGTGAGCAACAATTTGTCTTTTTCAGGCAAAGAGTTTGAAATACAGTTGATTACGTGTGAATTTTATTGAAATGTCAGTCCCGTGTAGAGATAGTTTTTAAAAAAATACCGATAAAATTACATATATTATATAGTTATTCATTTGTCTAGCAGTAGCTACAAAGTATATAGCAATATTAGCATATCGTTTTAAAGCTTGTTACATAATTCATAAATTAAATGAAAAAATGTATGGACTATATCACTGTCGAATAATACTACACTTCTGTACTTCTGTACAATCCACCACCCATATACATATTTTATTTTCTAGTAACTAGGTTATTAGTTATTATATGGAAAAGCAAGAAGCCACGAATAACGTTTGAAATTTATATTTTCAACGCTGTTTGTGTCAATTGTATCATGCGTGAAAGTCTGCAAGTAGAAAGAAACGAAATATCGGAAACTTATCGTGCATCGCTCGAGTACTTGAAAGTTTGTAATTAGAACGAATATGTATATCTTTTATACGTATATATATAGATGAAATATCTGAGATAAAGATAATAGATTAATCCTTTACATAAAAGTGATTATTTTGTGAAGACAACAGTGTCTGTGGAAATAGTTGATAAATATTACATTAAATTAAATATTAATATTAATTATATTAATATTTAATATTAAATTAAATTAAATACATTAAATATTCTTATTATGAAACGAGAATTTTCATATAATTTTATTCTGAAATCTTTTGATCTTGTACGACTGGCTTGACATATTATCTAACGAATCAATGAAAACACAAGGAATAAAATAATCACGACGATCCTCTTTCCAAGTTCCATTCGCCGTGCCGCCTGAAGTTTAAGGTCAGCGTCAGGTTTCGTTGTTCTTATCGTGATTCTAGATACGACGTTTTATGTTTTATCATAGCGAGTTTCGTATTAATGTAAGCACCGCATAAAATTTGTCGAAAGCCACGTTTGCGGAATGAAAGTATTTTATGACGACATCTGCATATTTGTCTAAGAAACATGAATCAACCAAGAATCCACAAATCAATCCCCTTTAACAGTCCAAGGTAAGAAAAAAGCAGATTCCATGGTCCTAAACAAGCGCGTTGGGGCAAGAGATTCGGCAAGTATACGAAAATAGAGACAGATCAGCACGAATAAGAAATCGTGTTTTCGGCATCGACATCTCCACGAGACAGAGACGAAGAAACATGCGTCGGAACGAGAGGAAGGAGGAAGGAGAAAGGAGAATGCAACGACGGGCAGCGACGGGCAGCGACGGGCAGCGACACACGTGGCCGTAATGCCTGTAATCAGAGAAGAGTATGTAGTATATATACGGTGGTTGGTCGGATCGGAACGTAGCAGCAGTCCTTCATAGGACATTGACTTTGAGATATCGTCGGCTGGCTGCGACGACGATATCTCGTTTCGGCTTATCGCACTTGTTTCGCTGTACCTTATCTCTCAGCTGCCTCCTCAAGTCACTTTCTCGCAGTCTATGCCTCGTTAAACCATCATCCCGCGTAGCGAAACGAAAAGCCGCGAAAAAATGACGTGGACGCTTATGGGTGGCCATGCGAACACCACGATGATTATTCTTTAGACCTAATAATACTGTTTTCTCTATTAACAAATTTCTTCAGTGTAAGGTTTATGGAAAGTACGAAAGAATTGTTCTTGGTACGCATGATCTCTCCCTCTCGGTACATGCTCCAGTTTTTCTTAAAACAATAAAAATCTTTTTACTTGTTAAAAGAAAAGAGTGAGGTCGTTAAATTTTGAATCAAACATTCTATCCAAAGCACTTCGATAACTTCGCAATAATTCTACAAAACAATCTTACCAAACCAATACTTCTCATACGTTGTCACGCTGACCAAATTTATACCAATCTCAGAGATAACAAATTCGAAACATAACAAATTCAGAGCCATTGGCAAAAAATATTCTACGGATTGGAAGTTTTTATCAATTTTATCAATATTTAATCATCATCGATCGTATCTGGTAGAATCAACTATTCTAATCGCTGCAAATATGATTATTCACGCAAAGCAGACTACTTTAGATGGTAGCCGATGACTATCGAAGCGACGGTTAATTTAATTGACTAAACTGGTGGTCATGAAATTATCGCATGTCGAACGATCGTTGGCCGCGAAACAGTCACAACGCTCTTAATTATAAATCAAACTTCAATAAGCTTATCAACAGCGAGGCAAATGGCCCTTGTAAGAAATATTATTAATAAGTATGGTTGAACGCTGATAGAGTTCCTTTTAAATGATCAAGCTCGTTTCTTCGCGGTTCCTCGCCGCATTCGCCATGTTCCCAATGAAAACTGTGAGTACGGTCACGCAAGAGGATTCACTGCTGTCTAGAAAAATGGATAAAGAGAACAGCGAAAACTAGTGACCGACAGGATTTATCCGACGAACAGGCAGGCTGACTCGTGAGCGTAGGGATGGAGAGAGGAGCCCCGTGCTCATAAATCTGCCAGAACTCTTTAAGTGTTCATGATAGCTGTCTCGGAGGTTTTCCTTTTTTCTTCCACACACACACTTTCTCTCTCTCTCTCTCTCTCTCTCTCTCTCTCTCTCTCTCTCTCTCTTTCTCTCTCTTCCGTGTTACACGTTAGTTCAGACGTCATTCTCTCCCTTCGTCTTCAGTTTCTTTTTTCCCGCCAGATTTTACCATTCTCCTTCCATTTTCTCTCGCGGTCCGTCCTCATTCTGCTCTCTTTTCGTTCTTCTCGACCGCGACTGCACTTTCTCCGTCATTTCAACCTCGACGACCCTCACTGGGGAATATTATCGACACTGCCAAGTTCACTTCTGTTTACATTCACCATGGCCAACTGCTCAACGGCTCCAGGCATGAGAAACCATGCGGCTTCTCACGAGTACAGATCAATCGATAGATCAGTTATTATTGTACATCGCATACTATGCGCTTTCTATAGTTGTGGGGGATTACTACTATAATTATAAGAAATTCTTCGGTTATAACCATACGGACATCTTTATCCCTTTTTTCTAAATAGAATTTGATTGTACTGCACGGTTCATCATCGTTTCCGAAAAGTTGTAATTCAGCTGGGCAATAAGTATAACAATTTTATGTACTTGCAATTAACGTTAAATTATTATGGGAATAACTATAATTTTTTATCTCTGCCTTTAACATTTACAACGACAAATTCATACAGCCTGTATTTATATTTACATAGCAGCGTTTGAAGCACATCTTTCATAAATATTGACACTCGAAGATTATATCTGTTTGTTAATATTCTAAAATGAATGAATCAATTATTTTAATCGATTATTATTAGAGTATCACAAATTTATTCGTCTAACAAGACCATGCTATGTAAATACAGAAATTATCTCAATTGCTTCAACAATCAATTGAAAATTGGTATCCTCTATTTTGCAGTTATCCTTGCAACTGCAACCTGGTGTAGTACCAATATTTACCGTGTTACTTACAATACTATACAATGAATAATTATGAACTCGATAAATTAAATGATATTCATTGAACGCATGCGATTAGCTGAAATTGTCTTCGAAAACATGCTTATCAGTGTTTCCGATTATTTAAAAGCGGTCGCGCTACAGGACTGCGTGTATACCTTTGATGTGCGCTCGCGCGTCCATCTTCGCGTATTATTGATTTTTCCATCTCCATGATCGAGGCACATCTCGATTAAATTGATTACTCGTCGATGATCTCGACTAAACTTGCATTTACACGAGCAATACCTAACCGACGGACGATAAGCGCGCTGAAATTACGGCTAACACGATTAACTCGTTCGTGATTCGCGCAATTTTCCGGACCACCACCAAGATTGGCGCGCGCGCGCGCGTCCCATGGAAATCGCCTTATTCTATGCTTAAGCAGGGAAGTTCAATGCACCTGCGCAACTCGCGTCAATTTCCTCTGCCGAATCCCTGCTACAACGACAGTCTGGTTTCGACTATATTACTCATCACTTTCGTTAATATTTTTTACGTAACAGTGATCGATTCTTATTGCATTTCCTTTATTTCTTTGGTTCTTTTCTATTTCTCAGTGAATTATGCGATTTAGATATGGCTACGTATTACCAATACATATTATAGAGATATATTTGAACCCTTTTACAGACCAACAGCGACATCTGTATATCTAATCTAAAGACGTATGCTTATACATATTGTAATTGGTGTTATCGACAGATGATAATTTCCAGATACTTTTCACACTATTGTTTGTAATACCATAAACCAATATACAGAATAGATCTTACATCTGAAATATCGATCGTGAAGGAAAATAGTGTGTTTCCTACACCCTCTGCGATTTATAGCGGTGAGTCCAGGAATTATACTCAATCCAACTAATAAGGTTGGTAAAATCGCAAATGATGTAATACGCATACAGATGTGGTGAAGTTAATAGGAGTAAAAGCCTATGGTAAAAATACCCTTCGGGTTGTACGTTACACGGTAGTTACGCGATTACGCTAGAAATGATATATAGGGTTATCCACTTAACTCACAACCCGCGCTATGTGAATGGCAACATTGTAACGTGTACGCTTACTACGCAGTCAAATGTTGTTCGCCATCTATGAGCTGTTGTTAGAAGTACAAATAGGCAAGAACAGAGAGCGGTTTGGTAGCCGTCGAAGGATTTTAAATTTGCCATCACAATAAGGAGAAGACTATCGCTTGATGTCTCTGCGTGTA
The DNA here is from genome assembly GCF_041682495.2 of Bombus fervidus. NCBI lineage: Eukaryota > Metazoa > Arthropoda > Insecta > Hymenoptera > Apidae > Bombus > Bombus fervidus. The sequence goes on from NC_091519.1 coordinate 4,459,314, forward strand.
AGACAAATAAGCGCGTTCAATTCTATTCTCAGATGTAACTTAATATCTTTTTCTTTAATAACTGATCTCTTGAGTTATCTTATCTTATCTAAAGTGCAATCACAATGTAATTTTTTTTTTATTTAAAGTTACATTCAGTTGCCAGAGTTATTTGCGAATCACAATGAAATTATTCAGATTCTTACAAACATCGAGGCCCTTTCTCTATTTCGTTCGGTAATTTTTAAAAATTAAAAAAATAGAAATGAATTTAATCCTCGTGCAGTATTGGAGTTTGTTCGGACTATTTAAACAACACACGTTGCAGTGCCAGAGATATTTCACGCGAACTTTTATTCGACTGTCTCGAAGTGCAACTTAATGCAATCGAGTTCCTTTAAAGTTTAAGGACAGTCCGGAAAAAGCTAGGGAAAGACTAAGTATACTTGATACAAGAAACGCGTGCTTACTTGACGAAGTTCTACTACAGACTGATGATAGGAACGATGTTTGAAGTCAAATTGCTGGGTTTGGATACTCGAATTTCCTGATTTGCCATTTTCTCGAGATGGAGGGAATGGAAAGAAGAAGCAATTGGTGAATGCATATTTCAAAGAAGGAGAAACTCCAGCTCCGACATAATGGTCACATCGGTCTAGTGACAGGCCATGAGGTGACCGCATGCGACGTTCGAGTGTCGGGCCAACGGTTCACAGGGAATAAAGAAATACAACATGCAGAATTTAAGGAATGAAAAAACCGTATGCTTATGCCAAAAAGTTCCGCGTCACTGGGTTCTCCTTGATTACAAATAGCTGTCGTTTCCTTAAACTACTTCTAAGGATTCGAAGGTTTTACAATCGTACTGTTGCGCTGCAACAACACATTTTGAAGAGTTATATCACCTATATACAGGCTGAAAATTTGATCGAGGTCGATTGATGCAGAAACAACCAATAGGCATCGAAAGATGGACGAACATGTAGATTCATTACGGGTGTAGGTCGAAATGTAAGAAAATACTAAAAACGAATTCAAGCCAGTCACGTTTATAGCACTTCTGCTATAACATTTATAGCACTTTTGTAAATTCGGAAATGCCGAGCTCGTGTGGTTTTACTTCGACATTGACGATTCGCCCACGTTAACGATTGTACAACGAATACTCAAAAAACCAGGCGTCGCAGTTGCAAAACGTCGGACCCGCTGGCCTACATACTTACTATACGGGGGAGGACAATTTGTGGCACCCTCAAGTGTTGCCGCTTTCTCTTTCCACAGCCGAGGGTGACGAAGACCAGGCGACCGTTCCAATTTCACATTTTCTTACTGAAAATCGTAGAAAACTACGATTTTCATCATTTTTTAACCATTTGTAGCTTATAACAGCGTTAACCGATTTCGATTAAATTTTCGGTATGTATATGACAGAATCTTCAAAACGTGTTGTTTAAATTTTCATTACAGGCCCAAATAAAAATGTTGTAAAAAGTGATTTTTATTATTTTCTTCCAAATAATTGCAATTCTTTCAAAATTTTCTTGACATATTATCTAATAAATTAAACCTCCTAATTTAAAAAAAAATATTCAAATTGTTTTAAAAATGTTATTCTTCTTTAAAGCGCGATCGAATACTTTCATGACTCACTGTATGTATAAGAAAATGTTGGGCGAGTTTGGGTATTCCGCTTATCCTTTGGATGAAAGTCCCGTGCACAAGTGCATATGCAACACTGTAAGAAAGTCTGTAATAATCTGTCTTTATAAGTCAATTACAAATGAATATCATCAATGTATTGAGTTCGGGTTAACTTTTCCAATCCGACCGGCACCGCTTGCATGTCATGAATTACTTTTTGTTCAATTAGAAACTACATCAACTGATCGTAATTATTTCATGATATACATTAGAAATTCGTATAATTTCATTATGATTCCATTTCTTAACTTTTTAGTAACTTCAATACAGATGGAGAATAAGTAAGATCCTCATTCGGAGATGCAAACACACAGAGAGTCAAATGCTTTATGTTATATACTGAAATAAATTTTTTGAAGGCATTTCTTACAGTGTCATTACATTTGCAGTTGTAAATGGGATTTCCATAGCTGTTTATTTAAATTCGTGAAGTATGATACAAAGATAAAGATATCTATAGCTGATGGCTATACGGTAAACAGACCACCAAGCGGCGAACGTATCGGATATACTTGCGACTGTCACAGGTACACATATATGGACAGGAGTAATGTCCAATACGATAGTTTTCACAGTGTTTACGAATATCTTGGAAATATCTAAGGCTGAACGGGGCCGTTACATGCATGTATAGGAAAAAGTTGTTGAGAATCATGCAATCATGCTCCCAGACAACATAAATTGATGATGAGGACAAACTTCTAGATATTTACCAAAAATTAATCACGTTAAGTTATGTTCCCCTTGAAACCATTCAACTTTTATCTGAAATATTTTTCATTAAAATCGTTATTTATATAATAATCGAAGTGGTTTTTTATTTATTTATGGGTGTTTCACAGTCTATATATACTTGCATCTATTCTTTTCATTACATCTTCATAAAACCATCAATTTTTTATAGATTATATTACATAAATAATTATTATGATAATATAAATAAATAAAAGTCGTTTTAGTGAGATCGTTTTTAAATAAAGTATTAAAAAAGTCTCTGAAATTGATAACATTTTCGTTATTTCGTAGTAAAAAATATAAGTTGATAAATATATTTTTTGTTAATGTATAATTGAACTTATGTCATATGAAAATTTAACTGCTGTCGTCAAATTATTAAATATTATAAAACGCAGTGTAATACATACGTATACATATGTCGTTTCTAATGTAAGCGCTTAACCACATGTAACGTACTACTAGACCAGTAATTTTACCACAGATTTTTACTCTTATTGACTTTATCACACTTGTCTGTGACTTTACTAACTTTATTAGTTGAATTGAATATAATTCCTGCACTCACCGCTATAAATCGCTGAGGGCGTAAGAAATACTCCGATTTTTTACACGATCAATGTTTCAGAACATGGGACACGAAGACTCGTAAGATGCAAAGTTTATGCTGTATACATTCTTGTCCGTGATGGAGCCAAACAGGGCAAATCCCTAACTTTATAGGTTCTTGTATATGCTAGCGTGGAATTCCTTTAATATTTGGTCACATCGTACAGCGCGTATCGTGGAACAACTAGAAGAATGGACGTGAGACCCTCATTTTCTCTCTAGTAAAAGACTGGACTACGAACATATAAGACAGATCTCGACACTCGTATACCGAAGCCTAGGGAAAATCGTTCGAAAATTGAATCTCGATACTTGCTGCAAATTAAGTGGAAAATCAATATGAAAGACAACAAGATTCTCGTTCTTATGAGACAAACGGAGATGAGTAGCATGTCTCCTTTTCTGCTCTGTCGTAGCATAACATGTTACGCATACGCAAAATGGGAACTTTTTGTTTTCCATGTTGATTTTTCACAATTCAGTATTCAAACGGTTTTTGCTAGCAGATGTCAAGGTCTGTTAAGGTTGCACATGTGTATATAGCAATCTGTATATATATAAATAAAAATAATGTATCAAAATTTTACATTAATATCATGTTTATATAATGAAATAATCTTGGGAAACACTTTCTTAATATAAGATAATATTTTTAAAGTAGAAGACTATTAGTAGAAGGTTATTTAACTTCTATAATGATATAACATAATGTTTTTAACCTAGAAGATAATAGCAACTAAAAATAAATAACTACGTTTCATGTATTCCTAATTTCATAGATTATCGTGATATATTCTGATAATATTAATTTTGAATAGAAGTTTGTTTTTGAAGTTTATACAATTTTGTAAATATTTAATAGATATTAATTTCTGAAATAATTAGAATGTTTCAACAAACATTATTTAAGAAAATACTTCCTTGTGTTCCAAAATGTTCCCGGCTAGTTCGGGTCAGGCAAATTTCAAATGATTCCATGAAAGATGAAAGTAGTAATTGTGAAGCATCGAACACAGATCAATTCCATGAAGACTCTTCACAATGTTCGTATAAGACAGGAGAAGTATTGCATCTGCTTGAAAAAGCTGCAACATTTGATGGCGTCAAGGATAAAAATTGGATGACAACCCCATATCCTAAAGATACTCCACTTAATTATAAAGAAGAAACAAAACCAAGTATTAATCCAAACGATACTTCTGTTTTGTTATTTCCTGGCCAAGGTATTATTAAAGTTGGGATGATTAAAAAGTATATGAATTATCCTGCTGCTAAGGAACTTTTTGAAATAACCAATGAAATAATTAATTACAATTTACTAAAACTTTGTTTGAATGGCCCACAAAAGGAATTAAATCGAACTGAATTTAATCAAGCTGCTACAGTAGTATCATCGTTGGTTGCATTAGAAAAAATCCGAGCAGAAACTCCTAAAGTATTTGAAAATTGTATTGCTACAGCAGGATATAGCGTAGGAGAGATAACTGCTTTAATTCTTTCCGGCATTATAACTTTTGAAGATGGAATTCGATTAGCATGGACTAGAGGAAAAGCTATGCAATATGCGTCAGATATGGTGCCTCAAGGAATGTTATCTATATCTAATACATCAAAAGCAAAAGTTTCCGAAGCTTGCACCGAAGCAAAAAATTGGATAAGGGATATGGGTATTGAAAATCCAACATGCAGGTAATATCTTAATATTTAATATTTGATAAATAATAAGAAAAGATGTTATATAATTCATATATAATGTTAATTATATAATCAATTATTTTTAGAATTGCTATTTTTCTATGTACGGAAAGAAAAATAATAGCAGGAAATATAGAAGCATTGGAATATGTAGAAAAACATAAAACACGATTTGGTTTAACTAACACATCCAGATTACCTGTATCAGGAGCATTTCACACACCATTGATGGAACCTGCTTTAAAGGCAGTTCATAAAATATTAAATTCGATAGAAATAAATGAACCTAGATGTATAGTATATTCCAATTATAAAGCTGTACCATACACTAATTTACAATATGTAAAAAAATATATATTAAAACAAATTGTGTCACCAGTTAAATGGGAACAATGTTTACAACATATGTATAACAGACCCGATGGAATACCATTTCCACAAACATATGATATAGGATCAAATGGAAGAATGAGAACTATCTTAAATTTAGTCAATTCAAAAGCAAGCAGGTCATGTATTGTAATTTAAAATACATCTGAAATTACTGTATTATTATATACAATTTTTCTTAAACTTTTGCTTTACTTTTTCATTTACCGATATGTACTTAATGTTAGAAGAAATATAAATAAATTTGAAAGAATAACAAATTTTAATATTCTATTTATACATATATTTAAACAACACTAGTATTTATAGATAATATAATCATATAACAACATAGTATAATAAAGAGATACATTTTTGTCCTACACAACTGCATTATATCTATTTATTTGTATTATATTCTATGTATTCATCTTCTACGATTTACATCGCGTCAACTGCAAAATCATTAGCAACAAATCTCTATGTCTAGATAAGTTATATTTTGGAGTTATTTGTTATGTGATTCTGTAATGTTGGAAATGTATCTGGTTTTATGCTGTAGTTCTGTTCTGTATATCTGTTCTTATGTTTTTAGTAATTAGATTATAACTGATGACTACATACACATTTACTTTTTATTATGAATTTAGTATATATATAAAATATGGGTGATCATTATTATAATTTGGATTATTGTTATTTACTTTTGTTATTGATCAACTAATTATATAAAAATTAATTAATTAATTAGAAAGATATAAATTAACACTAAGCATTAAATATAAATATTATGTGCATAATATTATAAATACATAATATTTGTAAAATACTTCATAAATAAGTTTGATATATATATATATATGTGAAATAACTTTATTTTTAACTGCTATCGTTACATTTTCTCTCATGCCTCTAGTTTTCAAAATAAATTAGAAAATGTAAGCAAAAGGTGTTATGTTTTAGGAGTTCTTTCCATTTTGATCGTTATGTAAACATATGTAAATGTTGATAACATAATAAGAATTCATATTCTATTCGAAAGAACCCACAGAACTTTTTCATCCAACAGCAACTTAATATCTCCTATTGTGAAAGCACAAAACATCTTCAAAATTAACTATTTCGGAATCTGTGGGTACTGGAAAAAAACGGCTTGCAGATTCGCATTCAGCTTGCAAAAATCTACAAGAATCCTATATACTCTTTTGAAGGTTGCAAAGTTGGAAAAAGATTAAAATTCGTTGAACATTGTAATTTAAAATTCATTATTTCACTAAATTATTAAGAAATGATCTCTTCTATTTAAGTTTTGTCAATTGATATTACTAATGTAAAAAGATATCAATATATTGATTTACATATACAATAATATTTAATAACATCAAATGAAATATTTCTCTGCGTATTTTAGTTTTATTTCATAAATTATATTTATAAATTGTATTTATTATTGTTGTGTATCACAATTTTTTAATTATTTTGTTACTAATAATTTTATACGAAATATATAAATGACTATGACATAAGTTTTTATAAGATTTTGCACATACTCTATGGTTATAAGTATGAGTATGAGCAGGAGCAGTTAGGGGCATAGTTAGAACGTGGTTGGAACTTCGAGTAAATTGAACAGATATGAAAAGTTTTTGGAACACAAGAAATACACTATTCTGTATGGTATAGGTAAGAAAATACGGTATGAAATTGAGGTTGTAACTTTTATTGTAAGATAAACATAACATCAAACATCATCATGAAACTAGTAAGGTACGTATATTAATTTGTAATAATTCAGTAAGAAGTAATAAAATATTTATCAAACAAAAAGTTTAAGATCAAGTAGAAATATTAAGATTAAGACTATATATGTGAATAATTAATTGGATTTGTAAAGATTATTACTATGTTTTATGACATCTGATATTTTTGAATCTTCTAAATTGTGTTTATAATATACTTGTTATAACTATTTCAGATTTTTAATGAAACTCAGTCATGAGACTGTAACAATAGAATTGAAGAATGGTACTCAAGTACATGGTACTATTACCGGTATGTCATCATAACCTATAAAAAATCTTCATGTTTATATTTCCATTAAAATTGAATAATATTTGTTGAATATTCACTTATAGGAGTAGATGTGGCAATGAATACGCATTTAAAGACTGTAAAAATGACAATAAAGAATAGGGATCCTGTACAATTAGATACATTAAGTTTACGAGGCAATAATATAAGGTATTATATATTACCAGATTCATTACCACTTGAGACTTTGCTCATAGACGACACACCAAAAGCAAAAGCAAAAAAGAAGGAGGCTGCACGAGGTTTGTAAATATAACAATATTAGTTACTATTATTAATTTACAAGTATGAGAAAGTATATACATGCTTTTTATATTAAAAATAATATAAAGATTGCAAATACTTCTTATAAAAGAATATAAAAATTTATTAATGGTTTGCATGCTATTTTAAATTTAGTAGTAATTCTAAACAAAAAGGCCTATCTTATTAAAAGTCCCAACAGATATTGTTAACGTATTGTTGACTGTCTATTTTATTAAGAAACAAATAACATGACTAACATAAACACGAATTTATTTGTGATTGGTCAACAATGAGTTAATACATATTTTTCTTTTACTTGGATATATTACAAGAATAAGTTGAGTTACTTAGAAAGATATTACTTTTGTTTGTTTATTTAGATAAGAATTTGATGTGATTATATGTATAATTAACTAATCAAACATTCTTTCCAAAAAATGTTATTCAAATGAAATTTGTAAATAATGTCGATAGACTTTAAAAACTAGTCAATTTTATTACTTATTACATTTATAATATATTGATTTCTCTCTCTTTCTCTCTCTCTCCCTCTCTCTCATATGTGTATTTACACATTGTTCCTTAATAAAGTTTTATACTTTTCAGATATATTTCATGTAACAATTATTTTAATTTTTTAAAACAATTGTTTTACTCTCACTTTACTTAAGTATTCAATATTACACACACTACTGAAGTTTTTTTTATATTTGTATATTTCTAATTAAAGTAGCTTTTATAATTAGTTCAAGATAGGATAATTTAATTACAAACATTCAAATTCAATAGGGATAAAATAGTGTGGTATGTCGAAATACATTTATTAATCAAAATATGTAAACATATTTTTATATTATCAATGACAATAGACATTCTATTTTATATATATATTTTTTGTTTCTATATTTATATTACTTTTAGGAGCAGTACGTGGTCGAGGGCGTGGCGGACGTGGTACGAGAGGAGGTCGAGGTGGACGAGGACGAGGACGGGGTAGACGATAGTTACGTACATTATTATATGTTTCATTGAAATAATTAATTCAATCTTTTGCACCTTAAAAAATACTGACGCAATGTATTATATAATACGAAAATAAATTGTAATGTTTTTGAGACTTATCAGAACTTTTAATTGTTATATTATACTTTTATTGGTAGAAATGTTTACCATTTACTTATTAAACATGTCTAGAAATACAACTGCAGGAAGAATGCAAAATGAGCACAAGAGTTCGTAGCGATTGCGATTACTACATAGGAAATCTTACAGATTAATGATAATAGGTTCTATATTTAGTATTCCTGATATTTTTTGCGCTCAGATCTTACTGAGCAGCTTCATCTGAGAGAAAGTAAAATTGCATACATTTCATTTCACACTTTCTTATAGTAAGAATTCTGGTAATTATTTAGAAGTATGGTTTCCTCTTCAATGCTCTTGAAATATGTTGCCAAAGTTATCATTCTGAACAACTTTTTCCTATACAAGTAATCGCCAACCGGCTGTAGTTTTTCAAGTTATAAAGCAATTTCTATATAATACTAAATTTACGCATACACATGTATTATTCAACTATTTATTTTATAAATTTTTGTTCTGTAAAAAATTAAATTTATCAATGATAATAGGTATATTTGTTGAATTGTTGTAATATTCAGTTGAACATTTTTGATCAACTGCACATCAGAATAAAGTGCAACATTTCATATATCAATCTATTCATCAAAAATTATTTCACGCCAGCGTTACTAGCCATCGAATGACGGCCAGAGAACAATCTGGCCCAATTTATAATTCATTGATGTTTTTTGTTATTTATAGAGTAAGAGTAAGTTTAGATTAGGCTATATAAAAATGTAGCTACTTATTCTAGAATGAAGTGAATTCTAGAATCGTAACCTAAATTTATAATTTTTTGTGAATATATTTTAGAAGCTATATACATCGAGTAACGGTTGTACATTTATATGTATAGGAAGAAGTTACTCAGAACAATAACTGCGACAACACATTTCAAGGACATCGAAATTGGCAAGCAAATCAAACTTCTACATAATTACCAAAAATCATCTTGTTGAATTCTTATTGCTAATATTTATACATATTTTTCTATTCAAACCTATACCTATCGTTTATTCTACCACTATTTTTGTGGAGAGGAAATTTCTCAAAATTTCATATATTAATGCACATTTGTGCTGTTACTGAAGCCATGTCATCAATAGTTTTTTATGTCTTCTAAGAGATAACAAAGATATACCTAATAACAACAGTAGCACATTATTTAATACTTCTATCACTAATTTTTTGCAAATTTACAACGAATGTATGTTACTGATAGAATTTCAGATAGAATTTCCGTTTCAATAGATTTGCTTATAATTAAGCATAACTATGCTTAGTATAACGATTAAGTTGCAATCCATGGTTTCTTTGAGACTTTTGATTCTCATGATGAACAAACTGCTCATGATGCAATAAAAAAATTTAACCTTAAACTTTAGCATTAAGGTTAATTTTTTGCGACTACATTTCTTTTTGTAAATCTCTATCGGATTAGAGGTGTAGAATCACCTGTCACAGTCATGTAAGATAATTTTGTACATTCTGCATATATATAAAGTATATATTTTATTATCCTTTACAAAGATATAATAATATTATACTTTATAAAGAAAATAATGTCACTAATTTAAGAAAACAAAGGATAGAACAGGTTTGAGTACTTATAAAAGATTATATTTTAATGAACATTTTTATAAAGCCGTCGTTGTAACTACGCAAAAAAAGAATTGGATATGTTTTCTTAGTCATTGTTACGCCGTATGAAGCGGCCAACAAGTTCGGATCTTCTACAGACCCAAGGACCCACCATATACTCTAACGATAGTTTAATGTCTAACTTATATAGATGGGTCAATTGGTCTAAATTTAAATTGCACTAATTGCACTAAAATTACGGGACGTAGAGACCCAAAAAGTACTTTACGTTTACAGCGGGCTATTCACCACTACCTGGAATTTATTACGTGCTGGTAACAATCACGAATAAAACAGGTATCTGCCATACGGAAAGAGCGGATGTGTATACAAAGAAAAAAGGGACTTCATCCCAAAAAACAATATCATCCACTACCTAAGACGGTAGAAAGTCTCCCACTCCTGAGATGGCGAAAGAACGAACTGTGAGTCGAGTCTAGGCCAGTCTGTGCCATACATCTCCCGGGTTCCTTTGGCTCTTCAAGCCCTCGCGACAGTCAAGTCAACTGTTCGTACGACAATCGGGCGTTCATCCTAACTCCACGTTCCGTCTAAGTAATCAAATTCACCGACTTCGCTTGTGTATGAGAGTGTGTATCCGTGCAAAATAAAAATGTAGACTACAGTTTTATTCCAACTGAACTACCCCTATTATCCCAAAAGAAATACGAGGATCGACCTGCTCGTGGTGTCGATTGATACAATCGTAACGGGAATTTACGACTCCCGTTGACGCGCCTCCTCGCGATCGCGTCTCCCCGCGACTGGCCGAATTTACAGTCATGTTAAATTAAAATCAAGCCAGATTGAAAAAAATTGTATTAAAACACATTAAATTAAGCAAGAATAATTTTACTCATTTAAAATGCGGCGGTATTCAAATCAAGAATACAAGAGATAATGTGGTCAGTAAAATTGAAATGACTCCGACACCTGATACTACGTAGGAATGCTGTTGTTATCGGTGTCAGTTGTTACGATCTGGTCTTGTCCTCAGTGTTCGTAATTGTTATGTATTACTCTCGATGTCGAATCTTAGATTTTTCAAATTATAATTAAATCAAAATAGTAGTTGCTGCCACCAGAAATAGTCGTTAAACTATTTCGATTAGTTTGATCCTCGTTCGTTAGTTTCGAAACAAGGCGAACGACTGAATGGAATAGATTTAGAAAGTTGTCGCACCTTTCTAAAGCGGGGCACTATTTTGAATTTCCAAACTGTATTGTATCTTTGATATTCTAATTCATAACCGTATAGCATTAACTATGAATAGCATTAACTAGCGTATCAACGCGACTGGTAAGTAAACTCCACATTTCGGCTTACCCGCTATGTACAGGAATACTAGTACAGAAAGGATTTAAGTCTTCTTGGAATAAATAAATATTTTTAATATCTTCTTGGTTGATGATTTATTCGATTTTATTTAGTTATATTTTATTAACAAATTTCTAATCTTAGCTCTATACGTAGTTTATAAACGAGAATAATTGTCGTTATCGTAAGCTATTGGCGATGCAGCCCTAGATCGCGTTCAGGTATAGGTAAGTTTGATGATGAGAACTAGTTTCTGTTTTGTTCTGTAGTTAATTCTACTTCTTTTTGATTTTTCTCTTCTTCTCTTTTAATTTCGACAGTTAACAAACGTAAATCAACATTCTGCTCGTTTCTACTTCTTGCTTTGGGCTTCTGACATGAACAAAGATTGTTTGTAACAATAATACTTTCTGTGATAACCAATGTGCCTTTGCAATTCTTGCCAAAAGATGAACAGATATTTTTGCTAACAATGGGAGAAGTGCGAAAAGCCGTAAGTGTCTTCGATTGTTGAAGGCACCGTAACCAGCACGGCTTTTCAACTGCGTCAGGTCACAGGCTAGCACAGCGTACTGTCCTTTTAAATATTTAATATTCTTGAAGAAAACACGATTAAATATACAAAGATAATTCTTGATTGTTGACAATAATAGTTAATGAATAATTTTATTCGAGTAGTACACATATGGTACAAGTCCGAAATGATTGAAGAAGAGAATGTTACAATGCTTAGATTCTCACCTTCCTTATATGAATAGTCGATCGCATTCTTGGAATATCGAACTAAGTTAGTATGGAAGACTGAATATATGAATCGTTTAATCGACGATTAATAAATGCTCGATTTTACTTCTTGACGTTACTCAAAGACTAGGTTAAAAACAACAACGTCTGCTCTAAGTGGCTTCGCTTATGTATACTAAAACTATTATGGAATAATTGTCACGTGACGGTTTATTCCATGAATATACGGAGTTTCGGCACGTAATTATTTCTGTGGACTCTGGAATCTTCATTTTTGCTGGTGCCCTTCCGAAAGTGTTAGGATTTTTCATCTCCGTTGATTTTCGTGGAAATGTTTTTGAAGTTTTCCCTTTTTGAAGTCCTTGCTATTGCATTCCTCTTGCAGTTTTAATTTCTGCTAATGATGAATCGTACTTTCTTCGACTCGAAGTTACCTTTTGCTGGTGCCGATATTTGATCTTTTGGCGCGTGATAGTTGCTTGCCTCTGCTGATGCTGTGTGAGAAGGTCATAGTCCCTCAACTTTCGTTGTCCGCTTATCGTATTGTGTATTGTGGTGGTGAGAGCGCGCGCAAGGCGGTGCGTGTCAGCGGACGTCTCCTTGTTCCTTGTTTCGATTTCGATATTCTTAGGCCAGGTTTTAATAATATTATAATTACGTGTTTATACGTTTGCTGTTTTATTGTGATATTATAGTATTTGTATGCGTCGTATCTTTTATTTCCCCTAAGTTTTCTGTTTTTAATTCCATTTGCCCAGAGTTGTGGCTCGCGCTATTCGCGAATTACGATGTATTCCTTTTCCTATTTCACGTTACGGCTCGTGTGCGCGAGATGTGACATCAGTATTATCCAATTTTAGATATCAAAAAAAGAAAAGAAAAAAATAATAACTATTTAGGATCTCTATTTTAACTGTGCATTGTTTTATTTTTTCTCTATTCTGTTCTCTATATATGCTATTCTTGTTAATTAATTTACAGACAATTCCGTCAAACAACGCAGATGACACACCTTCGTTTTCAATTATACATATACAATGAAGCAATGTCAGCATTTTTTCCTACGCTGGATGCACATTTTTAGATGTTGTACTAATTCTCCCTTTTCTTGCAAATTTTCAATATTACTAATTGATGATTAATATATAACAGACGTTAAATAATATGAATAATGATATGTAATAATATATAAATGAAGATATCAAGTAAGTAAAATATTATTTCTTTTAATTTGTCTTAACGTCTCCTACAATGTCATGAGAAAAAGAGTATAGTATATGTTACCGTTTAAAAAAACCAAAATAACCTATTTTTTGTTATAAAAACAAACCATTTTTGAATATAGTTTAGAAGCTTTAAACATGATGAACTTATCGAAAAGTTACTTCTTAACGGATTTGAACGGTATTTTTTATATTCACTTTGTTACGACGTACATATAACAGGACAGATGGTATAAAAAGGAGCTCAGCCTCGATTATCTTGAAAAAAATAAGATACTGTCGGTGTAAATCGGAGCGATGCGTGCGCACGCGTGCCTTGTAATTAGTACGACGCGACCATACATAGGAATATACGGACCACAATTATATATACACAGGTCTGGAAACTCTAATGGACAGGGTAAAGGTCGCAATGTCAGGAGTTGTGCTTTACAAATCGGTCATGATAGAACACTGCGATCGAGAAATTAGCATATGGCGACGCCGCATTCCATTAAAGGAGCATGCGTTAGCTTGTTAACCTAACCCCTAGGTCTAAGGGAATTACACTCTAAAACCAAGTGACAAATGGAAACCTGCCTGAGGCGTGTGGATGCCAAGAAAAGCGTTGTTTTCCCTCAAGGAGGAAAAAAGAAAAACCGCCTGGCAGGACATGTTGAGTGACTGAAGAAAGTAGTTGAGTGAGAAATGTAAAGAGTCAACAAAAATATAGTATATATTTATTGTATATATACTCGCAGTCATTACACAAAAAGCCGACCTCCGTTTTTCTGATAATCGTTAAGCGAAGTACATTGTAGCGGCTAGCGGACCGATAGTCAATTTTTTCCTCGCGGAAAACTAAAAGAACTGTTTTATTAACACGCAGCCCGGTACGCATTTTTGCTACAGTCGCTATCAACTGGTGATCCCGACGCTCGAAAAACGCCGAGAAGACAAAAATAAAAAAACAAAAAAAGAAAGAAGGAAAACGCCGATCAATCGCTCGCTAAAGAGAACCGTAAAATCACCATTCCAGATAAGTATCCCATTAACCCATATTCACGTAATCTATGCATAGATTACAGGGCTGCAATATATTTTCGCTTAAAACTCGCTTAAAACATCTTACCAAATATTTATAGCACCAAAAGACAAAAAGGAAACAGCAGCAATCACCCATTTGCTCTGTTTAAATTTAGTGTCATGACCTTCGGATTATGCAACGTAGCTCAAATACTTTAAAGATTTGTAGATATTGTATTGCGGCAATTAAATTTCATGCTCTGTTACAAAGACAACATTTTAATAACATCAAAGAACAAAGAGAAGCACAAATACTATCTACAGCAGATTTTTGACAGGCTAAGAAAACACAGACTGCAAATAAATGTCGCAAAATGCCTATTCGAAGTAACGGAGATCAAATATCTTGGATATCTAACCATAATCTTATTAACAACAAGAGAACCAAGCCTCTTCCAGAAAGAATTGAAGCCGTCAAGACACGCAATAGATCCAAACCCGTACGCAGCATGCGCAGATCCTTAAAAATTTTAAATTTTTATGGACACTTTATTAAGGACGCGGCAGAGGCCCATGCTCTACTACACACTTATATAGAAAGCGCTAAGAGGAAAGTTAAGCGCCCGAGTTTGAAAGGGCCTTCGAACACTGCAAACAGCAGTTAGCAAACGCCACGTTATTGGTCTATTCATAGAAGTGCGCACCCCTGGCACTGAATTTTTCTTTTCTTTTTATTTGTGTTTATTTTACAATCAATTCTCGTTAGAGAATTTTAAGTAAATTTATCTGGCGTAGTACTATGACATGATTAATAAGTGTTTATAGTATGTTTGATTCTATTTAAATCTAGTGCTTAGGTCTAAGGTATAATGCCTTTTTAGCCTGCGGATCTGTTCCGACGTGTCGAGTAGTTGAGTAATTAGAGGGTTTTGATGGTTGTTAACTCTTGTGTCTATTGCTGCATTTTGGATAATTCTTCTTTGACTGTGGATATCTTGAGGTCGTGATGTATCGTTTCGTTGGTGACGTACCACGGTGCATCTATTAGGGATCTTAAGGTTTTCGATTGGAATCGTTGAAGAATTTCTATGTTGGAATTACTTGCTGTTCCCCATAGTTGGATTCCATAGGTCCAAACAGGTTCCAATATGGCCTTGTATAATGTAATTTTACTTTGCGTGTTTAAGTTGGAACGTCGGCCGATGAGCCAGTAGAACTTTTTAAATTTTGCTTGAGTTGTTTGGTTTTATCTAAGATATGTTGTTTCCATGTCAATCTTCTGTCCAGAGTCATACCCAGATATCTGACTGACTCTTTATGTGGGATAGGTATATTGTTTATCGTAACCTATGGGCAAGTTTGTTTTCGTAGCGTGAAAGTTATGTGACTAGATTTGTTTTCGTTGACTTTGAAGCGCCATTTGTGGAATCACTCTTCCATAGAGTCGAGACCTCGCTGGTGAGTAGAGGAGGCAATTGTTGGGTCTGAATGCGAGGCTAATAAGGCTGTATCGTCAGCAAATGTCGCTGTGGTTATATCTGTCGAAGTTGGTAAGTCTGCAGTGTAGATGTTGAATAGCAGGGGTACGAGGACACTGCCTTGGGATATGCCAGCTTCTATTGGAAATGTTGAGGTTATAGCGTCTAAATGTTTTACCATGAATTGTCTATTGGTTAGGTAGGATTTTAGGATGGAATAGTAGGTGTGTGATAGGATTTTCTTTAGTTTGAACAAAAGTCCTTCATGCCATACTTTGTCGAATGCCTGTTGAATGTCTAGAAATACCGCTGTGCAATATTTTTTCTTTTCTAAGTCTTGGGTGATTTTGTGAGTTAAAAGATGAATTTGCTCTATCGTAGAATGTTACTCGGAAACCGGATTGGTGATCTGGCAGTGTTTTTAGATCCTCTAAGAGTGGAAGGAATCGTATCATTCTTCTCGAATAGTTTGGATAAGGTGAGTAAATGACTAATTGGGCGATAAGAGCTGGTTTCATGTATTGGTTTTCCAGGTTTGGGAATGAGAGTAATCAATGATATTTTCCAAGACTTGAAATACTATTGAAGGCGGAGAATTGCATTAAAAATGAAAGTGATGATTGCAATCCCTTTTATGGGAAGCTCCTTAATAGCTTTGTTACTTATCAGATCATGACCCGATGCTTTTTTGGGATTTAGACGACGGATTAATTCTATGACTTCTAGAGATGAGAAATGCTCAATAGGAAGAGACACCTGGAAGGGAGAGTGCAGGTATTCAGTTATTTCGTCTGGAATAGTGGGGAAATATGGTTTGAATATGGTTAAATGACTAGTAAACAAGTTAGCTTTTTGTATAGGGCTACGCGCCCATTCACCTTGCGGACAGCGGATTGGAGGGATTGTTAGCGGAGGACGAGAGAGTTTCCTGGATGCCTTCCATAGTGTGTCAGCTGTGGCAGATAGGTTGGCAAGGCATTTTTGAAAACAGTCGTTTCTATAGTTTCTAAGGGTTTTAGTGAGTTTTCTTGTTGCATTATTTAGCTTGTGCTTGTCGTCGGGTGTTTTATGACTCTGCCATATTCTTCTAAGTCTGCGTTTTTCTACGATTTTTTTAAATATGTGATGAGGATATTCGTATTTATTATCGACGCTCTTCATAGTTGTGGAAGAACGGATAGCGTTTACTATGCTGGTGTTTAGGTATTCGGCGGCTGCTTCTATATCTTCGTTTGTTTCTAAGCAAATTGAGGCTGATGTTGTATGATTGAAGATTTCCCTAAAGAGTTGCCAGTTGGTGAGTTGGTTGTGAATAAAGCCGTTAGGTAGATTTTCAATAATTGTTGAGTTAATTATTGCTATTACAGGTGAATGATCTGAAGAGAATCCACAGAAGATTTGATTTGGACATATCTCGGCGAGATGTTTTTGGTTATGAAGAAGTCTATTAAGTCAGGTAGTTCGTTATTGTCAGTGGGCCAATAAGTGGGTTCGTTTGTACTGAGGTAATTAAGTCTGTTTGTTCTGTTTATACTGTTCAGTAGATTTTTACCTTTTACTACAGTAAAGTATTTATTACAATAAATCTGCTGCCCCATTGAGTATGTTCAGCGTTGTAGTCTCCTCCTGCTATGAATCTATTGCCGAAGTCTTCGAGGAAGTTATCGAAGTCCTCTTTAAAGATAGAATGTCTAGGAGGGCAGTATACTGCTGACGTGGCGATTGGACCATGCCAATCTTCTATCGCTACGTTTGTAGCTTGGAGGTAGTCCTTCTGGAATGATGGAAGCTCATAGTGTTTTATGCTGGTCTTGATGATAATTTCGGTGCCGCCATGGGCTTTTCCGCTGGGATCTTGGGTATGATAGAAGTTATAACCATTTATTTTTAGATAATTTTTATCGCACAAGTGGGTTTCAGATATGAGCATTACATCACTTTCTTGTTGTTGAGTTCTAGTTCGTATTTGTGGTGAGCTAGACCGTTGGCATTCCAAAGGGCTATGTGTAATGGTTTTATTTTACGTCGCAGTGATTGAAGGAGTAGATAGTTTTTATGGGCTGGGTGTTGGAATCGTGAGGTCCTTTACTCTGGGTTTGGGGTACTTGTTGTTATATAAGGTCTAGTAGGCTGAACAGCCTTTGTAGTTCGCTGGGTGCTCTCCTTGACAGTGGATACATTTCGCAGGAGTTTCTGCTGAATTAGTGCATTGATCTGTAGAATGAGGACCTGCACATTTGACGCAGCAGTAATTGCGGTTGCAATATTTTTGCGTGTGGCCGTATCTCTGGCACCTTTTACACTGAACTATCTCTCTTTTTGTAAAAGGTGGTTCGAATTTTATTACTGAGTTCATTAATCAGTTGATATTATATATTTCTTTGCTGCTTGGCTTTTGCTTTAAATCAACAAAGAATAAAGATAGTGGGTTTTTTGTGATTCTGTGTCTTATATTGCTGATATTGGTAACTTCATGGCCAAGATTTTGGAGTTCGTATTTCAGTTCATCTAAGTTAGCAGAGTGGTGAATGTTGCGTAGTACCACTCGAAAGGGTCTTTCTTGTTTTAATTGATAAGTGTGGAATTTAGCGTTCTGGGTTTTTAGCAGCTTTGTTAGTTTTCTATAGGAGTCTGAAGTAGTCGGCAGAATTTTAACCTGATTGTTTTTTATTTTTAATTGATAATCTTCTTTGTTGATGTCTTTCTCGACGGACTTGATCATTGTTTGAATATCGATGACGTCATCGATGAAGATTAGTAGGGGAGGAGGAGTTTTTTGCTTTTGTTGGCTCGGTGATATTTCTATTACATTCACAGAGTCGTGTGTGGATTCTAGTAGTTCGAATCTGTTGTAAGTGGAGATATTTATATCTTTGTTGGGCGAGTCTAGCTTGCGTTTTTTGTTATCATTTGTGTAGTTTGGAAGGTGGGACAGTTTGTCCTTTTGCCACGGAGGAGGGAGAATAAAGCGGTTATAGCTTTGTTCGAGTAAGCTAGTTCCAGATGTTTGGGCCATCTTCGAGCTAGTTAATTCAAATTGAAATAACTAGTCGAGGGACTATGATTCGGATTGGAGATTAGAAGAGTCTGGTTATTCACTATTAAGTTTAGAAGCACTTGTTTTATTTTGGTTTCACTTCACTTTCGACGGAGGGTCGTCACCTGTATTGTGAACTGCACAACCAAACACCAAAACGAGTTATCCATGTCGAAAGGAGGGCTGAAGCAACGGTTGACGCTTCCATATCGGCTATGGGTGTGGCTTCGGACCAACGCGAGAAACGGTCGATACACGTTAGACAATATCGGTAGCCTTTCGAATACCGCATCATGATAATGTCCACGCGGATGTGTTCGAATCTGCCGACACTTCAAACGTTCCGACTGGGGATGCTACGTGCCTGGTGACCTTACATCGTTGGCATGGTATACTGTCATGCCCAGTTTGTGCAGTCTTTGTTTATAGACGGCAAGACGAAGCGCGTCGTCACCAGGTTTTGTGTAGCGCGTATCTCGGGATGGGAACATTCGGACCATTCTTCGGAACATTCATGACCACGTCCACGCGCTTGGCTGATGGCTTTATTCCGTCGGCATTGACCGTATATCCGAGGAATGTGATTTCGCGGGATGATTACTACACCGTAATCGTTGAGGCGGTTAAATAGTATTCACAAATGTTCGCGGTGTTGTATTTCGTCTTCCAAAGCTATTAGAAAATAGTCGATATACGCATAGACGAAATCGAGACCACGTGTGATTTTGTCGATGAATCGCTGACATGTTTGCGCGGCGTTCCGAAGTCTAAACATCATATTGACTGCTTCGAAAAGTCCAAAAGGTGTCGTGATCGCGGTTTTTCAACGTCTTCGGGCGCGATCGGAATTTGGTGGTAAGCGCGGACGAGGTCGATCTTAGAAAAGATACGCTTACTATACAGATGTTGCGCGAAGTCTTCGATATGTGGCGACGATTACCTGTCAGATACGATGCGGGCATTCATAGGCCTCCGTCCTTCTTCGGAACGACGAGCAGAGATGATGCCCGTGGGTTCTTCGATGGCCGCATCATTCCTTGTTCCATCATCATCTCAAACTCTCAGATGGAGATAGTTATTGTGATGGGTGATAGTGCAGTAGTAACTGGCTATAGAGGCCGAGATAGGTTCTGCTGCTGGCGTAGATATCGCTGCTGGGGTACTGCTGCTTTTCTTTTCATTTTTGTATCGTGGAAGGAAAATCGGTCTCCGGTCGCCGGGATTTGAACCCGGGTCTCGAATGTTCGTAACCTAAGGCGCTAACCACTGCGCTGCCGTCGTCCGACACTAGTTGGTGTCGAGTGCCGCCACAAGTCGAACGGGTGCGAGGCGGCGGGGTTTGCTGCAGATGGGTGGGCCGGGTGTGGTTTCGATATGGTGTACCACACCGTGTCGAGTTTTCTCTCGTCCGAAAACTGGTGGACAGGTTAGGTCCGGAAATTCGGCGAGAAGTCGGTGATAGGTCGACTCACCAATGATTGTCTTAATCGACGCTGTCCGGGTCGTGTCCGTATATCCTCTTGTTGACACCTCGTGGTTGAATCTATGAGACGTTTATTTCTTGCGACCACGAACAATTCGTAGTGGCTAAGGAAGTCCACGCCGATGATAGGCGTGTTAACGTCGGCTATTATAAAACGCCATTTCATTGCTCGACGCAATGCTAGATCGAAGGACACTAGGATGGTGCCTTAAGTCGCGATGCGTGACCCGTTGGCCGCGAACAGCTTGTACGTATCTTTGTTCGCAGGTCCGCGTAGTTTGTTGCGCGGGTATACGCATATATCGGTGCCGGTGTCCACCAGGAAGGAAATCTACGACTTCCTGTCTGTGACAAAAATGCGGCAGGATGCCATGCCGTCGTCGCATGCCGCGTTTACGGACAGCTGCTTCCGTTTCCTTTGGGACCAGCTGCACGGGACAGCTGCTGTTTCGACAATTTCTTGCTTGGTCTTCGAAGGTTGCGTGGTAGTAGCAGAGACCAGAGTTCTGCGGTCTGTCTCTCGAATACGATCTGCGATGTCTCGAGCTTGATCGTTGATAGCGGCGATGGTTGAGGCTCAGTGCTTCGATTTATGCCTCTATTTGGGACAACCTGTCATTCAACGTGTCCGAAGTGCGACTTTGCCCTTCGTCTTTCATTCTTTCTGTTCCGACGGCGGCAATTCGTCCTTTCTCTGAATGTGCCAGTCGGCCGCGCGCGTCAAATTTTCTACTTTGGTGTCATCCACAGCGGCTAGGACGTGCATAATCTAGGATTAGCAAAGCGTAAGGATGAAGTCGTCTGGTATGGAGGAGATGGCGAGTTTTCTTAGATCTTGGTAAAATTGGGACGGCTTTCTTTAGATTCCAGCAGCTTTCGCATTTTCGTGCTGTCTAAATCGGTCAGTTTGCGGATGATCTCACTTTTTAATTTTTCGTATTGTTCAGTGGCTGGTGGACTCAACACTATATCCTCGACTTGCTGTAGGTGTCGATTCTCGAGACATTTGGCAAGAGTCACGAATTTTATTTTGTCGTTCGTAATATCCGCTGCCTCGAATTGCGCCTCTAACAAAGCAAACCATAGCGTGGTGCTCTGGGAATGATTCAATAGAGGCATGCTGACCACTTAGTTGGCTGTGCTTCTGCTATTCGCGGCCTCGTTAGTATTTGCCATTGCATCAACACTCTTAATTCGCGGCGATCGAAGTCTCTGTGGTACTACCACGTCCACCTCTTTCACTGTATCTCATGTCGCGTGGTCACCAGTTTGAGGTAGTTTAAGGTGAAAGTGCCAAAGAAATACTCTAGATGTTCAACAATATAGTTTATTTAACAAGCAGTCAACAATCAACAATCAACACTCCACGTTTTTCGACTATGTTTGCTTCGCTGTTACACTAGACCCTCCGCACTTCGCTGTTCAAGACGGAATGAATCTTTGAACAGATTCTTTTCTTTTGTTGCCCCTCGATATCCCCACTATGCACGCGTTTGTTAGACATCCGCGACCGTTGCCCCGTATGCATTCTTCCGTTGGAAAGTTCCGTCGTCGAGTGCCGCCACATTTCCACGACGACCTTCCGAAGCGCATCCGGAGGGGCCCTGGAACCGTGAAAGCATACTCACGAGCCCCCTCACCTGCACTGCTAACAATCCTTTCTCTTCGATGGTGCGATATGCGGTCATGCCACATCGCACCGCACCCTCGATATCACCGTGCAAGATTGCCTGATACCCCAACCAGGCAGTTTGGCAACGCCGCGGTGCTGATATCGGCCAGCGCCTGATGTTCTTGCGAGGTGGACCGAACTCGCCTTGTCAAGATGCGTCCACAGGCTCTGCCCCGTCTTCGCCTACCGATGCTCTCTGGATGGGAACTTCGTTACCATTTTCGCTCCGCAGCCTCCTTCCAGAGCATCACCTGATCACAGAAGGAGGTGACCGCCCTCCTACCTTGTGATCGCTTTTTTACCGATCTGATGCAGGTACTCATTGAAGCATCCGTGCACGGTGAGTACCTGCGTAATCCTGTACATCAAGGAAAGCCTGCCGCCGACCAACCAAATGTCCCTGTTCGCCTGGACAGCTTTTTTTCCGCGAGGAGGGAAAATGCTATTACACATACCCAGTGATGGGTTATTAGGTTATGTGGGACTCGGCAGATGGTGTAAACCATACCCACTAAAAACCTCTCCTCTATCCGCTTCTTTAACCGTACAAGCACCAACCCCGGAACCGCCACACGGCATTACTTCAGGGTTCGTCTTATGTTAGTACCGCTCTTCTGAGCCCGGTGTCGGAGTGCGTAGGCTGTACGCTGGCGTGGTAAAACTCCTCTACGGAGCTCCGATCTGGGCAGAGTACCGGGTGACCAACAGTCGCAATCTCCGAGCGATCAGGAGGCTGCACAGGGCGGTGACCATCAGAATAGCGAGGGGTTTTCGGCGGCGGCATCGGCAGTGCTCGTCGGACTTTCCCCGTTCGAGCTGCAGACCCTGAGGTGTCGCGAGATTTATCTCCGCACTCGGGGTCTGCTAGGCGGAGTCGGCGCGGTGGACGCGGACGCGGAGGCGCGGGCTCGGCGAGAGCTGCTCGACAGATGGCGCACCGGCCTCGACACAAGAACGGGCGCGCCAGGGCTAAGGGTCCTCGGGGCCGTTCTCCCAATCTGGGACGTTTGGTTGGACGGAGACGCATCTCCCCTGACCTACAGGGTGACGCAGGTGCTCACGGGACACGGGTGCTTCGGGGAATATCTGCGCCGAATCGGGAAAGAGGCGACCGCGCGTTGCCACCACTGCGACGCGAGTGTGGACTCGGCGCAGCACACGCTGGAACATTGCCCGGCGTGGGCAGTGCCGCGACACTCTTTCACCGGGGAAATAGGATGTAACCTCTCGCCGCCAGCGATTTTTGAAGCGTTGCTGACGAGCGAGAGGGGCAGGAAGGCCGTAGCCTCCATCTGCGAGCTAGTTATGCCGCCGAAGGAGGCAGCGGAGCGGGTGAGGGAGCGGGTTTCTCATCCCGAGAGGATCGGCCGACGAGGGCGCGGCGGTGCCCGTGAACGCGCCTACACGAGGCGCGCGAGGGCCGCCGCGACCACCGAGGTGGATTGAAATTAGGTGCTGGACCCTCCAGCACCCGGGAGCCACCAAGCAGTCCGGTTGGAGATCCGGGCGGCCCCTGGGAGAGGACGCGACGTGACATAGCAGCACGCCGCGCCATTTACGGACAGAAAGTTGTGCGCGGGGGGGGGGGCTGGTGAGTCGCCTCAGCGGTTCCCGGGCACCCCTCGATTGCAAGAGGTACGGTCATCGTGGAGGTTTTAGTCGGTTGGAGTCCGACACTATCACGCAGGTCTTCCCCCTAGCCATCGCTCCCAGATCTCCAGTTTCGCCTCTTTCCGGACGTTCGAGGCCGAGAGGCCGTCGGGCGGCGGCGTCGTCGTCGAAGGCGGTACCCTCAGGTGTTCGTACACCCAACGGAGCTCGAGGGCCCGCAGCTCGAACGGGGGCGACGCCGCCAGCACTGTCGCCGACTCGTAGGATATTGTCCGATATCCTCTTGCTATGCGGATAGCGGTCGTTCTCCGCAGTCTCCTCACCAGGGTACGACTCGGTCAAGGCCGGTGCAGGGTGACGGAGAGCCCCACGAGAAGGTGAGGTGAGTGGTCTTGACAGGCATGGGCCCACCAACTTTTCCGAAGCTCTTCGCATCGGATCGCGAACTGACGGGCGCCAGAGGCACCGATCAGCCGCCAACCGATTGTAAGAGAGCATCAGATCCATCGGGGTTTCCCGGGACGTGGTCCTACGACCCGGTAACCCATGCCCGCCTCATGCTCCCCATATTGCACAAGGCCTGGAACTCAATCCAGTTTTCCCCTTTTTACACCACTAGCCCAATCAAGTTGTTAATTGTCAATGATGTGCCGAGGTGATTCTCCAAATCGGTCCTTTCCTTTATCCACCTGGGGCAGTGGAACAGCGCATGTTCGGCGTCGTCACCATCACCATCGCAGTCTCAGCAGCGGGCGTGTACTTCCTTTCTGGTCATCCTTCGGTACAACTAGTGTATCTTTTGTTTTACGGGTTCATTCCTCGGCGCTAATTTTTCGCCATACTGGACCCGGGTCCCCTAGGACCATAGGAGTTGGGGTTACGCCTAACCAGCGTGCAAGGTACCCAGTACCTTGCTACCTGTATTAGTTGGGCCTGCAGGGGCTGTCACTCATCTCAGGTCGAACGGGGCGTTTTCTAAGCCCTACCGTCTCTGCAGAACGCTTCCGGAGCAGTTCAGCTGAGCAGCTGCTCAGCCGCCGACGAATCATTCAGGGGGCGGGGAGGGGACACCAACACCCCTTAAACGGCCGTCTTGCCAGCATCTTGGCATCAACCACTGCCACCACGAGTCCAAACCCAAACTGGTCGAGCAGAGGGGTAGCTACTCCCTCCGGGCTCACACTCGACCCCTGTGATACCATTTTAAGTCATTGGTCGGACTATCGTGTGGATGTACGGCCACATCACTGCCGGCCCGGTGACCTGCTAACCGTGCTCGGCAGACCCGGATGGGACTCACGTAAGTGGGGGCCTGGAAGTACTTTTGTACCCGGGACTTATTCCGACGGTCCCACCCTTGGTATCAGGATCGTGGGTGCGCTACTACCCAAGGCCATGTAGAGAGAGCATAACCGCGGTCAAGCGCATTACACTCCCGGCGACCTTCCCCGCGATGTACGTAGAGGACTCACGTAAGCGGGACGCTTGTCCCGACGGTCCTCCCTGGCTGCGGGAACATGGGTTTGCCAGCCCCCATAGACTCACATAAGTGAGCCCTCTCTGCGGAGCATCCTTCGGTACACGTTAGAAATACCATGTTAGGTCAGGATCTGCATAGTAAAGTGGTGTATATATCTCCTATGCCTCTTGAACGTGCAGACTTCCGCCACCAGCCTCTTCATCCAGTTGTCGTTGCGATAGTCACGCCACTCCTCCTTCTATTTATCCTCCATACGCTCCTCCACGGCCTTAATCCTTGCATAAAAGACCGAAGCCGGATCTTCTCTTGAACGGCTATCGTATCGTGATTGCAGATTTTCTTTTTTAATTCGATATTTCTCGGCCTGGAACACTGTGCGGTACGCCGTAGATGATCTTATCAGCGCGATACTTTGCGCCCTCTTAAGAGTATTCCGCTTGCCTGTCAGCAGTATCACCTCGGTCTTCTCCTGTGCGATCTTCAATCCTTTATCGGCACACCACCGCACGATCACACCCAACACCGTATTTGATTTATTATCCGCTTCTTCCTGCTTGGCCACGCCGAGAATCACCGCCAAATCGTCGACGAAAGTGTGACGCCAACCACACCAGAGACCAGGCCGCACTTCGGAACCGATGGGGCGATGACGAAAATAAAGATGTGGCGGCACTCGGCGACAATGTATGTCGTCGAAGCGAAGTGCCTAATGTATCTTCTATATCCCAACGGTTCTTTCGCCGAATCTTCGAGAAGAAGGCGTGCGTGGCAAAGGCCGCGGACGCCTAACAAACGCATGGATAGTGGGGATATTGAAGGGTGACAAAGAAAAGGGAATCGGATCCCATCGAGAGTCAAGTTGTAAGAGTTTCAGTCTTGAAAAGTCGCGCCTAGAGTTCAGAAGTATATTATAGTTAGTGTAAAACAAGTGTTAAGAAATAAATTCTCTTTTTTATTTTTTTATTTTTACCTTTTATTTTCATCTTCGATTTCCTTTTTTTTTTTTTTTTATTTTACGTGACAAAAGCAACGGCATTCAGTTTCGGAATTGCTTTCAATTCCTTTAGTAGACCATCGTATACCAGATTCCAAAGCAGTGGTCCAAGTGTCGATCCCTGAGGGACACCCGCGTACACATTCCTCCTTAACGTTCCTCTTGTCGCCCGTACTATAATCTTTCTGTCCTCGAGATAATTCTCGTGGAGCATCACCAATTTCCTGGGCATCCCTCTAGATTCTGCTTCTTCCAAGATCTTATTCCAGCTGAGAGTGTTGAACGCGTTCTTCACGTTCACCGCTGCCAACACAGAAATTCTATTTCTTCTTTTGAACCAGTCAGCAAGATCCATTACTCGGTGTAAGGCGTCCACCGTATTTACCGTATTCTTCTCCTGAACCCATACTGGTCATCGTAAAATGGATCCAGTCCCAAGTTTTCCTCGATCAGGTTCTTAAACGTGTGCTCTCAGATTTTACTAAGTGCTGGAAGCACGCTGATCGGCCAGAAAGACGATGTTAACGTGGGATTTCTGCCCGGTTTAAAGTTCAGATTCTGCCTGGTCGGCCTGGACGACCCTAAGCCCGGGCACAGCCCCTCTTTTATCGAGGCTGGCCCGCCAACTATCGAGCATGTTCGGTCGCGTCTGGACACCCAGGGCCTGCAGCTCGAACGGAGGAAACCCCGCGACCACCGCCGCTGCCGTCGCCAAGATGGTGCTAAATCCTCTCACCGTCCTGATGGCCACCGCCCTATAGAACCTCTTGACCAGCAGGAGGCTCCGACGGTTGGCCTTCAAGTCCACCGCCCAGATCGGAGCCCTGTAAAGGAGCTTCGACTGCACCACCCCGGCGTACAACTGGTACCTTCCACCTCCCGGCTCACTAAGCCGAGGCAGCGAACGTCCAAAGGCGTTCGCTGTGTCCTCGACATTAAGTCCTGAGCGAGGTCGGAGCGGTTGAAGCTGGCCTGTAAAAGTTTACTCACGTTGTTCAGGTTCTTTTTCCATGGCCTCCACCAAGCCGTGTCCCTCACGGACGGCCCCACCGACTCCATCTTCTTTCTTTTTTCCCACTGTGCCAGTCTGCGGAAATATCATCTTTCCTCCTCTGTCACCGTCGGCTCTCTGTTCCTGTCTTCCCGCCCTCTTGTGGGCCGGCGGCTTACATGTCGATGACTGCATTCTATGCGACGCGGGCAACCCCAAGTCTGCACATACCAAATGCCGAACAGTCCTTGGCCCGATGCCCCGGCTCGCTGCACCGGTAGCATCGATTAGACCGGTCTTTCGCCAACGCACAATCCCGACGCACGTGCCTCGCCTCCAAGCACTTGAAGCACTGGAGACGGCGCGTCAGGAGAGAGTGAACCCTCGCCACCGTCTATCCTAGTCTTAGCTTGCCTCCTTTTGCCGCGTTGATCTTCCTCGTCGCCGTCAGAGGGCAGCGAAGCTACACCGAACCGAGACTCCGCGGGGCGGTTCGAAGCAGCCCAACGGTTATCTCGCCGATGCGGCAACCGCCCGCCTGGGCGACGGCGACCACCACTTCCACCGAGTCGTCGAGCCCGGTCATTTTTAACTCCGCCATCCTCTTGGGGTTAGGTAATCTCCCTCCAAACCGTCGACATCGCATCATTTTCGAGGTAACGCACTCTCTCCACTTTCCTCCTCCTCCTCCTCCTTCTCTCTCTCTCTCTCTCTCTCTCTCTCTCTCTCTCTCTCTCTCTCTCTCTCGGCTGCTGGATGGAGCCCCGAAGGTGGCGCGATCGTACGATGCTGAAGCTCAGCGCCAATCGTTCTACCCTTACGGCATGCCTGCCGCAGTCTTTTCATATACGTTCTTTTTAAGTTCCTCGAGATGGACTCAATACGCTCCATCTCCTCCATCTCGCGCATCAATTCCGTGCCCAGGTCGGCAATTATTCAGCCGACTATCCCCTCTCTATATACCGCCACCGATGATACTGGTTCGGTGACGGTGGCGGCACTTCTCCTTTCTCGCGGAGCCGTCGAGGTTTCTTCACTTTCAAACTCGAACTCGAGCACCTGCTTCTCCCCCGCGTCAGTTCCGGTCTTCGGCTCTTCATGTTGACTGCCGTTCCCATCGCATATCCCGGCGATCCTCCGGTACGATCGCTTCCCCAATGCAGTCGCATTGACAGAGTAAGCCGACAATATATCGTCGTAGGTATATCGATGATATATCATCGTAGGACTGCCCGCCTCCCCGCCACAAAGGAAGCTTATCCTAGAAGAATCTCGGGTTGCTCCCTCTCGATGCCCCCGATATAACGGAGTTCCATCTGTTAGTTTCTTTCTGTACTTCCTTCCTAGACACAGAAACACGTCCGAAAGCCTGGTGATCCACCCCCGAACGGCCGAACGGCCGAACGGCCGAACGGCGTCCTATGACGACGTAATGTGACTCACTTTACTACCACCACCTACGCCGGTATTAGAGTCTCCCTCCCCTGCACCGTAAACGTTACTCTTCTTGTTGTCCATGTCCATGATTTCTTTGTTTTCGCCCAATCGTCACCAGTAACTTTCGTTCGCGCGCCACTTTCGCACCCTACTCTGGTCAGAGGCGGTGCAGGGTGACAAGGAGCCCTACGGGGAGGTGAGGTGGATGGTTTTGAACTGTATGAGCCCACTAACCTCTTCGAAATTCTTCGCACCGGCAAATCAACAAGTTCCCGAAGGCACCGATCGGCGGCCACCCGACAATAGGAGAATATCGGATTCATTGAGGTTTCCTACGGCGTGGTCTTACTACGCGAGAACCTATACTCGCCTCGCGCTCGACATAAGATGAGGAAGAGATAGCGAAGACACTTGAGGGTAGCGTACATCAATGTCCCATATGACATCGTGGTCTAGTGGGCACCAACGTTTAACGATTGCGATGGTTGGCGTATTCGGTCATTCTTTGTATCGTCAACACGGCCGAACGGAATAGGCTATCCTGCACGCATTTTACCATTCTGGTTAAATGAGGCGTTCCAAATAAATCAGAACGCGTTCATAATAATATGTGCATATATATCCTTGAAATTCGCTTACATATATATTCCTTATTTTTTCCTTTTCATTCAGTTAAGACACATATTATATTTGTGGTCTTCTTGGTATAGAATAAGTTTAGGTAAATTTACAGATCGAACTTAATGTCTTCGATTTCGATAGCTTTTTAATATATTGTGTGGATATGATTCTGAACCACTTTGTTATATGTATAACTGATGGTCTTGTTTAGTTTTCAAGATACAAAATAAAATATATAGATGTAGACGATTTTACATGACGAATTTAGAAAAGGCACCTTGAAAGTCGGCAAGTAGAAAATACTCAACACACTTTTTGTTGTGTTGCCAAGCAAATCATATCGAGAAACCCGCAAGGAAAGTAAAGAATTACGAAAATTCTGTAGCGGCACTCGATAGTAAACTTTCCAACGGTTTCTGTCTCGTGGCTCGCTATACAAAGACTCTATTCTTCGGGCAAAATGATTGCCAGATGTCGATACATCCTCACAGAATATTTTCAGCTAGCCTAAGGATCCGCTATAAATCTTAGGATTTATTTAGTTAAGGTTCTCCAAAAGATAATCTTTGTCTCAACAGTCTCTAAATCTATCACTTACTACGGGAAGATACGGGAAATCTGCTTTTCTCACGTACGATGCTTCCCGCTAGCAACTTTCTCTTAAGGGCGGTTAGCATCCTTCTCCAACCACCAAACAGAAATTAACCAATTAACAGCAACGTCCATTTCCTTCACTTTCTGAACCAAGGCTTTCCTCAACGAATCCGATGATCTCGTATCCTTAGACACACCTCAACATAGTTTTCCTCTGCAGCATCATCGTGACGGAAAGTCAGTCTTTAGACGCTTGTTCGAGTCGATAGTTCGTAGTTAGCAGTAATAATTGATCCGAGTTTCTCGACAGTAGTAGTGGATGAATTTAATCATGAAATGATCGTTGGCCACAATTTTCTGGACCAAAACCACATTATCCTAATCATGAGATCGGGTTGTAATTATCGTACTATCGGAATTGACTGGTCACCGAGGAGATGTCGCGGATATTTACGTAATCAAAACGGCGGTAAATTTCGATGAACTAGATTTCGGAAAAATTTTGCATAGAACTCTTTTTGCTAGCCTTATCGAAAGATACACAGACTGTGAGGTGGTGTTGGATGCAAGTGTCCAAGAAATACTCTTGATGTTCAACAAAAAAGGGTTTATTTAACAATTAACTTCTCAAATGTGTTTGCTTCGCTGTTACGCTAGACCCTTCGTACTTCGCAGTTCGGAACAGAATGAATCTTTTGTTCAAAACCAAACGGATTCTTTCTTTTGTTGCCTCTTGATATCCCCACTACGCACGTGTTTATTAGATATCCGCGACCGTTGCCGCGTATGCATTCTTCCGAATATTCTGCGGAAGAACCGTAGGGATATCGATGGTACATTAGGCATGTCGGTCTTACGCTTTGAAGGTATAGCGCTTTGTGTTGCGAAGCTATCGGAAAGTTCCGTCGTCAAATACCGCTACAACTGGATTACCGTATCCATGAAATACTTAGGGAAAACTGACATGATTAAAATGCATATCAAATATTCAGTGCTCGGCTACAGGTTCTTGATAATTTAAGAGGCAATTCTTGAAGCTGCAATAAGACGAAATTCAAAAATTAAAAAATTGCGTTTTCGGCTTTGTTTTTTAGTTATTAACAATTAAAAATCGGTCAGAATACCCCTGTACACGAGCATACTTCCCTGTACACGAGCATACTTCCCTGTACACGAACGAAAGGAGGTCAGCCTAAACAGCGGAATGCACAGTGATGCTCAATCCGAATGACACGTGGGCGGCTGCTTACCTCGTACTAGTCTTGGAGAAGAAGACCATGGAATTCAGAGACGTAAACAACTCCGCGCAACATTTTGCAAAAGAAATGGTAGATTGAACATTAAATCTGCTTACTTGTGGATATCTATAAGAGCTTATCGAAAACAGCCCTACGAAATTTCCGAGTAGAGAGGATTATTGTTTCCTCTAATCTTTTGCTTCCGCAAGTGTCCATAGCAAAACCAAACACACACCGCGATTGTCCCGACAGTGAGTATCTACAGCAGAATCACACACGCACTGCGATTGCTTCGGTCGCGAGTATCTACAAAAAATACAACAAATTGCAATACATATTTTATATGTCCTCCAGTTTTTTGTAAATAAAGCCTGACTCTCAAGAGGATTTAAATCTGGGGATCGAGCATGCCAAAGCACTGGTTCTCTTCGACCGATTCACCTGTTTCCAAAACCGCTGGTCCAGTGCACTTGTACTGCGTTGGTAGAATGCGGTGGTGCACCATCCTGCATGAACCACTTAATGCGTGTAGATTTTCACGTGCTTAGAAATGTTCGTTACGTATATTTGTTATTCACATATATGATGTGTTGGTTGCTTATCGTTCCTATCGTGCGGCTGAAACTGTAACAGTTGGTAGCACGACGAATGTACGAAGCTGTTAGAGATCGGAACCGTAAGAGAGTCGATCTCGTCGTATGCCAGCTAAAAAAAAAAGAGACCTGCGATTATGAATTGATTTCCGATGTCTTAATGCTATAACAGTAAAGAACAAATATCCCATGTCGCTAATTAAGGACCAGATTGACTTGGGAGATTATAAATATCTCACCATGTTGGACTTGGCCTCGGGATACTACCAAGCTCCAATGGACGCGGTATCGATGCCGAAAACAGGATTTGTAACATCAGATGGACACTATGAGTTTCTACGGGTGCACATACTTTCTCTTTCTTCGAAACATATACTCACCAATTACTTAATGTCTCCTCCCTCTCCATATCGTGAAAATGCTAGGTCAGGAAATTCGAGCCTCTACCCCCAGCAACTTACTTAACTTCAACTATTTTTTCTACCATCAGTCTATCATCAGTAAGAGATCCCCAACAAATAAATTGTTATTAATAATAATTTTATTATGTCAAAAATTAATGTATTTCTTCCACAAGTCCGCGCGCCTATCATGATTTTCCCAAACTATCCTTACGCTTTAAAAAGACTCGATTACATGAAATTACATTTCAAGGCAATCAAGTAAAATTTCGCGTGCAATCGCACTGTAATATACACATATGGGCCGGATTCAATGAGCTACTACCGACAGTTTTTTGCGAATACCTCGGAAACTAGGGCCGTGCAGAGGTTACATATATAAGACAAATGCGTTCAGAATCATGGTCCCGACAGCATCTTCAAAAAGCATAAAAGTCCGTGATGAGGGCAAACTTCTAAATAATTATAAGTTTTGTTCAGTAATGAAAGTAAGATGGATAAAAATCGTGCATCACAAATTAATCATGACGTGAAATATTGTCTGCAATTAATTTGTTCTTCAATTTTTATCGTTTTTATAAGCAAACACGCATACAAAACAGCTACACAACATCAACAGAAATATTATTTGCAATCTGTCAGCTACTATATTAAAATGAAATTTAGGTTTTATTATAACAAAAACGTTATCGCGAGGAAAATAAATGTCATGTCAAATCTAAAAAACTGTCAGAAGAAACTATAGAAGATATATTAAAATCATTGATCATCATTGGGCACCTTTTCATTGATCCATTATCGTTTAAAAGGAAAGATTTTCTTTTTTTCCCTAAAATATAATATAATAAACAATTAATTTCTCTTTCTGAGGCAACTAAATTTAATTATTGCGCGATTTTATTATTCTTATACTTGTCTATCTCGAATAAAAAGGTATGAAAATTTTCCGTAGAGTTGTACAATGAAATAGACTCTTGTAGCGTAGAACCACAACGAGTATATCTCATTTGTTATGAAACTAAATAGGTCCTTGCATATGCTAGCAAGTGGAACCAAATGGGACAAATCCCTAACTTTATTGGTTCTTGTATATGCTAGCGTGGAACACCTTTAGCATTTGGTCGCGTGGTGCAGTATGTACCGTGGAACAACTAGAACAACGGGCGTTTTTCTCTCTGTTAATACCATAGACATCAATTTTTTAGAAATATTTTCACAGACGGGGGATTGAGATGTAAAAGTGGTGACAAAGGGTCTAAATGTTTTTTGTCAATAAAACAAAGTCGATTAAAGTAAAAATAAATAAAATATATATAAAATAAAAAATTAGAGCATGGGTTGTAGACTAAATTTTGTAATTGTGATTAGCGGGAGGCTGAGAATTTCATCTATAAAAAGTAGTAATACGGATATAAATAAATTAAATTAATAGTTCTTTATAATTTGCCTATAAAGTTGCAGTTCTTATCTTTCTCTATCATGTTAACAATACAATTTAAGATTTTTGGGAACGTTAAAAAATGAGAGCCACAAAAAATTTTCGTTTCTGTAGAATAACTCATTTCGCAAGTTACAATCTCATCGGAAGTCATTTTTTGCTTTATCCGAACGTGTACCTATATAAGATTCAAGAATCAAATAAAGAAAAAAAAAAAAAAGAATCTTATAGTAAAATAAGAGAAGCCGACAGATCTGCGAAGAAATTAAAATTTTTTACTCAACAAAAATTATTAACACATTTGTTAAATTAACTGTTTCTTTTTTATAAAAATGTGAAAATATATCATTCATAAACTATACATAATATAGTTATTTAATTTAAAATAGTCATATAGAAATCTAATATAATAATACCTTTTCTAAAATTTATATTAACTGATATTTTTCGTTTAATGGATATGTCATTGTCATTAAAGATTTTCTTGTATATAATCTTTTCGAATTTCAACATTAAACATTTTCATTGCATGGTACTTTGCAAATTCCATTACTTACGTGAGATATGATTAGTGGACAAAGCACCGTGCTCGTTATATGGAAAGATACGCAATTGGCTGACAAATGTGTTAAGCAAAAGCACACCTTATCTACCTTCCTTCGTTGCCTCCTTCCCTTTATTACTTTATCAGTTTGTCATGTTAGTTTAACACGTTTAAGCCGGCGCACTTTTTCATGCGCGTCTTCTCCAATAACATTTGCATTTTATTCCAATTTTTCTTAAATTATATTCTTATAAATTAAGATTGGAAACATAAATAATGTGAATCATGATGAATCGTGTTCTACCGATCACGCCGCCTGATGCCTAAATAAAAAATGTGACCCACTAGTGACCTATTCTGTCAGGTAGAAGTGTAGATTGCCGGCTCACGCCGATTTGAATATGTTAAATTGTACATTGTTGTAATATTTAGCCTATAATAATAGCACTGGAAATACAATTTTATAAGATTATAAAATACGCCGCGATATGTAGAATATAAATTATAAACTAAACTATAATGTAGTGCTATATAACATTTTTACTTATAATTGGCATTTTCTTATTTTTTAGTTATCTCATTCTCTTATAAAATTTGAGCGTTTCCTTTTTTGAGATCAGATTTTTTCAGATACTGCAGATCATTCGCACTGCTTTGAAGTGCATTGCGTATTGTATGCGTGCATTGGGGTTTTTTTTTAGGAACATGAGTTGATCACTCGCTTATATCACATGTTCTTTTTCTGTAAGTAATAAGTATATAACATATTATAGATATCAGTAGATATCAATGAGTGGATGACCCTGTGTAAAGCCAAGTGCACAGTATATCGTAACTTTAAGTTTTCAATTCTGTCCATATTATAGTTTTGATAGTTTGCAATTGTGTGATTGGATATTTCGAAAATACAGTAGTGGTACTAGTGGTGATATTAGTGATACAGTATATGATCCTATAAACAGCTCTTGTCGGTCACTAGGGAAAACCGCCTGAAAATTGAGTCGTGTCTAGTCGTAAAAAATCAACATGGTAGGTCAATAAAATCCGCATTTTTACGAGATAGACAGAAATGAGTAGAGTATCTCTGTTTCTGTCTGAGACGTTTGTAACATGTTACGCATGCGTAGAACGAGAACCTTCTTGCCTTCCATGTTGATTTTTCACAATTAATCATGACTCAATTTTCGGACGGTTTTCCCTAGGTCTTACTATACGAGTGTCGAGACCTGTTTATATGATCGTAGTAGAGTACACGCACAGTATATGGATTGTGCAAGCATAGTAATTGTTACGGTAATATTTTGTTTTAGTGCTTGTATTTAGTTTGTTTTGAATAATTAGCATAACATTTCGTGAATTTAAAAAATTATTCCACGATTTAATACAAGGTATAATAATGCATAACGTTTATATGTTAGGAATTGTTTGGATTATCGTATACATTTTCTAGAATAACTAGTCTAACCAAATTTTCACATGCTTTTTTGTTTACTAAATTACTAAGTGGCAAAAATTAAAAGTTCTGACAATTATATTCGTTGCAGTTTGAAAATATATCGAGATGAGTAAAAAACGTAATCGACAACCAGATGCAAACGGAGAATTATATGAATGTTCAACTGATTCGTGTAATGAATCTAATAATACAGGTTAGAATTCATTTTTTTAAGAAACTTTGGTTGCAAAACCCTTATTTGTTTTTAGAATAAGGAAATATTCATTTTCAAAAAGTTAGATTATATTAACCTGTTTTGTTAATAGAATTAAGTCTTAAAGAATTAATTAGTAAATATTTGGTTATTTGGTATAGTATGTTTAGTATAATTAAAGTATAATTAAATTGTGTACTTATTTGGCATAATGAGTACATAATGATAAATATCGAAAAATGTATAATTTAAACATTGATAAATTATGTAGTAATTTTGTATAATGATTGTGCAATATCCATTCTTATAGTATCTATATTCATATTTATTAATTATATAATAATTATATTCATCCTTATATTGCTCTTACTAATTAAATTATTCATTTATTATGTATTTGAATAAATTGTGATAATATTAGGTTATTGCACAAACTCTGTCTACTTCTTTGTTTTTAGAAATCATGTTTCAATGTTAAAATAAATATAACACTGATACATAGTAGATCAAATAATCTTGGTATATCTTGTTCGAATTTTTATTCAAATTTATTTGAGTATTTCTGATAGTGACATATTAAAAATCAATATGACAAAAATAAAGAAGAATTTGTGACTTTTATTAACACAGAATTAAGATGTAAATGATAACTAAACAAAAGTTAAATGAAAAAAACCTTTGTGTACATACATGAACTTAAATTAAATAAAAAATTTACTTTTTTTTTATGATAGTTAATGATCCACGTGTTTGATTTTGAATATCTCTCTCCCTTTTTTTTTTGCATAGAAGTAACTGATTTTGCTATCGTTGCAGGTTTAACATTATTATAATTTTTTATTAACATTTGTTTTGATTGTTCTTTGCTGCTGTATTACAATTTCTGATGTATCTGCCTAATTCATTCCACAAATGCCCAATTGGGCTCAAATCAGATGATTAAAGGGTATAAAGCTGATTAAATATATTGTAGGACAATCCCTTTTTAACTTTCTTCATAATTTATATAAAGTTGCTATCTTGCTGGAAGATAAACAAACTTTCAAGGTTTAATTTTTGTGTTCTGTCATGCAGATAATGTTTCAAAATGTAAAACAGATATTGCATTTAATAAATTGATGGTTATACTATTTCAACCTCACTCATATTACCAGCGCTATGCTTTATGGTTCAATAAAGACTTTTTTTCCATTTGATTATTTATTTATATTTAATAATTTGTCCATATGAATTTTTGTAAAATCTATTCATTTCTTTTTATTTAATTTACTAATAAAAGAGTTTCTTCACTTCTATATTCATTTATTATAATCTGCTTTTTGAATGATACTACAAATAATTTGAGATACAACTTTATTACTATATTCAGTTTCAATCATATTAATTAATTTTAGTTTCTAATTCAATTTTACAATCAGTTTTAAAATTGTTTATCTGTAAAGAGATTTCAATTGATGTGTGCTGTTCACTATGTTTTCAATCTTCGAAAGATTTAGTTCTATCTTAATATATATCTATATTGGTATATATTTATATTAACATATTAGCAACATTTTGAAGTATTTTCATTTCTGTTCTATATTCCATTAGTAGTTCATGTAGAGGGATAGAAACTTCCATTTTTAGAATTAATTTTATACTTAGTTAATTTTAGATCTATTTCCTTTGTTTAGGAAAATGATATTGACTTAATATTGTTTAGTGCAATAGCATTGTTACATTGTTCTTATATATTGTCTTATGTGCTCATAAGTATGTACAGAAAGCTTTTTGATCCCTATTCTATTCTTTCATATTAAAAATACATTTTTGACTTAAGTATTAATTAAAAGCTTTTTATGTCATTCATAAGTAAGCATACACCAGTGCAAATCATCTGAACAAATATTCATAACTCTTATTGGTTGTATGTCACATTTTATGTGATCTGGAAATTTCATTATATTAGTCATATCGTTAAATGGAAGCCGACATAATAGGTGACTTAAACACAAAACTTATCAAATAAAACTCTGATCTAGTGGTATGTACGAAGTATTGATACCTGATAAGGCCTAACTATCATTTTGAAATAATATAGCTTCAAAATTTATAAACTATAAAAAGATTTATTTGACCCACTTATATGGTAATACAAATTGTGCTTAAAATGAGATATTTTCATTAATCTCTTTTATAGGGAAAATCTTATTTATAAGTTTTATAGGGATAATTAGATATTTAGAAAGAGTCTATAAGCATTCGAAATGTGTAGTAGTATAGTCTCTATAATCCAACATTTATATACATAGATGAGGAACTATCATAGATAATAATGGAAAATACATAGTTTGAAATAAATATATAAGATGTTTCAAAAATTGAATTTGTAGAAAATAAACAGTAACAGAGGAGGTATGCAGGAACCTATTAATAAACTTAATAATGATGTAATAAATTAAATTCTTATGTATAGTATGTTTAGTTAATAGTTCTATAAAAATATTAAGCAATATATACATTAATATTTATAGATAATAAATGTCCACATATACCAAAGGCAGTAAATTTTAATAAAATTAAGAAATGTGTCAATAAAGTGGGAATTAGTATGGAATGTTCAATATGTAAAAAGTGCAAAAATAATTCATCAAAGCTCAATGAAAAGGTATACATTCAAAAACTTAAAGCCTTTTTTCTTTTTAATGTTATTTCTAAAGTGAATATATATAAAACTTCAGGAATGTGTAACAAATTCAGCTGTACTGATTTGTTTACAATGTGGATATCAAGGTTGTGGAAGAGAAGAATGTGGTCATGCTTTGGAACATTATAAGAAGCCACATAGTGATTGTCATGTTATGGTAGTTGAGAGTCTTTATTGGAGTGTTTGGTGTTTTCAATGTGAAACAAAGATTAATATTGGCTGTAGGTATGTATGAAAATAAATGTACAACTTTATATATGTACATAAAACAAAACGCGCAAAAAATCCAAAAAATTGAATATATTATATACATTACTTCGTTTAACTGGAATAACTATGTTGGAATATCTTACGAGGGATTGAAATTATCGGAAAGTATATAAGTCAAAAGCATACAAGTATCAAAGTCAAGTTAATTTTTTTAAATGGAACTCTATTTTTTTATTCATAACATAGTGGAATGTCATAAATTAGATCTGAAGGCGTTAGATCAACGCAAATCGATAGCTGGCGCGACTGCATCGAATAACGACATCGAACATCGCTGATTAGATTATACGCTATAGGTAAAGATCGCGCTCTTTATTTCCCCTTATGTATCTCATTGTTAGATTTATACCTCAGTACTATAAATAAAACATATAAACTAAAAAAATTAAAAGCATGTAGTTTTTATTTAAGAATGTATTAAACGGAAGAAAATAATTTTTTATTAATTAGATATCATTAAATAATTGAATGTAATAATAACATACAGGGAAATTTCTAACGAAGGCAAGAAAAATGATTCTCTAACGATTACGAGGTAAAAATGATAGAATATTTGACTCAGTTCGTGAATCTGAGATTTATTTAATCAAATAGAGAAACTCTGAAACTGTTAAAATTCTGAAAACTGTAGAACTATTAGTTAATATAAGCCCTGATTACTGATAATTGATTAAGAAAATCATTTTCTTTTTTCTAGTACATTTTTAAAAAAAAAACGATCTTTTTTAATTCTTTTAACTTATATATTTTATTTTCACTTTCTAGTCTTAAATATTTCAGCTTTCTATCTCTTTGGAGAATGAGTGAAACTTCGCTTACAAAATTTTACCCAGGCAGACAGAAAAGTAAACTAAATAAAAACCATTAACAGAGATCGAACTTCTTATTTCTTCTTATACATATTAGATTTATATTTTTAGCTTCGAGCGGTCAGTTGCTCTTAGTAAGCCAAAAGTCGAAAGAGTTCTTATGATAAAGGCGACTAAGAAACTGACGTTATAAATGGTTAAAGGAATGCTTAAACTGTCTTTTGACTTTCTGACTCACTGACGGATATCTTTTGAACTGACTCCTAGTTATAAACTAAAGGTATAAATCTAAGGCGGATAAGAAGAAATAAGAAACTCCACTTTTATTTATAGTGTATATAACCTGATGAGGATTACTCAATGCAGTTACATCAGTTACAGAGTTGAGTTGATCTGACGTCTTTGTATTTAATTTTTAACATTTCACTGCATAGATTGATATCAAGCAGTTGTATTTGCTTCAACAAACGTTACTATATTGCAATAAACAAATACAAAGTTCCATTTAAAAAAATTAGCTTGACTATGATATATCTCCATTACTATATTTACAGAAAAATTATCTATATCACCTAATGTTCTACCAAATTACTAAACAACATTTACAATAATATTTTTTTGACCTATATATACTAATTAAGAAATTAAATATGTATTCTAATAATTTCTAGTATTCAATTACAATCATAAAGTTTAAAGAAATGCTTTGAAAGAAAAGGTATTATATTACAAGCAGTTTTTAAATATTTCCTGACCATATAACCATAATAAATTTAATAATGAAATTAGATTATGAAATAAATTTAAAGAAATTTTGTTTGCAACGTCTATGGTATAGGTAATTAAGTAATAGAAACATTTGTTATAATTTCAAAATTGCGCTGTAATATACTTTTTTCAACTTTCTAGATTTCAACCTACAGACTAAGTAATAATTTTTAATTTTTAGAAAAAAGCTTCAAGAAACAGTGGAGTTTATAAAAAGATCTAGCATAGTAAAAAATTCATTACAAACTAAGACATCAATGACACAATATCAAAAGGAAACCATAGATATAAATAAAGTAGATAAAGAAAAAAGTTTATACAATTTGCCTAAAGTAGGGGTATGTATTTTGGTAATTTTTGTTATTATTTTAATGAATTTGAATAAATTAAAAAAGTCATTTGCAATGTAATTTGTCGACAAACATAAAGAAATTATGTAAGAATAATATTTAGATATGTACTTGATAAAAGTAGATGCAACTCATAATATGTTTATGTGATTAAAATATCCAAGTCTATATTATTTTAGGGTTTAATGAATTTGGGAAACACCTGCTTTTTTAATGCAGTTCTGCAATGTTTGGCACAAACACCTTTCTTAGTCAAAGTTCTTGATGATTTGCGTCTTCCTGGACAAAAATTCATTTTACCAGGAGGCAAGCATAAGTTTGCTAATAACTCGGAAGAAGTTGATCTAGTAAGTTGTTTTTAAATGTATACCATTAATATATATTAAATAACATGTAACAAGATAAAAATGAAAATTGAATTTAATGCTTTTTAATGAATTTTTTAATCAAAGTTAACATATAAACGTGATTGTATCATATACAATATTACTATCT
This sequence comes from Bombus fervidus, assembly GCF_041682495.2. Classification (NCBI taxonomy): domain Eukaryota; kingdom Metazoa; phylum Arthropoda; class Insecta; order Hymenoptera; family Apidae; genus Bombus; species Bombus fervidus. Next base: position 4,500,431 of record NC_091519.1, read on the forward strand.
TAATTTTTTTGAAAAGTATAATTACTCTAAACAAGTCATATACAAAATAAGTTAAATAACATTCTTTTAATGTATTGAAGTAAATCTGAGCTATATTGAATAATATTTGTAGAAATAATATTTGCATATACTTTTTATAGTATCATCTTTCTTTAATTTATAATTAGTTGCTACCAGCATAAAAAATTAGTTTCCTGAGCAATAATCATTTGCAATTCTATGTTTATTCTATATTATCCTATATAATTATTTATATTATTCCATATAATTATTGTATTTATATTAACATTATATAGGATGTCCCATTTAAATCGATCCTTATGAATATCTCCAAAACTATTCATGATTAGACTGCGGATTTCCACGCATTTATAGGAAATTTGAAAGTTCAAAATTGCATAGAACTCGTATAATATGAAGAAATATATAAAATACCCAAAGTATAGTGTTTGTTATGATGTTTGGTACGTAAAACAATCTTCTATTGAAATTTCTCTACTCAATTCTCTATTTTTTGAATTATATTCTGAAAAATATAAATTTGCATAAAAATTCGCACTCTATTCATGATAGTGGAAAATACTTCGAACAAAAGTTAAACTGTTTCGAGGAGAGCACTATTTGATATTAATAATTTTTTGTAGATAGAAATGTATAGAACATATGGCGGACAATCTTATTTTTTTTAGTGGAACCATATATGTTTTTTTTAAATGTATTAGTTTTCTATCTTGGTATTTTATACACAAAATTATTATTAGCAATAATTTTTCGCTCTTTCTTGTATCAATTAAAAGTTTAATTTTTTCCTCTTTTTCTAATAACAAGAAATCGTCCTACAGTCGCGTACTTAAATGCGCACATGTCCATATAAACTTATAAACGAATGTGACAAATTGTTGTTAGTGCGCGCATAGCCTCAGTCTAGCAGATATTTTAATTCTTATCTTCTAAAACTTGTCGTGTGAAGGACGAAGAAAACAAATCTGAAAATAGTGAAACCTCATGGAATATATAGTTACTGATTTCATTTCTTTCTATTTCTGTAAGATTTTGTTGTCTTTTTTTATTCAATCGTATAGCTATTTGTTTGCGTAAAATAGTTTATTTCTTTTTGCCTAACTCTTGACTCATCTTCCTCGTCTTTATTTTTCACTTGCTTAATTTGCAGAACTAGATGCAGTTTATTTCATAATGTTTACTGTTCTCTACATTTATTTTTTAGTTTTTAAATAATAAAAAATAAGTAAATAAAATAATATATAATTTTCCACAAGAATATATCTTCATTATCGTCATTAATTTGTTCCTGAAGGACTGACGAATATTAAATTGGATGAATATAGAATCAACTTTTTGTATTATAAAAATTAACAAAAAAGAGAATAATTAGTTCTCAGTGTCGAATCGAATTAATAAATGGTCTTAATTGTTAAACTTATCTCGTATGATCTTTTTACTGCTGCACTTGATATTCAGTGTTAGCTTAAGTTCTTTTGTTACTTTAGTTATTTCAATCTAACTACATTTTGTGACAATGAACTCAAGTGTTTTGTTTATCTCTCGTCTCATCTTTCGTCCGTGTTCATTTTGCATTTTTCCCTTTAATTCTTACTCCTTCTTGGAGTACTGTTCGTTGGATCACCAACGTTGACAACGATACGTTCTCAACAGTCTTCTTTTGTACGAATATTGGGACTCTTGAGAAGATGCTAGCAACAGCCGAATGAGAAACAAGCGTCTATTTGAAGTATACTATTTAGATTACCTTAAAATATCTTAAACATATTAAAAAAATGATAAAACCAATATATGTATAGCTAAGGCCAAGAAAATATGTGAAGAAATGTGTATTTGTATAAAGCAAACAGTACTGGTCTAGAGTAATGTAGACTTTTAGTGATGAATACTGGATTTTTGGATGAATATCATAACATTTTCTTGCCGAATGTATGTAACGAATATAGAGGTTTCACTGTACAAAAGTTAAAATATTTACTAAACTAATAATGGTTTCTCGACATAAATAAGTTAATAACTCTTTGTAGAAAGTAGCTAAGATGGAACAATTAATCTATTAAAGAATACATGGTTTCATTAATGAAAGTTGAAAGTTATGAAGTTGATCTTCATATGTGCTCTATGTATCCACCTACAAAAACCTAATGTCATCAAATTATGTTCCCTTCGAAATCACTTCTTGTTCGAAATATTTTTCAGTGTCATGATGAGTTTCGGAAATATTCGCAGGGATCGATTTAAATCCCGATTAATCTATATACTCTGTATACTAAGTAACAAAATTAAAGAATCAATAAATTTTGAAAAAAGATTTTTATTTTCGAACTGTTATCAATTTTACAAAAATAGCTGTAGAGTAAATGGTCTGTTTCATTTTATCTACTTGCATCGCGTTACAAAAGAAATCCGGTAACTCGAAAATCCAGAAATATTTGAAAGTTTATAGAAATGTAGTTCAAGAGACGCTAATAATGAAACCATTCTTAGTTCCAGCAAGCAAACATTTAATAAAGATGAAAGCATTCTTCAAAACAAATACAAGTTTTTGTGTAGTTTTGAATACTTACGAAACTGCACATGATATGAAAAGCAGCTAAATTAGAAGTTTTATAATTTTTTGATACTTAGTTTTTTATAGTTATAGGCTAGGTCCTAGTTGCACATTGCACAGTTGACAAACTGACTGATCAACCAATACGACACGAAACAGACACAACATTTTAACACTAGGTTTACGAGACGCGTCATTTCGACGCATTTCGAATTTCGTGAGGTAAATTACACGAGTCGTTTATATTTTTCTTCTATCATTTATACTGACTTTTATCCATTTAACGAGACAAATATATGTCGAAATTCATTTTCTTCAAAGTTTTCTATGTGGTATACCTATTTCTACGGATACGCGTCATTTTGACACAATCGAAATGTCCGCAAAACCTAGTGTTAAATGGGCGCCTTCTACATGGTATTCGTGCGATGATATCTGTCATATTTATCACTGGAATTGTATGAAATTTCATTTTTATCGCATCACATGGATACTACCATACTAAACATTGACTTGAGAGGGTCGCACAGTTTCAGTTTTCTAGCGGCGAGTCCAATACTAATGCAACAATAAAAATTCTTTATTTTTAATGTTCTGTTCATAAAAGTGTCATTAACATATTGGTGAGGTTTTCCTGATTAAAATGAGACCAAACACGATATTGTTATAAAATTGGACAATGAAGTTTGATCTCACTTTAATTAGGAAAATCTCTTCAATGTATTAATGAAATTTTTATTAAGAAAAAATATAAAATAAAAATGTTTTGCCTCTGGATTAGTGTTGTTTCACGGATACGAAGTTGAAAGTGGCCTTTTGGAGGGCCCTAACTCTAGTTAATATGTGATACGATCGCCAAGTTCGAGCGCCATGCAAGCGACCAGTTTGATTTTTGTCGAGCCAACATCGATGAAAATTGTGCGATAAAATGTCTATACAGGACACGTAGTTGGAATCACTTCCATTACTGCGCAAGTAATGATTTTAATGTAATATGTTTTAAATGAAAGTTGGAGTTTAGAGGGGGACATCATTTGACGCGATTAACTTTTATAGAAGGATGTGTGGGGGAAATATAAACCAATTTTTTTGTTTAAATGAAACTATGAACATCGGTACCCTGAAAGTTTAACAGCTGTGCTGAATATCTATTATTGAATAATATATGTATAATTTTGTAATCTTTTGATTAGTTTTTATTATTTTTTGTAGCTTTTTTCAATTAAATTACATATATATAGTTTCTATATATGTGTAATTTAGTATATATAGTTATATATAGTTACTAAGTATCTAAATCTTATCGAATTAATTGTTAATTTTTGTTGTAAAATGTTATTTCATTCAATATTCATAAACTTCAAACAATTCTACAAAATACAGATAAATTGGAATTTGGATTTTTGGTATTGTAGTAAAACTTATGTTCTTATTGTCAATTTTATATGTATAGATGAAGTCCTTCAGTATGTATGGTTACAAAAATTGTAAAAATTCGAATAGTAATCTTCTGTGATCTTACGTAATTATAATACGTTATGTTTCTTTCGTTTTCCTTCGAGTAACCAAAATTAATATCCGGCATATAGCAGTATGAGTGAGAAGCAAGCGACCGACAGTACAGACGGTTTCAGACTACCATTTACGATTTCTATTCAGGAATGTTTGGAAAAATTGTTTTTTTGGAAAGGGCTGTCTTTTTATAGAATTGAATGTCATTGATCATATCGTTTTTTTTTTAAATCTAAGAAATTTGTAAGATTAAGAAGAACACAATTTTCGTACTAATAAAAGACACCATTTTTTAACGAACCATTTTCTGACGATCATTTCTATATAAAAGGGAACATTACTTACATTCGGACGTTATGGTGTACGAGATATTAATTTTTATTACATACTTATACAGAGTGTCCACGGTAACTCTGGACAGTCCTTTACATATTTTCTACTGTATTGCAGCTATAAAAAGTTTTTCATATGAAGATTATACAGCATAAGACAGATACATTTTTTGGTGAAGGCGAATATTTTTTACGTTGTTATTTTTCGAGCGAAGAAGATCAAATTCGTTTTTCTACATGGAACATATTCTTCAGATTATTTGATTGTGTTTCTTAAAAAGAATTCACTAACTCTCTATATATACGACTAATTTTAATTACTTCTTGAGATATTGAGTTTACAAATTTACTGATTTTTGTGGAAAGAACTTCACTGAAGTAGAAAGCACGGGCTGGTGATATTTGCACGGTGACACGTGCTAAGCATTGCTTCTTGAAACAGATACGAATAAACAAATATGTATATACAGCAATATAATTTATTTTTTTTATTATTATTAGTAATATAATTTTCTTGTCTATTTCTCAATCTCTTAATGAGGCATCATAAGTTAGAAATCTGAAGAGTTAATTTTTAACATGATTCAATTGGTATTGAATACCGTACTTGGGACCCAGTTGCTTCTACTACGCGTAGCGTTGATTAGGATTGAAATTCCGAAAATCAACCGGTGGGGCCCTGTTCTTAACCATTTTTAAGAAATGTTAGGAAGAGCGATGACTCTATGATACGGCCAAACGTCGCGTATTTTCAGTTCAGGTAAATCTTCATTCAGCAATTTCTTTAGCATTAAAAAAAAAATATATATTTGTTAGAGATCGGTTATTGTTGACATTTTTAATATTGTCCTTTAACATTATTTGACGTAGAATGCTCCGAAGAATGAATGTATGTAAAAAAATATATGTAATTCCATCTAAAAAACGAAGTTGACCTTCATGCGTTCTTTACACATCCTCCTATAAAAACGCTGATCACGTTAAATTATGCCCCACCCTATATACGATTGGTTCGCTCGTATCTCATTATCGTAAACAATACGATAACAATCGTAGGTGTTTGGCCTCACTTCGATCATTCATTAACAAAAAATAAAAAATAAAAAAGTTTCATTATTGCAATAGTGTTGTCTGACTGATACGAAAATGAAGCGGAACTCACTGTGGGGTGGCCACGCTGTACGACTCTCAAATGTTTATTTCCGCATGACACGGCGCTGGTGAACGGCTTTATTGTCTTTCTTCGCCGCTCTGCCATCAATCCTTTTCTATTTCGCGACGTGCTACTGACGTACATACATACATATGTATATATATGGACACCGTCGCATCGTTATGCGATTTTAACTGTTGTTCGGTCGATTTGTTTGTCGACTGTATAACGCGTAGCTAGAACCTAGAACTCTTTTCCACTTGCGGCTAATCGTGCGCGATGCCAAATACAGGTCAACTTAATTTTTTTTAACGAAACTATACATTTTTTAACATATTAATCAATCCATTAAAGCATCCCCTATGAAAAGTTAGTAACCTAGTTATGTCGAGAAACTGTTAGTACTGAATAAAAAATTTTTTTGGAAAAGCTGAAGGACATAAATAAGATAAATAACTCTGAAGTTTCTGTCGAATGTTAACAACCAAACATATGTGTAGTATTACGGTAGAAAATCTCTCATCATTATAATATTAATTATTTATGTTAAAGGTATTATAAGTTATAATATTATATATTATTACTATATAATAATGCATAGCAATATAAGTTAATAGTATTATATATTAAAACGTCTTGAAGAGAGAGGTCTTCTAACAGTAAAATGATATTCAGTCACATGTAGTTGTTCTGGATGTGGGTATGACATATGTGGGTATGTATTTAATATACCTTGTAGTCGCGTGCAATTGATCTTGACTTTGTACGATTTCGCGTCTCGCGACATCGCATCCTTAGGCGCGGCAGCGCGAATAGGAATTGTACCATATTCAACAATAGATTTTATATGACTGAGAGTCGCGTGCGACTAATGACAAGTGGAAAAGGGGATTATAGTTTTGACATTTTCCATGCTCTGTAATATGTAAAGAATTTTTGAGAAAAGTTTTTCTTCCTTTATTTTTTGTATTTTTAATTTTTAATGACATTCAAATAGATAGTTATTATATGTATATACTTGTATTATATACTATTATACGTATATACTATATGACAGAGATACTCATATTTCGACTATGAATTCATTAAGACTAATTTGCAAGCGTTATATGTGTAGTTATGGTTATACTTTTATGATAGTAGAATAAAATATATATACATATTTCGCACGGTTGTGCTTACTGTGGTGGTTATGTAAGTAAAAATTTTAGGAATTGTAGGTGTCAAGCCACTGTTAATAGTGTTTATATATATGTACATATGATCGTAACAAAAATGAATGTAAATTAGTATACACAGTACAGTCAAATATTTGTATGTATTCTCGATGAATCTTCAACATCTATTTATTCCAAAATGAAGCTTCTTATGAAAAAACGTCATTAAATTTTCAATTTATTTTTTTATGTAAATTCATTCCCTTTAATATTACACCAGTAATTAAGATGATTTGAGAAATTTTTAAAGATATAATTATATCTTAGATTAGACAATGTATGGATGTAAATTATAGAATAATTATTAAAAATATAAGAGCTTCAGATAAACAAATTTGATTGTAGTCATAAAATTATATTTATAATTATAAGAAAAGCACACAATGTTTTTTGCAAGTATTGAAGCATTCCTTTCTTTAATGAATAAGTGTTTCCTCAGTTGTTACATTTCTATAAAATACTAATATCGTAGATTATGCTCCTTTTAAAACTAAGTAAGATTTTCTCGATATGTTTTTTATATCGTTAAGAGCAAGCAGCTTGTTCAAATGGTTCTATGTATAATCTTGTAATAATTGTCAATTGGATTAAGTCTTCTTTATATTACAAAATGTGCATTATAATATTTATACATTTAGTGATATTATATGCTTATAGTAATATTATGCCATAAATAACTTGCTACTACATAAATTATTTACATATCATTAACAAAATATTTTTTAGCCACCAATAGAGGGTATTTTAGAAGGTTGGGGCAGTTTTACCTCAATTTTATGCAAAACACTTACAGAAATGCAAAATACTGATGAACGTCAATCTTATCGTCCATCAGAGTTGTTAAACTCGTTTAAAAAGAAAACAACACAATGTATGGATGGAGGACAACATGATTCGCATGAACTTCTTAGACATCTTCTAGAAATAGTACGAAACGAAGATCTCAGGGTGAGTATATATTTATTTTATTTCATCTTATATATAGTAATGTTTTCAGCAGTGAATTATGTTAAGAACGGAATAAAAGAAAAAGAATTAAACGTATTAAAATTGTATTAAAAAATATTATTACATCAAAAAATAATATTGTTACGAATTCTTTATTCATAATTATATATTATTACAGTAATGCAATGAAATAGATTCTTCATTAAGATTTTCAATTTTCTTGTAAATACTATGCTATTTTTTTTATAGCACACCCTAAAAGATATTTTTGCAATGTTGTAGAAGTTAATATTTGATAGTTATAATGCACTAAAGAAGAGCATGGTATCTTATTTATGATATTATCATATTTTTCGGAATCATCATGTGACATTGTTAAAAACCCAACGAAATTATTTAAAATTTTAGTGATTTAACATATCCGCGATAACGTGATCAACTGGAACACGTTGTCAAATATGTAATAGCATAGAAAGAGATATAAGAAAATAATAATTTTGATAATAATTTTACGTTATTAGAGGTATGTGTCTTCTTAATGTTAGATTTTGAGTTAAAAGTTTTTAAATTAACTCAGTGTTATTACGGTTCTAGAGCGTTATATTATTTGTATACTGAGGTGTAATTAGTGACTAACGTAATAGCGAATCGATGCATATATACGCAGGATATTTCTTTTAACTGAAAACTATAGAAAATATATTCTTACAAGAAATAGTTTGGTATTAGTGTGGAATTTTCTTCTGCCTTTCAGTCTTTCATGTTTTATTGTGTTCTTGGCGTTGTTCTTATGTGTTGAAAACTACAAAGCTTGGAACTCTGCATTCCAGAAGGAATACAGCCTCCATCTTTTGTATTGTCAATGTCAGGCCTTTTCATTCACTCGACTTTCTTTATAAATGGCGATGGTATCTGTGGCGTTTTATTGAATTTCCTTAGAAGTGCGGAAGTTAGTTTATTTACAATAAATGGATTAAACAGATGTTAGTTAAACAGGAAACGACGGTTGTTTAACGTGAACTAATCACAATAACGTATTATAATTAAGACAACTAGATAGTTAATTTGCAACTCTCGTCACCACGGATCAAACGCTATCTCTCACGCGGACCACACTCTCTCAACAACGCTAGTGTCACGTAGCAGACGTAGGAAATCATGAAAATGATAGATCGCCGGTGATCTCCTCGCGTTGCAGTTCGAACGTTTCACAGATAAGGTGAAGAAATTGAACTTTGTATATGGTAATAGAATTTATTATGAAAATCCAACAGAGTGACGGTTCAAAATATTACAGCAGATTGATTCGAAATGTTACAGCAGACTGATCTCGAGCGCTTATTTTGGAGGGTTTTTATACTGAGGTTTTAGTCCCTCTGGAGGGGTTGTCATCTGGTGTATCTTAGAGGCGGCTATCCCGTTAGTATTTGGTTATTGTTTCGATGGCTGTGGCATGCAGGATGTCTAGCTTATTCTATTACTGTTTCTGAGCGGGTGGCCTTCTTGAGCGTGTGACATTCCCCCCTTCTTAGATTTGATTTGCTTCGTTGAAGCGTATAGCTCTAGTGGGTCGCCTGATTTGAATGATCCCGTTATCTTCATTTTCGGTAATGGTTTTGGAAAGTGATCGTCCCATGGGTTGGTGGATGAATTGCTACTGTTGGTAATTGATGCATATTGTTTACGTGAGCGATAGAGCAGTGTATTTTGATATATACATTTGTAGGAAGTAATCGATGTAGACATTTGAAAAGTTTACATTTGTATATTTTTCGTAGGAATAATAATATAGTGGTTTTCCGTTTGTAAAGGTACGAACGTCAATTCTTGCAGCTTGAAGACAGTAGTCGGGCAAGTTGTTTGTTGATTATTAATTAATTCTATTCTACGTTCAGGTGAATTGATCCTATTGTGGCTTGGTTGAGTCGTTTTACAAATGTTGACGATTGCCATTCGTTTATTTAATATTTGTTTAATTATATATTCAATATTTGTTTAATTTAATATTCAATATTTGTTTAAGTAGTGGGTATCGACAAAGTTGTATTGTTCTGAGTTGGTTAGTATTAAGTCAGTTTCTACTACAGGTGCGATAAATACAGAGTTTTGCTTGAAAGGTATCGGATAAATTTGTGTTATTTTCCATTCATTGTTTTTTTGATATGATAGTGTTGATAATTTCGTCGATATGTTCTAAGAAAACGTTGGCATAATTTAGTGGTCTTACTACTTTGAATATGTTCGAGAGTTAGAATTATTCATGTTATGGTCTTCTTCCTGAAAAGTAGCGTTTTAGCCTGTTACCGTGGATTCTTTGCGTATGACCGTTGGAATATTCGATAAGATAGGTGGGTGGATTGGATGAGAGGATTTCTGCAGGTCCTAACCATTCGTGGTCTAGTTTGTTAGTTTTGTGATCGTTATGTACCTATACTTTATCTTTTACTCGGAATATCGTCTGTGTTTTAATAATTTTTCGTACTTGATCTCTCTGATATCGCTTTTTGTTAGATTCGGTAATTCGTCTTGCTTTAGCTATATAGGCGTTGTGTCGATTTTTCCAGAGATTAAACAATTGATCTTTAGTTAGGGTGGAGATGTTTGATATTGAGGATGGCATGTTAGTTTGTCATCCAAATGTTAGTTCAAATGGGGTATGTACGGTCGTTTCGTGTACTGAAGTATTATATCCCATGCATATTAGTTTTAAATTTTCGTCCCATTCGTTTTGTCGGTCGGACAAGTTCGAATAAGATCTTTTACTACAACGTATGTTCGTTCGAGAGATCCGTTAGATTGCGAGTGGAAAGAAGTGGTTTTTATGTGTCGAATCTTGAAAGCCTCTTCAAATGTATCCATCAGTTTACATACGAAATTTCGTCCCATGTCCGTAAGGATACTTTTCGGTGCAGAAAATATGTATACATAGTGATCCAAAAGTTCGTTAATGATTGAGTTGGCTGTTTGGTCTTTCAAGGGTATGAGGATGAGATATTTGGTTAATTGATCTTGGATAGACAGGATAAATTGATTGCCTCGTTTGGTTTTGGTGAGAGGTCCGAATATATCCACTGAGATTTTGTCATTAGGATTAAGAGGTGTGTCAGTTATTATAGGTTGTTCTTCGGCACTGATATGGTTTAATTTTTCTCATTGACAGGTTTCGCAGTTTTGTATAAATTCTGTGACGTCTTGCTTTAAGTTTATCCAGTATTGGTGTTCTTGTATTCCTTTCACGGTGCGGTGTATACCTAAGTGTCCTACTATTTCGTTATGATTTGCGCGTAGTATAGTTTGTTTTTGTTCGTTATCGTAGTCTATGGCGGATCTTGTCCAAATACCAGTTTAATTTGAGGGAATCTGGTTGTTAGAAACCTTAACATGAGTTGAATGTTTACTTTTTCTAATGTGCTGAAGCTATTGTCATTTATTCCTATATGGAAGTGACCTGTCTGGTTAATAAAGTGTTTAGTTAATTGACCTAACCAGTGCTGTTCGTTAAAGTCTCCTAATTCGGTCTTTGTAATTTGTTTAAAGTGTGGTCTGTTAGGTTTTTGAATTATTGGAGCTGGGGTGATATTTGTTTTCCAGTCGATATATTCGTCATAATAGTACGAGTTTTCTAGATCGGATTGGATTTCTTCATTGGCGATAGGATACAATCGGGATAGAGCGTCTGCAGCTGTATTTTCCTGTCCTTTTTTGTATTCTATTTCATAATCATACTCCTCGAGTCTCAAGCGCCATCGCATGAGTCTCGATGAGGGATCCTTAACATTTTTTAACCATTTTAAAGCTTGATGATCACTTTGAATCTTAAATTTTCTACCAAGCAAATATTGCTTTAGTCTTTTGATTGACCATACTATTGCTAGTAACTCCTTTTCGGTTGTGGAATAGTTTTTCTCAAGAGGGTTCAAGGTTCGGGATATGTAACAGCATGGATGCCCGTTTTGGGAGAGTATTGCTCCTAATCCTTTGTTACTTGCGTCTGTTATTAATGTGAATGTTTTTCAAAGTCCGGGTATTGCAGTACAGGAGCTTCACAGAGTTTTTGTTTCAGTGTGTCAAATGCAAGCTGTTGTTTATCAGTCCAGTGGAATGGAGTGTCTTTCTTTGTGATGTCTGTCAGTGGTTTCGCGATTTTGGAAAAATTGCGTATAAATTTTCTGTAGTACCCAACGAGTCCTAAGAATGATTTTACGTGAGTCGCGGTTTTTGGTATTTTAAAATCCTTCACGGCCTGAATTTTTTTGGGATTAGGTTTTACTCCTTCTTTTGTTACTACGTGCCCTAAATATTCTAACTCTGGTTTCAGAAATTGGCATTTGTCCGGTTGTATCTTTAATCCTAAATTTTGTAATCTGTCTAATACGATAGCTATATTTCGATTGTGTTCTTGGATGGTGCTTCCGAATATTATGATGTCGTCTAAGTATACGAAACAGTTATTTCCTACTAATCCCCGTAGCGCGGTAACCATCATGCGTTGGAATGTTGTCGGTGCGTTTTTGAGCCCGAAGGGCATGCGATTATAATGGAAGTGACCTTGTGAAGTTGAAAATGCAGTATATTTTTTGGATTTTTGTTTCATAGGTATCTGGTGAAATCCTGACGAGAGGTCTAGGGCTGAGAAAAATTTAGCTTTGCCTATGTGATCGAGTATTTCGTCCGAATTTGGTAAACGATACGCGTCTTGATCTGTTTCTAAAATCTATAACGATTCTCCATTTTTGTTTACCTGATACGTCTAATTTCTTTGGAACTACCCAAATTGGTGCGTTATATGGATTGTCCGATGGTTCTATGATTCGTTTGCTTAGCATGTCGTTGATTTGAGTCTCAATTTCTTTTTTATGACATTCGGGCAGTCTATAAGATTTGATGTTTATAGGTTTGTTTGTCTTGAATCTGATTGTATGTTCGGTTAAGTTAGTGCATTGTAGTGAATATGTTTCCATGTTAAAAACGTCTAGGTAATTGATAAGGATTTTCTCAAGGGGTTCTCGAAGTTCTAGATCAATATATTTGGTACGTATTACTTGTGCAAATTTATTAATTTGCCTTAGTTTACGGGGTTTTCTATTTTGTTTATAATATGACAGATTTGCTTACCAGTGTTGATAAAGCATATTGTTGTGGGCTTTCCTTCGATGTATTGGGTTGAAGTTAAAATTTCGCCTGGTCCCATCTTGTTATCGGTGTTCTGAAATGGTAATATAATCTCGTCTAAGGTTAGTTTATCGTTAGTGACGTTGTATTGGTACTTTGTAAGGAATGGGAGTCCGATTATTCCATCTTCGATTAGTGGAAATTTGTCAGGAACTACGTGGAATTGGTGATTCTTCTTGAACGTGTTTAGATTACAAATTTTGTCGGTGACGTGTTTGTCATTTCCCATTAGGAAAGTCTTTGGGCTAGAGATTTGGACATTCAGTGAAGTGTTTTCTTTTATTAGGTTTATTCTTGCTCCGGTATCAATGAGAAATCTGGCTCTTCTTCCGTCTTTTCGTCGCAATACGATTGATAATAATTTTCCGGTGGTGGTATAGTTGACTCTTGGTACGTTTCTTCTGAATTCTCCGCTGTTTGGTATACTCGAGGTGGGATCTTTCCTTGGTTGCCGAATGGAAAATTTCGAGAGTAGCACATCTTGGCTGTGTGATTTGTAAACACTTGGAACATTTTAATTTCATTCGGTCACCTGATGGTTGGCTGAAAGCTTGTGGTTGTAAATCGGTAACACTTCCTTTAAATACGGGCGTAGTGTTATTAGATTGATTCTTTGGGCGGTGGGCAACACGATTTGCTCCTCGTAACCATTGTTCTTTGCCGGCTGCTGATTGTTGGGTGAGGTTGAGGTTTTTCGGATCGCTAGCTGTTACTATCTGTCCTATTTCGTATCGTAAATTAAGTAAATACGTCTTTAGTGCTTCGCGTTCTTCGATATTCATGGCTACGCGTCGTTCAATAGGCATGCGGTTTTCGTTTTGAACTGCGTAATTTAATTCGTTGAGTTGTTGTCAGAATCTAGAGTTGAAAGACTGTACGCTTTCTGTTATTCCTTTTTTTAAATTTTCCAATTTGTTCCTGCAATTGCTAAGAGTGGTTGGTACTGACACGTGTTGTCTTAAACATGAATATAGGTCTTCAAACGAGTTAATCTTTAGGTATCGTATAATCCTTTTTGCGTTTACGGACGGATAGGATAAAGTCTCCAACACCTACGTCGTCTCGACCCCGTAGTGTCTCAATAATATGTATGGCCTCTCTTGCTTGGAGGCCTTGTTTTTCGCCGCAGTCGTTTCTTTGTCTAATCGTGACATGACAATCGAATCGTGACATAATTCGTGGTCTTTGTAAAGTGTCTGGTTTCGTCGTCTGTCACGTTATCGGCACCAGTTTCTAAATGGGTGCTCATCTGTGGCTGGTCGGTTTCAGTGTCGTATTTCACTCCTGTAAGTTTTTGCAAGGTCACGTATTTCCTTGGCCCAGTTTCTATCACTAGTTTCCGTAAATTCTTTTATTTTGTTAATGTTTTGCTCAGTATTATTTCTAAAGTTTCTAAACTCGTGAGTTAGACTTTGAAGTTGTTCGAGAATAGTAGCAATTAGCTCGTTTTGCTTTGCCGTACTCTTGTCAGTTGGATTGCCATGTTGATAGATAAGATTTTTTAGAAGAGTCGCTATCTTCAGAACGTATTTCGGGTCTACTGTTTCGATAATGTACGAAAGCCAGCTTACCGAGATTCTTTGTAGATCCTTCTTTTGATTAAGGAGGTGATCGTGATCTTTCGCTGTAGAATCCGTAGAGTTCCCGTTGAAGTTTCCTCTTGATGCGTTGAATGGATCCTGGCAAGGATCGCCAATTTTGTCACGTAGGAGACACAAGAAATCACGAAAATGATAGATCGCTGGTGATCTCCTCGCGTCGCAGCTCAAACGTTTCACAGATAAGGTGAAGAAATTGAACTTTGTATATGGTAATAGAATTTATTATGAAAATCCAACAGAGTGACGGTTCAAAGTGTTACAGCAGACTGATTCAAAATGTTACAACAGACTGATCTTGAGCGCTTATTTAGGAGGGTTTTTATACTGAGGTTTTATTCCCTCTTGAGGGGTTGTCGTCTGGTGTATCTTAGAGGCGGCTATCCCGTTACTATTTGGTTATTGTTTCGATGGCTGTGGCATGCAGGGTGTCTAGCCTATTCTATTACTGTTTCTGAGCGGATGACTTTCTTGAGCGTGTGACACTAGCAACACACTCTCGAAAACGCAATTTGCACTCTCTGACTTCTCAACTCACAATCTGACTTCTCAATTAACACTCTGATTGTTAATTCATTTTTCTCCCTTAGCATTCCTTTGTCTTTTGTCTTAGCCCCATCACGCACGTGTTCCGCAACCGCTTGTCACGTAAAATAATAAAAAAGAAAAAAGAAAAAAGGAAGGAAAAATCGAAGACATAAAATAAAAGATAAAAAACGAAAATAAAGAAATACAAAGACAAAATTTATTTCTTCACACTTGGTTTACACTTGACTTCCGAACTCTAGGAGCGACTTTTTAAGACTGACGCTCTTACAATTCCACCTTTAAAAACTGATTTGTTTCTTTCTTTGTCATCCCTCAATATCCCCACTATCCACGCGTTTGTTAGCCGTTCTCGAATATTCGGCGAAAGGACCGTTGGGATATTGAGGGTTCATTGAGCACTTCGCCTCGCCGACCTACATTGTCGCCGAGTGCGGCCGCATCTTTATTTCTATCATCAGCCCATCGGTTCCGAAGCGCGGCCCGGTCTCTGATGTAGATCGAGGTGTAGTTGATGTTACATACCCCCCTCCTTAGATTGATTTTGGTCCTCCAAAATCTTAGTACTTCTGCAGATCATTTCCAGGTCAATTGGCTTTTCTGGTATCGCTATATAAATATATGTCGTTAAGTGTCTTTTTTTTTTTCTTTTTTGTTTTAACGGTAGAATTTCTATTTGCGTGTTGGCTAAATATACTACAGTTATGAAGATCGTCCTGGAAAATAAGGTTTTAAACGGTTTCCATTGATTTTCTTAATATTACCTTCTATCAAAATTTCATAATAAGGTGTTTTAACTTTTTCAATGGTGTGGGGTCCTAACCATTCTATATCTAATTTATGTTCTTTATGATCATTATGTATTAAAACTCTATCACCTTCTTTAAATATGGACTGTGGTTTTATTATTCGTCGTCTTTGATCTCTTTGGTACCTTTGTTTACTCTTAATCAATTGGTCGCGAGCTTTTGAAAGTCTAGAATCCCATTCCCGTTTTCTGAATGCTACTTCGTCTGCGTAAGTGCGTTGTGGATTTCGTGAAATTGTCGAGGGTAAGTTTGCTTTATGTCCGAATGTTAATTCAAAAGGTGTATAACCGGTCGAGTCGTGTATCATAGTATTGTAAGCCAAGCATATGAAGTTTAAATGTTCGTCCCATTCTTTCTCCGAGTCCTTTTGAACACTTTTTAACATGTCTGCTATTACGGCGTGAGTTCGTTCTAATGATCCATTACTTTGAGGGTGGAAGCTAGTAGTTTTAATATGTTTTATTTTGAAAGCTTCTTCGTATTTTTGCATTAAACTACTAATAAAATTTTGTCCTCTATCTGTCAGTATTTTCTTAGGTGCTGAAAATATGTATATATAATGATTTAGCAAAGAATTCCAAATAGTTTCTGTTTGTTGGTTTTTTATAGGAACAAGGATAAGGTATTTCGTGAGTTCGTCATGAATGGAAAGTATAAAGGAATTGCCTTGTTTCGTTTTCTTCAACGGTCCTAATATATCCATTGCTATCTTGTCATTTGGTTCCAACGGTGTGTCGGGTATGCATGGTTCTTCTTTGGGTCGAATCCTAGTCATCTTTGCGGTTTGACAGGTATCACAGGTCTTGATGCGTTCTTGAATTTTTTCCATAAGATTCGGAATTTTGTATCTTTCTCTTATCCTATCATATGTTTTTTGTATTCCAGGATGCCCCATTAAATCGTGGTTCTCTTGCAGAATTTCCTCGATTTGTTCTTCAGTAAATTCCTGAATTGGCTCCCATGCTAGTGTAAATTCTTTATTTTCATCGATGCTGTTGTGGAATAGAATCATTCTCTTGATTTCATTCTTCTCGGTTTCTGTGAAGTCGTAATCTCCAAAACCTATTTTTCTATTCCTTTGAAGGATATTCCCTATCTTGTTGAGCCATGTTCGAGGTTCATAGTCTCCAAGTTGTGTTTTCTTCAGTTGGTAGAAACTTTTGTCGTTAGGACAGATTTTTAACTACTTTGGTTTCTCGCTAGATCCGATCCATAGTCCATACTCAAATAGAATATCGTATTCGGAGTCAAGTTCTGCGTTAAGTTCTTCGTTCGTAAGTGTAACTGGTTCGTTGGTTGCACAATGTATTCTACTGAGTGCGTCAGCTACAGTGTTGTCTTTTCCTTTGGTATATTCGATGTCGTATTCGTATTCCTCGAGTTTCAGCCTCCATCGCATAAGTCTCGATGAAGGGTCTTTACAATTTTGAAGCCATTTAAGAGCTTGGTGGTCTGTTCTAATGGTAAATCGTCGTCCAAGTAGATATTGTCGGAGGCGTTTAACTGCCCATACTATTGCTAATAATTCTTTCTCGGTTGTAGAGTAATTACGTTCAGGTGGATTTAAAGTTCGCGATATATAACTGCATGGATGTCCGTCTTGGGATAGAATGGCTCCTATTCCTTCGTTACTCGCGTCAGTGGTTAGTGTGAATGGTTTACTATAATCTGGATATTTTAACACGGGAGAGTCACATAACTTTTGTTTCAGAGTATCAAATGCGTTTTGAGTTTTGTCAGTCCAATGGAAACTCTTAGTGAGTTCGGTAAGTGGTTTTGCTAGTTTTGAAAAGTTGCGGATAAATTTTCTGTAATAACCTGCCAGTCCGAGGAAAGATTTTACTTCTGTTGGGTTTTTGGGTTGTCTAAAGTTTTTTACTGCTTCTATCTTCTTTGGATTTGGTTTTACTCCTTCCGCTGTTACGATATGTCCGAGATATTCTAATTCCGGTTTCAAAAATTCGCACTTATCTGGTTGTATTTTCAATCCTAACTCTCTAAGTCTTTGTAATACGATAGCCAAGTTGTGGTTGTGTTCTTCTATCGATTGCCCAAAAATAATAATATCGTCCAAATATACAAAGCAGTGTTTGGTAATAAGTCCACGAAGTGCAGTGTCCATCATTCTTTGAAATGTCGCCGGCGCGTTTTTGAGTCCAAACGGCATTCGGTTATAATGGTAATGTCCTTGTGGCGTGGAAAATGCTGTGTACTTCTTCGATTTTGGATCCATAGGAATTTGGTGGAATCCTGAGGATAGGTCTAAGGCGGAAAAGAATTTTGCGTTTCCTAACTGTGATAGTATGTCGTCTATATCTGGTAGTGGATATGCGTCTTGGTCTGTAAGTTCGTTGAGTTTTCGAAAGTCAATTACAATTTTCCATTTCTGTTTTCCCGAGGCGTCTGGTTTCTTTGGTACAACCCATACTGGAGAGTTATATGGGGAGTCGGAAGGTTCTATAATGTTTTTCTTAAGCATTTCGTCCGTTTGTCGTTTGATTTCTGTTTTGTGGCATTCAGGAGGTCGGTAGGATTTAGTGTTTATGACTTTGTTTTCTTTTAGAGTAATTGTATGTTTCGCAAGTGAAGTGCATGGTAAGAGTTCTGTTTCGAGATTGAAGACGTCCAAATAGTAAAGCAATAATTTTTCAATCGGTTCTCTAAGAGCTTTTTCTATGTGCGAAAGTCTAACTAAATCTCTGAATGTAGAAATTTGATCGTAGGTGTTAGAATTTTCGATAGCGTTAGTGATTTTTAGGTTTGACTCACCACCATTGATAAAGCATACTGAAGTTGGTTTTCCTTCTAGGTACACTGTTTTTGATATGGTTTGCCCAGGTAATATGGCCGTATCCTGTTGTAACAAAATAATATTATTGTCTAGTTTTAACTTATCATTAGAAAGTTCGAATTTGAATTGTTGTAATGCGGGTAAACCTAATATCCCATCTTCTATTAGTGGAAAATCATTATCCACTACATGGAAGTATACCTTTTTGCCAAACAGATTTATAATAACGCGTTCTGAAGTTTTGAATTTAGAATGTCCCATCGCGAATTTCGTTATAGGTGTTGGTTCTGTTCTTGATACCCATTTTCGCTTAAGTAGGTTAATTCCTGCTCCTGTGTCGACAAGAAGTCTTCGTTTTGGTTCTCCATCTGGTCCAAGGAGCACTGTTGGGAGTTCTCCTGTAGTTGCGTTGATTCTAATTCTTTTATTTCCATTTCGATGTTGTTGATTGGAGGTGCCCGTTGTTGTAGGCCTGGTGTTCGAAAATTTGAACATTGGTTTGACGTGTGTCCAAAGAGTTTACATTTGAAGCATCGTAGTTGGGCTCGTTCTGCTAATGGTGAGCGTTCGATTTGTTGAAACGCAGTTCTTGGTCGCTGTGCGGGGGTATATTCAATCGCTTTGAGAGGTGTGGACGTAGAGTTCGTTATTGGTCGTGGTTTATACTGTGGTCCATTATTGAGACGAGCAGTCTGTTACTTGTGCGTTCTGTCTTTACGAAAATATCTTTCGATGTCGGCGGCGCGTTTTTCGGCTTCGATAACGTTGTACGGCAGATTGGCAAGTAGAACTTGCCCTATTTCTGTTTTTAATCCTCGAATGAAATCTGTTACCGAATCTTCTAAAATTCTGTCGCTCATGGCACGTCTGGTTATTTCGTCCGGGTATTCATTGGTAATACTATACTGTAATTTGTTAAAAGATTTTCTAAAACGAATAATATAGCTTTGTACGCTTTCGTTAAATCCTTGTCTAACCTCTCGTAATTGGTCTTGGTGTTCCCGAACCGAAACTTGAGTTGCTACCTTCTGTCGTAATGCTTGGTATAAATTTGCGTATTCTGATATGTGTACGTTACGTATTGCCGTAGCTGCTTTTCCCGAAATTTTCTCTATCTTAATCATTTTTAATAATAAATGTTGTTCAATACACATTACCCTCATCTCTCTAACTTCCTTAATAAATTCTTCTACTCCTATATCGTTTTCGCCGTTAAGTTGTGGGATGCACTTTAATTTTTTTTTTGTTTTTTTTTATTGATTGTTTGTTAAATTTTTACAATTTGTCCAGAAGGACATTTGGTAAAATATTATAGCTTAAAGAATAAAAATATAGCATGTGGATGGTTACCCCCAGCGGGGTTCCATCTTCTAGGTTGTCTATTGCATCTCTATTGCGAGGTCTGCGGGATGCTTCCTCTTCAGTCTTCTTTCTATTTTGGTTTTATTTGTTTCAGCAACCAACTGGTTTGGGTGTGCTGCAAGTCTTTCTTTGTACTTTTTTGCGTATCTAGCGATTTCCTCTTTGACTGTTGGAATTTTTAAATCTTTTCGTAGGTCTTCATTTCTGACGTACCATGGAGCGTTAACTATTGTCCTTAAAATTTTTGCTTGCTCTATTTCTATTTTGCTTATGTGACTCATTGCTGCCGTCCCCCATAGTGGGACTCCGTATGTCCAGATTGGTTTGATTATTGTTTTGTATATATTTAGTTTATTCATTATGCTTAATTTAGATTTTCTACTGATTAACCAGTACATCTGCTTCCTTTTTGCATTTATTCTGTTTATTATTGATTTTATATGGTGCTTCCATGTAAGGTGTGTGTCTAAATGTATTCCTAGACATTTGACTTGCTTTGTTTGTGCTATGTGGGCGCCGTTCAGTTGGATATCTGGTGTTTTTCCTTTTCTAAGTGTAAATGTTATGTGGTTGCACTTGCTGGTGTTCGCTTTTATTTGTTTGTTTTGCAGCCATTTTTCTATTTTTGTAATGTGTTCTTGTAGTAGTGCGGCGGCCGTTTCTGGATTTGCATGCCTCACTAGTATGGCCGTATCGTCCGCAAACGTCAGTGTTTTGCTGTTGACAGTTGTTGGTATATCTGCCGTGTATAGTGTGTATAATATTGGTCCTAAGACACTTCCTTGCGGTACTCCTGCCTCGATATCCTTAATTTCAGAGTATGCATCATTTATTTTTACTACAAAGGTTCTGTTGTTTAAGTAAGATTTGAGTAGTTTGTAGATTTGTTCTGGAAATTGCTTTTTGATTGTTTGAAGAAGTTTTTCATGGTTAACTTTGTCGAATGCTTTTTCGATATCCATAAAGAGTGCTGTGCAGTATTGTTTTGTTTCAAGCGACTGTAAGATTTCATTGACGAGTCTATGCATTTGTTCTATTGTGGAGTGTTTATTCCTGAATCCAAATTGATGGTTCGGTATTAGATTTTCTTTTTCTATTGTTGGTTTTAAGCGGTTATATATTATTTTCTCTAATAATCTGGAAAACGCAGGTAGTAATGATATCGGCCTGTAGGATGCAGTTAGATGTGGATTTTTGTTTGGTTTGGGTAACATTACTATCTGTGCTATTTTCCATAGTGTAGGAAAGTACTGTATTCTTAGAATTGCGTTAAATATTATCGTTGTTAGTCTTATTGCCTTCGGGGGAAGGTTTTTAAGATTTTCCCATTGATCAAGTCAAATCCTGGTGCTTTACTTGTCTTTGTTGCCTCAATTAAGTTTGTAACTTCTTGCGCTGTTGTGCTGAGTATGGTGCAGCGTTTATCAGTTGTGTTGCTGGCATTTTCCACTTCTTCATTTGTTTGCCATCCAGGGATGCTGTTATTAATTTCATACGGCGAAAATATATTTTGTAGGTGCTTTGAGAATTCTTCTGCCTGCTCTTCGTTGCTTCTTGCCCATGTGTTGTCCATTTTTCTGATTGCTGGGATTGTTTTTATTGTTTTCTTAATTTTGTTAGTGACTTTCCATAGGGAGTAGTTGGTATTCTCATGCGCGGATAGTGATTCGATGAATTTTGAGAATTCGTTATTATGATGTTCCCTTAATTTATTCTTTAATTCCTTTGCAAGTTTATTTAGGTTTTTCTTGTTTTCTCGTGTTCTCTGTTTTTGCCATTTTGCTTTCGCTTTTCTTTTTTCCCTGATTTTGTCTAGGATGTCCTGCGGAATAATTTTTGATTGCCTGCTATTTGTTTCATAGGTGGTGGTTGCCCACGCTGCTTCCTGTATTATTTCTGTCAAAGTTGCTACTGCCTGCTCAATGTGTTCAGGTGTTTTCAACGGGATATTGCAGTTGATTTTGTTTTCGATTAGCTCTTTGAAAGTTTGCCAATTGGTGGTTTTATTGCAAAGCGACTCTGACTTGTTATAAAGTAGTGGTTTGCTTGTATATTCTATTATAATTGGTGTATGGTCGGAGTTAAGCTCGAGGCTGGTTGCTATTTTTAATTTGCTTACATTTAGCCCTTTTGTTACTGCAAAATCCAACAGGTCAGGTATTTTATTGGGGTCTGTCGGCCAGTACGTTGGTTTTCCTGTAGATAGTACGTTGAGGTTGCTGCTTCTAATGTACTTTTCCAATGTTCTACCTCTCGGCGTGCTAATTCTCGAACCCCATAATGTGTGCTTTGCATTAAAGTCTCCTCCCGCTATATATTTGTCGCCTAAGGATTGGAAGTACTCTTCCCATTTTTTAGGTGTCATTTTGTGTCTCGGAGGTACATATACTGCTGACATCTGGAAGTAATTGTCATTGGTTTGTATTGTGACAGTGGTTGCTTGTAGGTGTTCTTGATTTGTTTGACTATGTAAATGATGCTTGATGTCATTTTTTATTATTACTGCAGTTCCTCCATGTGCTTTACCTGAGGGATGTTTGGTATCGTAGATGGTGTAGTACGGTATTTTCATGTAGTTTTTTAGGGTGAAATGTGTTTCTGAGACAAGTAGTATATCAATATTATTTTTATACAAAAATATTTTAGTTTCGTGGGCTCGCTGTTGCAAGCCATTGGAGTTCCAGACTGCTATTTTCAAAATGTCCATCTCTATTTTTTACTTAGCAAGTTAGTGAGTAGTTGTAACATGATTGTTGTTTGTTGTGCTTGTTGTCTTAGTATTGTGTTTAGATCACTTACCATTTTTCCTAACATTTCCATACCTTTAATGGATTGTTTGAGCATTTCTTTGATGTCTGTAGCGTCTTCGATGTTATTGTTTTCATTCTGATTGTTTGCAAGCGTTGGTTTGCTAATGTTTTTAGTTACTTGTGCGTAGCTTCGGTTACCTTGGGGATCTGTGTTTCTGTTTATAGCGTTTAGTTCGTATTGTGCTTTCAATGTTGTTTCATTATCCGTTATACTTTGTTGTGGTTGATGGTTATTGTGTGATCTGTTGCGAAGTGGAGGAAACAGTTTACGTTGTATTTGTTTCCTTATTTCACATCCTTTGTAGCTGGCTGGGTGGTTTTCGTTACAATTATAGCATTTAACTTCTTCTATTTTTCCTGTGTATGGGCAGTGTATTGTTAGGTGATTTTTTGCACATTTAACACATGCCGGGCTTCTGTTGCAATAATTTTTTGTGTGTCCGTATTGTTGACACCGCATGCATTGTGGTATATCTTTTTTGTAGCGTGGTGGTTCCACTGTTACAATTGTATTTAGTATTTAGTATTTTTTTGATTTCATAAATTTCCTTGTTATTGGTTCTGGGTTCCAGTTCTATTAAGAATAGTGGCAATGGTTGCTTCGTATCGTATCTTGTCATATTGTTTATTGCTCTTGTTTCATGGCCAATTTTTCCTAATTCTTCACTTAATTTTTTTGTGTTAGTTTTTGGATGTAAACCTCTTATAACTATTTTATAGCTCCTTTCTGTTTTGAGTTGGTACGTGTGGTATATAGCATTTTTTTCCTTTAGTTCATTTATCACTTTCCTATAAACTTCTGGGGTGTTTGTTTGAATTTTTACTTGTTCTAATTTTGTTTGTTTTATTGTGTAGTTATCCTTCCCGACTACATTGTTTAGTCGATCAATAAGCGGGTCTATTATTTGGGCCTCAACAAATATTGGTGGTGGTTTTGATATGTAAGGTGTTTTAGTTGTGGTTTTGCTTGTCGGGTCATTGTCTATTTCTTCCGTTAATGAGCTGAAGGAGTTTCTTAAAGGTAATTCTTGCAGCCATCGCTGCTTTTCTGTATCTGGGTTTCCTGCAGCGTTTGTGCCTGGAATTATTTTACGTTTTTTGCTAGTCTTTGCTAGCTTCCAGTTTTCGTCCTGGTAACTTATTTTGTTGTCGTGTCTGCACTCCTCCTGTCTCCGCTGCTCTTCCATTTCTTCTATTTCCATATCATTTTGGTTGTTATTATTTTGCTGTTGTTGCTGTAAGCCTGGTAAATCTGACGACCCTTTTATGCAATATTTTTCTCCATTGGTTGCAATCTTGATCGTTGATATCTGCTGCTGCATTGTTTGTCACTATCACTATTCGTAGCACTTCTCTGAATCACTTGACTGGAGCACACGTTTGCTTACACACATCTGTTCGCCTCGGTTGCCCGAGCGAGACTTGCACTTTAATGCGTCTTTAGCTTTAAGCTCTGGTTGTGTAAAACGTTGAGTGAAAGCTCTGTCTTCGGATAGTTGAGGTGGCAACTGAGGAGGTCCTCGAAGTGGTGATTGGTCTTTAGCAGTGTGGGTTGTTTCGTCTGCGGTCATTAGCGAATTGGCTTCTGATACATCTCCCATATGTATTTTTGCTAAAATCTTTCCTACTAGCGCGATCTCTGCTGCGAGTTTTTTGTTCTCTTCGTTTGCTGCGCGTTGAGTTTCGTCAATACGTAGTGTGAGTGTATTGATTTGTTGAGTGAAAGTTTCATTTTGTTTCTGTATTGCATCTAATATAGCCCTAACTGTTGGGTCTATCCCACTACTAGTTGAAGCGGCGTTAACAGTCTCGATTTTATCCTTTCGTGACGTTGCCATTATTATACTGATTGTATTATTTGTGCTTGAATGTCTCTTCTCGTTCTATATTTGGTAAAAGAATGCAGAGTTTCCTCACCTTGATCGTTTAACCCGTAGGAAAGGTTCCGTTGCGGTGTTCCTTTGTCAAAACGTCAAAAGTGTTTCCTCTGTTGGAGTGGCTCGTTGATTCTCAATCTTCAAGGTTGACCGCAGCCCGAAATGCGTAGTTTCGTTTACTTGAAGCTGATGGATCCTGGCAGGATCGCCAAAATGTCACGTAAAATAATAAAAAAGAAAAAAGAAAAAAGGAAGGAAAAATCGAAGACGTAAAATAAAAGATAAAGAACGAAAATAAAGAAATACAAAGACAAAATTTATTTCTTCACACTTGGTTTACACTTGACTTCCGAACTCTAGGAGCGTCTTTTTAAGACTGACGCTCTTACAATTCCACCTTTAAAAACTGATTTGTTTCTTTCTTTGTCATCCCTCAATATCCCCACTATCCACGCGTTTGTTAGCCGTTCTTGAATATTCGGCGAAAGGACCGTTGGGATATTGAGGGTTCATTGAGCACTTCGCCTCGCCGACTGTCGCCGAGTGCGGCCGCATCTTTATTTCTATCATCAGCCCATCGGTTCCGAAGCGCGGCCCGGTCTCTGATGTAGATCGAGGTGTAGTTGATGTTACACGCTCGTGACCAGGGTCACGCAGGCCTTTTCCACGAAACTATTCGATTGAAGGATTGACGATACATTGTTGGGCCTGTCGGCACTTCGGCTTTCTCGCGACATTGTTTATAGTTCGCTCGATATTTCTTAGGCCTTTCGTCCACGATACTACAATAGCGTTGAGCAATTTATTATCACTCACATCAATTTCTGTTACATCCTGTTTATCCTACTTTATATGTTTGTTTAAGTATATATTCAGCTATATCATAATTTTTAGTAATGAGCTTGAAAGATTCCTTCTGCCGCATTTTACATTAGAGCTATGCTAGTTCTTTTCGGTTTAATCGGGTTTATAACTGCCTTATAATGCTCCGCTTATCCAGCTTTAAGATTTCGAAAAATACTTTCCACTTTGTTTCTTTGCTTTTCATAATGAATAGTGCTAACGTTTTCTTAGCTGCTCGATTTTTTGTAAATAGTTTCTTTTTTTTATTCATAGTTTATGACATTGTATACTTTGATTCTAGTCCATTGGAGCTTTCTTCTATAATATAACAATGTTTGCCTTCTTTCTAATCTTTGTTAAAAATATCTAATTATCTTCCAACGCCACTGTATGAATTAGAGAAAAAGATATTTGACAATCACCTGAAGATTCTGTAATATGATATTAATGATATGCAAGATATTAGGTAACCGGTGATACAATCTGGAAGGTGATGTTCTACATAAAAAAGAGACTAAAATGTAGAATGCAATTTTTTTTTTCATATGAGGCTTTGTTTTCGAGAAAATTAACTTCGACAATTTGTCAAATACATGTGTAAGTACTGTGTCAAGTCTCGATGGATTTTAAACTGTTATCTTTATTCACGTTCGTAAACATTGCTGATATGTCTATACGACCTATTACCTATTACCTAAACTATTACATATTACCTATTACCTAAGAATGTTTACCTCACAGATATGTTTTTAATTTAAAAATTATTGAAATTAATCCTTTTTGTAGTAGAAATTAATTTAAAAAACTTCTGCAAAGACATTTTTAAATAAATTAATTTTTTAATGAATTCTCGAAAACAAAGCATTATATGAAAAAATTTTATTCTACATTTCCGTCTTACTTTTTTTTTAATGTGAAATCTGTCCATTTTCGGTTCGACCATTGAATTAGTTACCTGATACCTTGTGTAACCTTCAGATCTTAAAAGTGGATATCCTGTGTCGATGCCACGTTCCATACGTTGAAACCTGCATCAGTATCAGGTTTTGCTCACAAATCAGAACAACACATATACTGATTCTTATATCTATGTGAGTTATATATATGATACCCATATATATGCTGCAATCGATGTCAATATGTCAGTATTAAACAATATCAAACAAAATCATCCATTTGTTTATTTCCATTGTAAGCATCGGTATATAGAGCTGTGCAGGCCGGCTTGAGTGTCGGGATCCTCAGCTTCGGGACGGCTCGGAAGTTGGAAAAAATTCGGACAGGATCCGGCGGATCTTGGTATTCTACTCATTTTGGATATTAGTCATAGATCTATTGTATGTGTCAGTATGAGCAGGTAGTCTTTAGGTAACTTCGTGTCAGCTCTGTCAGGATGACTTGAGACACGGCAGCCCGAGATCCATCTATTTTAAGAAGAGGCAAGAAAGAAATGACGATAACAATATGAATAAATACTATATTTAAAATATTGAAGAAAAATTAGTTCTACTTTTAAAGTAATCTTAAATCGATTACAAAGCTGAACTTTTAGAACCGTTCCACCCTCCCGGATTTCGATGATTCTTGAATATGTTATAGAAATCAACATTTTGAACAATTTTTCCCATATATATAATCGTTGATTTCGCTTAGTTTCTGCAATATCGCAAAAAGCTGCAGATACTACTGCAATGTGTTTCTACCTATAGTTGCGGTTGTTTATCTCCTGTTTATAACCGCGAGTCGGGCGAACTTAGGGACCCGTGCACAATGTGCATATTTGAGGCTGTAAGAAACGTCTGTTATAACTTATATTTAATTCAATTAAAAGTGAATATCTTTAAGACATTGGGTTTAGGTTTGGAGTAGATTTTTCAATTCGGTTGCCGCAAGGCGGCTGGTAAAGCCTGCGCGAGATAGCAAATTAATTGTGAAAGTAATAGACGAATGAATAATTGAGATATTATTTTATGAAAAGAATAATTGTCCTTATTTTACGGAAACATTACCGGCCGCCTCATGGCGGGCGAATTGAGGACACTAACCCAAATCCAAACCCAAATCTAATATATTAATGACATTCATTTTTAATTGAGTTATAACAGATATTTTTTGCAGTTTCATGTATGCACGTTTTACACGAGGCCTTTATTTAGCTCCCTCGTCCTTTGTTTACAAACAGAAGACAAGCGGCTGTCGGCGTGGCTCGCTTTCTCAGCGACTGTCTTCTCCTTATTGTGATGTCAAATTTAAAGCCTTTAGGCGACTACCAAACCGCTCTGTGTTTTCGTCGAATTATACTTCTAACAATAGCCCATAAATGGTGAGCAACATTTGACTGTAATAATAAGCATGCATGTTACACTCTTGCCTTTTTCATATGTTCTCGCGAGCACGAGTTCTGAGTTAAATGAATAAGTCTGTATGTAGGTCAATGACTGATATCTGAATCGAATTTCAGGATCCCGAAACTTTCGGTATACATTTGGTGCTGCGCAGTATTATAGAGTGTGATTAAAAGATGTATTTTAAACAAATAATTTCAAACGGATCACACATACACACAGAGGCGGGATCGGCTTTTGATATCGGAACAGTTTGATCCGACTGATTGGGTGCTTTTCTCTTGGGATCTCTCGCGGAATAATTGTTTTGCATAAAGTATCAATGCTCAATGCTTGTTTGATACTTTGTAAAGATACTAATACTAATACTATACAGTGTCTTTATTTCAATGCGATACACGATTTTCCATCCATTTACAGTCATTTATAAAAAAAAAAAAAAAAAAGAAAAAACAACGACGAGGCGTTATTCTCTCTATACATATTATGTGGACAACAAATAGCAGTAACAAAAATTATGAAAATAGTAGTTTATTTTCGTAGCGAATCAAAAGAATCATATTTTTCAAAGGGATCTTATTTATTTTTTTAATTGTGTTGCAGAAAATATTAAGATAAATTGAAAAAGCGTATTATGTAGCATTTTCGTCTTCACAATATCAGGATTGTAATGGTGAAAATAGTGAAAAACCTAGTACAATTTATAAGTTACGTCTATTTATCATTGACTAATTTACTGAAATTAATTTTTTTGAATTCAGTTGAATCAGATATGTTGAATTCTACTTGTTAATATCTAGTTCTAATTTCAATTTATAATATTAAATGCTTAAAATACTCTACACTTCGATTTATTCTTTTATTCGAATTAGTTATATTCGAACTATTTTTAATAACAGGACTTTATTTTATTATTATACATTTATTATGTATCTGTAACCGTCAAGAAGGTAATTTTCTTATATGACTTTATTCAATATACCGATTACATCTCTTTCTCCCTTTCTTTTTCTCTCAATGACTAGATATTAATATAGAAAAGTGATATTTTATCAATATACAACTTTGTGTAGTATGATCGTAATTCAGATTTGAAATTTGGTTGCCTTATCTATCTGAAGACGTAAATGTTATCGATGTGTATTTTGTAATTGTGTTTACGTTCTTTTTTTCTTTAGCATATGTGTGAGACAATAATTTTCTTAACTTCTTTACAATGGAGCCATATTCGTCGACATAAGATTAAAATTTTTTAACTTACTACAATCCATTTTACTGTGACTTACTTTTAACTGACTTATGTTATTATTTATTATTCAAACCTTTAGGTGACCGTCCTCTGCGGCTAAATTTGTAAGATTAATCCAAACCTAACCAAGAACTTTAATGATAATCATTTTTAATATCCCATTGTGCACGGGGCTGTAATCCGAAAGATCCATGGAATAATCAAGCTCGCCCATCCTTCGTTCATATTGTTACGACGGTGTATGAGGTTGTTATTTGTGGCACTAAAGATGTTCCCGAAAGCGAGATATATCCATCCAACGTACATCAAAGTAAAAAATGTTAAAAATATTTTCATAAATATCTTGGAAATTGAGGCCGAGCAGAGATTATATGTATAGGAAAAAGTTGTTCAAAATATTGATTTCTACAACATATTTAAAAATCATCGAAATCGGAGAGTCCCTCCGATTCATGTTCCCGATAACATTAAAAAATCATCGAATCTAGGATAGAGACGGATTTTCATATAATTACTAATACGCCTCTCAAATTTGATTCAACATGTCAACCAAGTTATTATATACAACGATGATAAATACAAAGAAAGTCAGGGTAATCATCGATATCTTACCCATCTCATAGATTTTGATAATTTTTGGATGTGTTGTAGAAATCAATATTTTGAACAACTTTTTCCTGTGCATATAATCGCCGCTCGGTCTTAGTTTACGAGATATTCGCAAAAAGATGTCGGTAAATATAGGGAGAATTCTTCCTGCCTATAATTGTGTAAGTATGAACCATTAATAGTTGCCGACTGCCTCGAACAAGACTTCTTCATATAATTGCGGTCAAATTAGGATGATCTGTATGTATTTAGTGTGCCAACGATCCTTTCCGTCTAAAACTTACAGTCCCCTCCAATAAAAATCAAGGCTATTCTCTTCGGAAAATTGCCAGCAATGTCATAGGACTGATCTGTACTGTCTCATGGTAGTTTCCTCTAGATAAGCAATATGTTAGTAAAATGCCGATTTTTTCTGAGTGTATTCTTCCTTAGGGAAGCCTCTTTGATGCTGTAATTGCAATCAAACGCAGTTGACTCGGCTGTGGATACACCATCCTCCTGCATAGGGTTAAAAGTAAATAAATGTCAGGCTTAAGAATTATTGGGTCTCCTACCGCCGATTCTAAAAATAAATGTTACGGTTGGTTTGGCCAATCCGGGACGATGATAATGCCCGTTGTTCTATTTTGCTTTATTTTTAGAAGCATTCTGAGAATTTGTTTAAAGGGCAGAATACATAAAATTTCAGATTCGACCAGCTTACTGTAAATACGCCGATTTGTAATGCATCTGGTTTCTAAGAAAGGAAAAGTTCGCGTTCAGCATTCATTCTATACGCAAATAAGTCATCCATGTTCACCTAATCTTTTAGTGATAATATCAAAGGCTCGTTGTGTTCTCACTCGGTATACTCATTCATAGTTCTCAGCAGTCCGTCTGCTTATTACCTTCCGATGCTATGTGCGATGCAAGAAAGACTATGTACTTGTCCTTTGCCTATTGCCAGATGTCCCTCGCTAATTTTATCTATGCGGGAAGCGTGCACCCTTCATTCTGTTTACATACGTTATTGCAGTTGTATTATTAATCTTTAAGAGTATCTGACTTTCTCTTACATGATCTACCAATTTTCCTAAAACTATCTTCATTGCTAAAATTTGCTTGTAATTTATGTGCGGTTTCTTTTTATTTTCTGCCCAGAATCCGAAGGCGTTGATGGAGCTGTTTGTTGCTTCTCACGACGTATTTGACGCGCTTGCATATATTTCCATTCTGAACTTATTTGTTTTAATACTTTTTCTTACCCCCGGCAATTGATTAATCCACCAAGTTAGTGTTAATTTAGGGTTAGGTAGATCAAAGGTCCAATCGGTTTGAATAGTTTTTGGGAGAAGCATTCTTTTCCGATAATTGAAGTTATTAATACCAATGTCTTTTCCTTTTCCAACGATTTAATGTGCAGTAAGCCGTATACAACTGCTAGGCACGCCTTTTCTGCCGCGAATAGTGTTAGATTCGTCTCAAGTCGTTTTTCCCTCTTCCAACTCGATAAAACATTCTCTCGAGTCGATCATCAGCCCGCAAAATTTGTACCTAGTATCCGGGACAATGCTACTTTTTCCTTAGTCCTAAGATCTAAAAACTGGAATAATTTTGCCGTTTCTGTGATGTTTTTATTACATGCCACGTAATCGGCCTCAATGCACAAGATATCATTTAGGAGAGCTACCAAGATTAGTTCTCGTGACTGCAGGTAGCTGCATATTTTGGTAAAAATAACATTCGAAGAATCGTCCTAATTACTCGTACCGAAGGCATTTTCGGTTCTTTTTATGTATGGATATTCCGTAGCACGCATCCTTGAGATCTACTATTCTGATGTAACAGCCTGGTGAAATCAGCTTCTTCTTCGCCGTTCTTATGTCTTCTATTTTGAAATGCTAGGTCTGGATGAAGTTGTTTAATTTTGTAAAGTTCGGAATAAAACGTGATGATCCATGTGGTTTTTTTTTGATTAGGAAATAGTTGGTTGGTGTTTGCGTGCCCTATAATATTCTATTACTGCATTTTCTAGTAATTTGTCACTTATTGAGTTCTCTCGTAGTCTAACCTGTCTATCATATTTTGGGGTGGCTTTCCCTATCTAATCTCTTTATCGAATTGTATTCTGTATCTCACAATGTAACTTGAGACGAAATTGTCCGGTGTTATCTTTTGCTAATTGTCTACAAATGAGTTTAGTTTACCCGCCATTTTACTTACATTTATCTCGGATTGTTCTATTTTCTCATTTTGCTGTAACTCTGATCGTATATCGATGATAACGGCATGTAAAGAGTGTTATTATTTGATCTCTTTATCGAACTTGCTACCCTGCGTCTCTTTTATCTGAGAGATGTCTACCAAAAAGAAATTCTTTTTTCAGGACACTTCTCAACTTCTTATTCATCTCAGCAATTCTCGACTTTATCTGCAAAAGATAGGCAATGAATTGTTTGTAGCTAGCATATACGTCATGCGAGTGTATATCATCTTGATTTATCTGCATCATATAGTATTATTTTGTTTTCGTATCAGACATTTTGCGACTGTCTGCGTGTCTGCCCTTGCAAGTTGAGGAAACAAAAAAGAGATCTCTGTTTTATTCTATACGCATGTCACGCGAATATTTGTGGTAGAGGTTTCTGTGTATGTGAGCGAATCCAGCATGGCGTTCTCGAAGTTAAAGCGCGCAGCTTGATATTCCTCTTTTCCAGTATATATTATGAAAAATGTTCGACTATATCTAATACTTACTTTTAGATTCCTCAACTTCGCTGCGTCCCACGAGGTAACATCAGACTGCTATGCTCGAACCTGTCTTTGATCACTTCTAAGTTGTTACTTAGTTACTGTTATGCACATTTTCCATTTGCTCCTGTAGTTTTTTAAGCTCCTTTGGTAACTATTCTAATTAAACCTTCCTCTTTTCCTTTTGTCCACTCCTTTGGTAATGATTATAATTAAACCCTCCTTTCTTTTTTTCTATTATGATGAACACCGTGAAGCTCATATGAAACTAGGGCGTGTGCTTTGTTTCAAAGTCGGAACATTGTGACACATCTACCGGTGCTTGTCTTTCATAATGTTATCAGGAGATAACTCCCTCAGGCCCAGCCTGTGTATAGCCCGCACCGCGCAACGTAGGTCATTCTACAAGACTTTATAAGAAAAATCATAGACTAAATATTAATCCCGCCTATTCATTAAAATCCGTAACAGTGTATCGAAAATCACCTCATGAAATTTTCGAGTAGACTAAATTGTTTCCTTTAATCCTTTGCCTCTATAAATAATTAATGGCACGGATTTCTTATCCGAAGGATCGGTAGAATATTCAAGGTTGCCTATTCGCCGTTTATATATGCTATAAACAAAAGATAAGAGTTAGGTTTGGGTTAGATCCATAGAAATATAAAAATAGAATACGCGAGTACATTTACCGCGTAAGTGAATGCAATATAGAAATCGAAAGGGAATGTTACATGGAAATTCCTTTTATCCTTGTCTGATCAAGCATCTACACTGATGCCGTTCGTTGATGTTACATTTTTATTTACTGTATGAATATGCATGTGTTATTAGATTAGGAGACAATGTGCCTGTTTGCAACGTTCTCTTTCCATTCCTGTATTTTTCAGCTCGCTCATTTACTCTATTTATATATCTCCATAGGTCATTGTATCAACCAATACTAACACACACGCTGTCACGCTCGTACAATTATTCAAATATAATTAAACAGAATTCACTATAGCGATATCGTCACCTTTTTGGAAATACCTCGAGAACTATGGTCGACAGTTACACGTAGAATAAAAAGTTCTTCAAAATCATATCTGTCGCAATATGTTCAAAAATCATCGAAATCGGAGAGGACGGTTCTAAAGTTTCATTCAATATGGTTGATCTTATCTTGGTACATACATAATAGCTTTTATGTTATGGAAATTAAACGATATGTAGTATTTTATGTAAAGAATTATGGTCATTTTTGCTTTTTTGAAAGTATTGATCATAAAATAACGCAAAGCAGTTTCCTCTTTCATTTTTTCTCTATATTTGGCATTTACGAGGAAAACGTTGGTTTGTAACAATGCAACAATTGTTCAAGTGGATTATCAAAATTTGGCAATTAATTTATACACATTTAATTCTTGCAACTGTTGCGTAATAGAATAGATAGTGATATATGTATTCGTAACAATATCATTATATTATTAATAATTACGTATAATTTTTTATAAATATTTTTATAAATGTTATCTTACTGTACTTACTTGAACTATATTTTATTGAATATAATATTAATTTTAATTGTATTACTTGTCAAAGATTTATAACGATTGCTGTTTTTAACAATATGTATTAGTGAATGCGAAAACATAATCTTTTTAGAGGTACCAGAGTATAATTTTGAAAGAAGTTGGTTTGAACGAAAAAACTAATCCGGAGGGTGTAGAAGAAAACCTCAAATCACGTGTAAAATTTTATGGAAATCAGGCTAGTTCAAGATTACTTGGACCAGAACTTGTTTTTCGTGGGGTTTTAGTTTCAACATTAGAATGCCTGGATTGTCATCATTCTTCACAGAGTACAGAACCCTTCTTAGATCTCAGTTTGCCGGTTATGGCAGATAAACCACAACCACCAGTTTTGAAGTAAGAATAATTTTCTGAAATATGTGAGAGAAAAGAAAGACGTGAATGTCTCATTTAATCTTATTGATTAAAATATGTTGTACAGAGATGTTGTATGTATTTTAGAAGTTGAAATGTAAAAGTTATCAGAAGAACATTATGTGATTCTTAGGCAATGTTTCTGCGATGGAAATATAGACCAATATGCACATAAAAAGGTTTAAAATCATCTTTATCCTTTTTATTACATACAATGTTTCTATTTTTCAATTTCATGTAATATTTCGCTTCTTAATGTATACAATGTGTTTTAAAATCTTCATTTTAAAACGTTTCTTACATATACAAAATCTGGAAATTTCTTGAGTGTTGCTCTTGAATCTACATAAACATGTATGTTTATTAATTCAAAAATTACATTTGCAACTTTTAATAAGTAAAATATGTATGTATTGTGATAGGATGAGTGCGGAAACATAAAAAATGATGGTTGCGTGTGGCTTAGCGACAGCGTGATGCGTTACCAGCTGATTGATTGTGAACTCCCTACGAGTGTGTCACGTAGGAGACGCAAGAAATCACGAAATTAACTGATCACCGGTGATCTCCTCGCGTCGTAGCTCGAACGTTTCGCAAGTAAGGTAAAAAATTCGGACTTTAGATATGATAGTAAAATTTATTGTACGAATCCAACAAAGTAACAGAGTAGGTTCAGAGCGTTATAACAAAAAGCTGTTGAGTGCTGATTTGGGAGGGTTCTTCCAATGAAAGTGAAAGTGAAAATAGGCGGTAGGTGAATGTCAACCAATACTAACGCATATGCTGCCAGAAACGTATAACTATAGGCAAAATTCACTGTAGTAGTATTGACAGAAAAAGTCGATTAGAATCATGGTCTCCATCAAATGTTAAAAAGTCATCAAAATCAAGAGGTTGAGTTCTATTTGTACATCTACCCAATTCAGTTTTTCCAATAGCTGATCAAATGATTTCAATCTTGGTACAATAATAACAGTAATTAGGAAATTTCGTTCTACGTGGTTGAATTATAATGTACGCCTATCTATTTGCGTTCAAATGATTTAACGAATTCAAAAACGATATCGAATTGTTTTTGAAGCTATGTTGTTTGTATTTGTCACCGGATAAAACGTGACATCATCTATTTACATCGAAATTGTTTTGTGCATTGAGTCATGAGTGACAATGTTCATCGTGGTTAACTTTTGAATGCATTCCTTCTTATCCTCGATGGTCCAACATGAATGATGAATCCAAAATGAAATTCTTCCAAGTAATCGAGTCGGATGTAGCACTTTCAACTCTTGACGAAGAGGTTCATTCGGATGTGCACGTTGCAATGTTCTACAATTATCTAAATTTTTGTATTGGAGACATGTACGGTAGTTTATAAAAAGGAATGATGATGAAAGAAAAGATTAGAAAAAGAATTACAGATTAGATTATATAAAATGGACTTTGGAAGATTATGGAACGTTTACAGAAATGAGTATCGATGCGTTCGTGTTTACGACAGATAGTAATGAGATAAGCTAGCATCCAACACCGTCATTCTGCAGCGGAAATTAAAAAAAATATTCAAGATTTATTACTTTTCTTTTTCTCATTTATTAGAGATCAGTATCATTCAATCAATGTAATCAATGTATTAGAATAAATAAAATCTTCAAATAAATTAACTGCGATGATTCCTCAGAAAATATTACGCGACTCTCAAGCATTGCATTGTTTATTGCCTAATACTTGTAGCATTGAATGACACGTTTCATAATATCGAATTATCGAATTTCTCTTAATATATCTTAAAATTTTTAATGCATCGGGTTTTTTATGTTAGTTAATGTAGTGCTTGTTTTGAATGTGAGTTTATGAATTGGATTTATGGAGTTTTAAGTTGGAGATCGTATTTATTAGATCTTGGAGCATCTATTTTCAATCTACAGTGTACCAATTGAAGCACAGTACGCCAGTACGACCGTCATTTCTCAGTTATGTCGGCTCCAAAAGACATCACACGAATAAGACAGATTCTTCCTTTCAATTCCTTAGCATTCATATGAATTCTTCTTACACTAAATAAAGGTATATATTACACAATGTATATTGGGTCGTCTGGAAAGTTCGTTCCGATTTACATTTCGATTCGATATACATTTATTGAATTATATTATATTTCTCACACAACTTGAATAGATATATTCAATATAGGGTTAGATACAAAGTCATTACAACAATGTCACTAGGTTGGTATGAATTTGTCGATTCATCCCTGTTACGTATACGAGGACCTATATCTTTCGAACGCATGAATTGAATGCTGAGATTTCATATTTCCATACATACACACAGTCCACCATCTCTTTCTACAATACTCACATCTCAATTGACGGTTGGTGCCTTTCGGAAGTATACCCGATTACCCGGAAGTATATTTGGGAAAGAAATAATTTCATCCGAGATACGTTAGTGCATTCTTAAAAGTACTAACGCTATTATAGGTTGTAGGGATAAAGCACTCATCCTGTATATTGAAAGGATTCATTAGTTTCCCCTTTGTATATGTCATATATGTTATGATATAAGATTACATGAGACATTCTATCCAAAAATAGTAACAGTGTACTTAATAACATTACTAAAAATAAGAATAGGAACAGTAATAAAAATATATTACTATATCCGTCATAACCTTGTAGTAGTTAATATTTTATAAATTATTAAGGATATTCATTTAAATCAACACATACATATATTTTTATTATATTAGTCTATAAATATATTCTTAATATTATATTGAAAATGGTAGAAGCGAATTTGCTTACACATCTTTTGGATGTCTATCTATAATTAATCTATAATTAATAAAGATCTATAATTAATAAAGTAATAATGATTCTAATTGAATAACTTTATTACGTATATATTTATTTAAGAAGAAAAAACAATGGCTTTGAAGATACATTTGATATAATGGGAAATAATATTTCACATGTACCTTCAAAATATCAATCAAAAAAAGAAAAGAAGGCTGCTCGGAAAAAACGAAAAAATAAAAAGCAAGACATTCGTGATCATGGTGATAGTTCTGTCCCGGATAAAAGTAATACTGTTGAAGAAAATAATGGTGTACTTGAATCAGGTAAAATATTTTAAATTTTGTAAGCATTATTTTGCATTAATTTTTGAAAACTATAACATTTAGTTTAACTAATTTTTCGAATTCAAATAAATGATTGAATTGAAGAAAATATTTGCATGAAAAATTGTTTTTTCTTTTTTCATTTTTTTACATCATAGTAATTTGAACGCATAAGCATAGTAACAAATTTTTGTAGAAGAAAGCGATGCAGATGTGGAAGATAATGCAGAAATAGAAGGGCTTCTTCCAGAAGTTGCTGAATCAGGTTATAGTTCAGAAAAACAGTCTACGTTAACAAGTCCTGCCTCTCCATCGACTGATACGATGAAAGCAAGGGAAGCTATTAACGAAATACCATTACATAATGACCTACAATTTGATGCAACAAATAATGTTTCCTTAATACAACTTTTAAATCGTTTTGATGCAAATTCGTTGCCCAGGTATTATCAATCATAATAGGATAGATTAATTTGCTATTTTTATTAAATAAGACGTTTAATTCAATACTATATTTGCTTCACAGTTCGAGTTCGAATGCATGTACACCAAATTTATCGCAAACAAAAGCTTTAGATGCTCTAGATAGTTCTGAAAGCTTGGAAACTGAAAGTGGAATCCAAACTAGATTTTCTATATCTACTTCTTTAGCAATGACCTCAGATTTAACGAGTCCAGAAGATCCAACTATTAGTTTCAACCCGATTATGTCAAAAGAAAGTTCAAGTTCTACGATTACTTTAGCAAATGGTGAAACTATGGAAAATATTAAATTATCAACACCTAGCCTGAGTTTAACGGATTCTGTTAACCACATCGAACAAGAAGCATCTACGTGTAATCAATGGTATTGTAGAAATTTATTTTATTTTGTAAATTTCATGCTTTTATATTTCATGTTTATGTTAAATATTACATTTCATCATCTTTTAGTTTTATTATTATTGAATATTGATTTTTACAGTTATATATATCAAAGGTAAACGTTAATGTTGTCTCCCCTCATTCATATACATCATCCATTTTTATATCATTATACTAATTTCCGAACATTGCGTCGAATAATAGTAAAGATTTATTATACGTACGTACATAGGGATTTCTATCTTTCGAACGTATAATTTCTCAAAACTGAGATTTTATATTTGGAGTCCGTTCACATCCCTTACATTATCCACCAAGTTTCATCTTGATTGGCTACTGTCGCCATTCGAAACAATATTCAAAATTATTTCTGTAATATAAAAATACTTATGGGGTTAATGAATCTGCAGATGAGCATAAA
This sequence comes from Bombus fervidus, assembly GCF_041682495.2. Lineage (NCBI taxonomy): Eukaryota > Metazoa > Arthropoda > Insecta > Hymenoptera > Apidae > Bombus > Bombus fervidus. The sequence goes on from NC_091519.1 coordinate 4,539,240, forward strand.
TGCGCAGAATGAAACGCCAATATTTTAAAACAAGACATATCACATACGTATTATACATATTCTGAAAAGTGATATTTTGACGCGTATTTCTCTGCAATTTGTGGGTTTATGAATTTTAAGTGTATTTACGTTAAAAGTAAAGATGGGGAAAAATAAGGTGCATTTTCACCATTTGATGTTCTTTTAATAAAGAAGGGAAACATCACTGTACAAACAACAAAAAATATATCTGCTTTTCATACAGTCCTTGCTGTGACTGAGGATATCGTTCCGAAGTAGCTAGTTCGGTCCACACAATATGTCACATGACACATATATTATTGAATAAATCTATGTACAAAGAAATCTATGCATCGAAACATTGTCGAAAAATCGAAAAATTCACTAATAATAGGGCTACGAATTTATTATTAATAATAGTTTATTTGAGGAATTGTAAAGGTATATTTATATAGAAGCTGTCGAAATCAAGATTTCTAGGTGTAGAGTCTTGTAGAAAATATATTTTGACGTTTAGCCAGAACTATACCTGCTTTTTTTAGGTGTACTATTTAAAGAGAGCGCGGATATACTCATATCCAGATCTCATTGCTTACTAATTACATGAAATGAAATTGATCAGTTAAGCAAGTAGAATATATAATCATCAGTATTGATGCATATCTTCCATAAAAATACGGACTACACACGGAAACCACTTTTTAAAAAATTATGTTTCTGTAAATCTAAAGATTTGTCGTGTAAATTAACGTAGAAGAATATTTTTAAACATATCGACAACGGCCCTTTTTCGTCGATTAAGACATTGTATGGCTTCGTTTATTAAAGAAGTAACAATACTTTGTTACTAATATCGTAACACTGCAAAGAATAATTCAGCTGTTTATTATACATGCCATGAGATTATAGAATATAGTACATAATATCCACAGCATACTATTTATTATAATACATGCGTACAATTAGTGGATATAATATACCATTATTTAATTGCGTTCATAGAAATTGTATAAGTTTACATAGAAATTCGCGCTTTGTTTGTTACATTTTGTTTTTTAATGAGAAATGTATTATTGCACAAATAGTCTGAGCTTCCTAGATAAAGATGAGCGCAGTATGCGACTATCTTACCAGACTATATCAGTTCGATATTTCTCGTACAGCTTTTATCATGTATTTTTACACTTTTCTATTTGCTATATTTTACTATAATTGAATATTACGCCAGTTATATTATTCAACTATATCATCTGTGTTCAACTTTTGATTGCAAAAAATAATATTATTGCCGTTAATACTAATTATATTATATTACTTTAGTTTAAATGATTTTAGAATTTCATACATTTATTTTCATAATAGGAAAACAAGGAGAAAAACAGAAGAATGTTCTAATGACGTTAATAATAGAATTGATAACATCACTTCTGGTATTTCAAAAATAGGAATTAGTGGTAGTCTTCAGCAATCACCTACTAGATATACAACTAAGGAAGGAGAATGTTCGATACAATCGTGCTTAAATCAGTTTACAGCTTTAGAGTTGATGAGTGGGAGCAATAAAGTTAGTTGTGAAGCTTGTACTGCCAGAGAAAGAAAGGTATATTATATTATATGCAAGTTTAATAATGCAATTTAACAGTTATATTAATTAATAATATTTGAAATTATTCATAATAATTAATAATAACTAATAATAAATAATAATAATGTATATTTGATTGAAAAATTCCTCGCTTGAGAATTGCAGTTTTTAATGCAATAGGATCTAAAATGAAATAAATTTTTCATGATGTCAGGTGAAACCGAATTGTAAGATGATCTGCACTCCAAGTACGAAACAATACCTGATCTCTCGAGTACCCGCGGTTCTAATCCTCCATTTAAAACGATTTCAAGCACAACGAGTCGATTTTCGAAAAGTAACAAGGCACGTTTCATTTCCAATATTACTTGATCTAGCACCTATCTGTAAAAATCATAAAAAAGCTAGAATTTATGCACTGTATGGTGTTGTTGAACATAGTGGAACTATTCACGGTGGACATTACGTGGCTTACGTAAAGGTAATTATTTAAATGTTAAGAATTTAATTATAAATTATTACAAATCTATTTAATGCACTGTTAAAATGATATAATGTTATAAATATTATCAAATTATGATATTAAATTATGTGTCAAGTATAAATATTGGGTCACCCCATAAGTAATGCCGTTGTAACGTGTGGTATTTGGTAGCGAGCACGTCACACAATTGAATGAGAAGCGTCCAAGCTTTATCTTTATTTTTAATGTGGATCCGACCTTTATTGGTGTAAAGAGGGGATAGTGTCAAAGAAAGAGAGAAATGTATTGAATCCGATGAATAATAATACGCTTTTATTTATGATACTAAAAGAAAGAAAGAAGAAATATAATAGTTGATACTCACAACTCATTCTAGATGTTTGTTTGTTCTTCGTTACTGTGCTATATACTCACACTCGTTTGAATGTTTCTGCTCTCAGTCTCGTAGTACCGTTGTCCCAGCCTACGTTTGTATATCAGAGTTCTACAAACGTTACAACAAGTTATGTTACAAAAGATTATGTCATTGTTTCAATGTGCGAACTAGATTTACGCACAATCATTTGGGCAACGCTGGACATCTACCGGACAAAGCTCTACACTATCCCACAGATTTAAGCCTATTGCCTTTTTACGGATATCTGTTGTACACGTGCCAGACTTACTCAAAACGTGTACAAATCGGGACAAGAGACTTGTGAATTCGCGGTACCGACTATTCGTCTCAAGTTCCACTTTTTAAAATTGGGGTTCCCCCCGTAACAACGTTACAGCGCTCATGGTCGCTGAGTCTGCTCATTCTTGGACGGTGCGGCGCTCCGAGTTGGAACGATATATGCTCATTGCATCCCGTCCGTCCACCACGTCACTCGAAGCACACGTGCAAGAAATCCATTTATAGGAGCCTCTAAAATCGTAAAAATGTGGCTGTAATTTAATAATTACTATCATTCCATACTAGGTCGGAGGGTGTCATCAAAATATATAGACGGAATGTAACACCATTTTTATGAAAGTTAAATTTAAAATAATGGATGTTGTTACTATCAAAGTTTTACAAAAATTGAAAAGAATATTTAATAGATAAAGGTAAAGAATTATAAAAAATGCAAGAAAATCCATCATTAATTGATTGCCAACAGGTAATCTCTTATTTTTGTTTAGCGTAAGAAAACCGACAACTGTATCATTACTTATGGGATATCCTAATACATAATAAAATACTGTTCGTTCGAGTAAAAGTGGAGCTTTTAGAAATCGTTAGAACCAGAAAATGACACAGACGGACCTATAAGAAACTTTTAACTGACGACCGACTTAATACGAGACCTGTAGGATTTCAATCAACTAGATCAATGAGAGGTAGTAGATGGAAGCGTTTAGGACAAAATTTTATATGGAGGACTACAGAACAATGAGAGCCAATGCACCGCTTCCTTTTTACTCGGTTATGTGTTGTGAGACTTCACTTTTTCTCATTTAATCTATATACATTATTTTTTGTCCCCCTCTTATACAGTTCTTTTTTATTTAGTATGATCTTCACACACATATTTGATTACTTGTAATTAATTACTGCATATTAAAAGGATGTATCTATTATTTGACATAAAAAATTTTGCACATTAAGTATTAAAATATACAGCTTTCAAGAAATTATGAATGTTTTTCAGTCACGATTAGCACTAACATCAGATGATCCTCGATGGTCATTTTTGCCACCAAAAGATGCTAAAGATTTACAAGAAAGTTCATATTCTTCGAGTTCTGAGTCTGAAACTGAAGAAGCAGCTGCAGCTCCCTCATTGACAGTAAGACCGCCACCCGGTAAATGGTATCATGTTTCGGATTCCAGGTATGTAATTTTTTAATGTATGTGTTATGCGATATATCCTATGTAATTAAATGAAATAATGATACCATAGTATGTGAAACGTTATAAAGATTATACTCGTACATATAACACATTATTAATAGTCTATTGAATATTTCTAATTGAATATTTATGTAGTTTTTGCAAGTTGAGAAAGCATACAGAACAATGCATGATATACAAAATTATAGAATGTTTTGTTGTATGTGTTTAAATCCTAGATATGGAAAATAAAATAAAATCCACCAGACCGACCCAAAAAATTCAAATTATATCTTTTATTTTTAATTATATCTTTATTAAAATATTTAAATATCGGCTTACAGAGGATAAATCTTCGTCAGTTTCTATGTAAAGAATAGAAAATATGTTACCACATGCTGTTTTTAACTGCTCTGTTGTTTTAAAACTCTTTCCATTCTCTACACACTCACACTCTGTGTAGGTAATATAGGGATCGATATGGGAGACATAGCTGGGGCAGATTCAGGATACTAAAATAAGAAAAAATGTTCATGCTATATAAACATATGTATAAACATATATGCCTGATATCATCTTGCTTTCGAGTAAAAGCTTGTTTTGTCTTGTAATAGTTGCTTGCCTACCTTCAGAATAATTGCTCACAATGATCACAGCTTTAATAGAGGCTTGAATACGTTACATCGTAGACTGTCAAACTTTTCTGAACAGGCTACATGGATTTGTTGGCAACTTTAATCATTATATTGATGAAGAGTTTCAACATTGTTAACTAACGTTTCATGAACAACAGATTTTAAATGTCTCCATAACTAATAATCTAAAAATTAGTGTGCTCAATTTACTCCATCTATTTCTCACATACAACGGAATATCCCGTATGTAAATAAGTCAAGTGTAGTACTCGTTATTGATTGACCAAACAAATCTTTACTTAGGGTCCATCTCTCCCATTGCATTCATAAAAAATATGGATTTGCATAAATATCTGCATTCTAATCATTAGGAACCACTTCATTTTGTCTAATAAGATTCTTCCTATCATCTGTCCTTTTAAAGCTTTGGCTTGGTCTAAATGTGTATAAAAATGGTCCAAATATGTGAGATTCCAGTTCGTGGCCAAGTGTTTCAGTGTTTTTCTTTGTCCTTTGCACAGTCTGCAGATTTCCCCGTTCTTCATTTTTGCACCAGAATCTTGCTGTACTTTGTATATCTCTTCCTGTTAGTTATTTTGGCATTTGTCTTGTTCAGTTTCTCTGTATTCTGTATTGTACCTTAATTGTTGTGTCTTGTTGTACAGCTATTGCCTTTGTATTTCTATTTCCTTCATCACTACTTTGCTCATAACACTCTTTCTAGCATCTCTTCTTCTTTCTACTCCTCTTATTAATAGGCCATTTTTACAGCAAAATTCTCTCTCCTTTTTTTCTACTACTTTGTTATCGCACTATCTTCTCTCTTTCTATCTCTTGTAAATATTCCTTTAATATTTCATCATCTGACTCTCGCCTTATTTTTTCAAGTGCTGTTGATTTTCTGCCTGCTTTCACTATAATTTTGTTTCTGTATTTTCATCCTTTACATTATATCCCAAGATGTTTCAATTACGTCTTAATATGCCTTTTAAATATTTACCTTAAATACTTACCTTATCATCTGCAGCCTGTTTTGTACTTTCCAGCCTCATATCTTTGCTCCATGCAGCATAATACTTTTAATTAACGAGTCAAATTAGTGGATTTTGTTTCAGAGTCTATTTTAGATATTTAAATTCTTTTACTGGCTCCACTTTTCTCTCTTCCCAAAATTATTTTTCTATTTTCCACTTTCCTCTCGCGTTTTTGGAAACCATTATTTTAGACTTTTTCATGTTTAGCATAAGGTTCCCCCTTCTCTAAAAGCTTCCTAGTTTTCTTATTTCCTCCATTTCTTCTGATGTTTTTGCCTTCTTACTGTCAGTCCTCCACCCTGTCCCTTAGTCCCTAGTTTCCTTTATTTCTTATTATGCTTTGCTCTCTATAATAGGATCTTCCTTTCCTTTTTTCACTCTTTTAATGACCTTTTCTTTCATTTTCACCTGTTTTCTTTGAGTTATCACTCCAATCTGTTCGTATCTGACCATGTATTACGTCCTTTACACTGTAGTGTTATGAGAGAAATTTTATTATTAAAAGAAATGTTTCTTAAGAATTGTTTGTATAAATGTAGTTGTAGTTTCTTAAATTTTCTGCTGATTGAAGTCAAATTTGTAATTTCTATCAAAAAAAGAAAAAAATAGTATTATTAAAATTTGTTCACAGATTGCTTAATGCATATAGTTTTATATAACTTATAAAAGCTTACAAATAAATTTTATGAAACATTTATTAAAAATTGATATGAAATCAAGTTTGAAAAATGTTTTTATGTTGTTTTGAACATGCTTCAGTTTTACTACTACAATTCTGCTACTAATTGTTATATAGTTAAAAAAGTTGAACAAATTTAATTTTAGTTTAATATAAATAGAAGTAAATCTAGATTGTATTCATAATTTCATTTTATGTTTTAGAGTAACAGAAGTCGACGAAACAACTGTGTTACAAAGGCAAGCCTACCTCCTATTTTATGAAAGAATTCTTTGAGCATTTTAATAAGTCTCAACCTGAAATCAGCGAAATTTAGATTTTGCAACAGCGAAATGCAAGTCAAATGAAAAATAATAGAGCGAATCTTAAAATATTATAAACGACGATCATTTAGATTAATCAAGAGCAATACTAAAATTTATTTCTGGAGATTTAGATTTTAATTTAAAATTGACTGATGAGTAGGTCAGTTTGTTATCGATATCAAATGGTAATTTTTATTTAAAGTAGTTTTTCATTCGAATTAATCACGTTGCGAATGCATTATATAATATTTTTTAAAATTAATTCATGATTTTACTATGCTTACTAGAACATAATTATAAAATATTTATTTTATCAAATATTCAATGTATTTATATGCACAATCATCTGCAACCAGATTGTGAGGATTTCAGAAGGTCAAAATTCTGATAAAGTATTAAAATAATGCGAGTAAAGATGAAATTTATGTTTAGAATAAATACATAATTAGTAAATTGAATTGGGGATTAATATTTTAATCGTTAATTAAGTAAAATAATACATTGACTTTTTAACAAAATTGTTCTATGTACTGTTACTATTGATAAAATAAGTGTAAAGATCCACATTTCATGCTTACAAATTTGAAGTCTCGTTTTTTAAATGTTCAGCTAATTGGTACCGTTTTATATTTTTAAAAATTTGTTTCTGGACCAGACAAAGTAATATTTAAGAATATAATAAATTTCAAACAAACAAGTTACGGAATAAAGAAGCTACTTGTCAAAGGAATACATATTTTGCAGATACGGATAAAATTATAAATTACTACTTATTTTCTTTTACATGAATATAACTTAAATTTTGTGCTGCTGGTATGGATATGATATTATCATGATTTACTTTAAATGTAGTCAAATTCTAGATTGAACTTAATTATTCAAATACATGTATTTATGTGTTTCAATTGCATTTATAAGAATAAATTACTATTAAGTCCAATTATCATAAATTTCCTATTGATTTATTTCATTGATTCATTAACCACATTACATTAAAGATTACCGCATCATCAAGTGCATTTACGTGTACCATCGACGCATTTGTGTTTAATCTGCAAATAGTTATATATTGATTATTTTGCAGAAATGAATATTTGTATTAATAAGTATCGTAGCACGACAACTTTCTGTAAATGATAAACATAGCGAAAATCGTAGACTGATGATAATAGTGTAAGTTACGGCCATGCGCGCGGACCGTGGCGAAACAATTCCTTTGCACTCGATCATACGTGTCGCTGATTGGCTCACATCAAAGAGGTATCTTCAAGAGTCGATATTCGTGCGAATACGCCGGATATAACGAATGACCAAGGTCATAAAATTTCTGGCCTTGAACATACGCCTCGCTGATTGGTGCGGAGGTGTCTTGATGAATTAGTATAAATATCAAAAGACAGTCGAACTTGATGAATCTTCTCCTGCGTAACTCCAAGTATACTCAAGTATATTCCGATAATCCCTGAGATTTATTATCTATTATTAATTGAATGATTTTCAGAATCTCTGAACGTATTTAATAATGGACATTACATTTCCATAACACATGTAATATACCTTAACAGCAGATTAACCTTAATATTAGTTAATGTTAAGGTACATCTCGTAATAGAGAGAGAGAGAGAGGAAATGTGTGGATGAATGTACAATAGAAATATATTTAAGTATAAGTACAATGTGTATCCTAGTTCAGATCCGCATGCTGACAGCGTTATTTTACGAAAGAGCTTCGAATTCATGGGCCTATGCGTATTTATATAATTACGAAAAACTGGCCTGTCTGTACCCCGCTGCATCATCTGTGCAAGGCATGTTCCTAGAAGAGGCGTGAGGCTGAGAGACCCTTCAAACTGATTTAGTGCTAAACAATACTCAATGGCTTCGAAGACTAGAAAAACCAAATATTAGAAAAGATTTTTTTTTTATTATTTGCATTTATTTTAAAATCAATTCCCGTAAGAGAATTTTAAGTAAATTTATCTGGCGTGGTACTATGACATGATTAATAAGTGTTTATAGTATGTTTGATTCTATTTAAATCTAATGCTTAGGTCTAAGGTGTAATGTCTTTTTAGCCTGCGGATCTGTTCCGACGTGTCGAGTAGTTGAGTAATTAGAGGGTTTTGATGGTTGTTAACTCTTGTGTCTATTGCTGAATTTGGATAATTCTTCTTTGACTGTGGATATCTTGAGGTCGTGATGTATCGTTTCGTTGGTGACGTACCACGGTGCATCTATTAGGGATCTTGAGGTTTTCGATTGGAATCGTTGAAGAATTTCTATGTTGGAATTACTTGCTGTTCCCCATAGTTGGATTCTATAGGTCCAAACAGGTTTTAATATGGCTTTGTATAATGTAATTTTACTTTGCGTGTTCAAGTTGGAACGTCGGCCGATGAGCCAGTAAAACTTTTTAAATTTTGCTTGAGTTGTTTGGTTTTATCTAAGATATGTTGTTTCCATGTCAATCTTCTGTCCAGAGTCATACCCAGATATCTGACTGACTCTTTATCTAGAATAGGTATATTGTTTATCGTTACCTGTGGGCAAGTTTGTTTTCGTAGCGTGAAAGTTATGTGACTAGATTTGTTTTCGTTGACTTTGAGTTGGTGAGTTGGTTGTGAATAAAGCCATTAGGTAGATTTTCAATAATTGTTGAGTTAATTATTGCTATTACGGGTGAATGATCTGAAGAGAGTTCCACAGAAGATTTGATTTGGACATATCTCGGCGAGATATTTTTGGTTATGAAGAAGTCTAATAAGACAGTTTGTTCTTGTCAGTGGGCCAGTAAATGGGTTCGTTTCTACTGAGGTAATTAAGTCTGTTGGTGTTTATACTGTTCAGTAGATTTTTACCTTTTACTGCAATAAGTCTGCTGCCCCATTGGGTATGTTTAGCGTTGTAGTCTCCTGCTATGAATCTATTGCCGAGGTCTTCGAGGAAGTTATCGAAGTCCACTTTAGAGATAGAATGTCTAGGAGGGCAGTATACTGCTGACGTGGTGATTGGACCATGCCAATCTTCTATCGCTACGTTTGTGGCTTGGAGGTAGTCCTTCTAGAATGATGGAAGCTCATAGTGTTTTATGCTGGTTTTAATGATAATTCCGGTGCCGCCATGGGCTTTTCCGCTGGAATGTTGGGTATGATAGAAGTTATAACCATTTATTTTTAGGTAATTTTTATCGGTGAAGTGGGTTTTAGATATAAGCATTACGTCAATTTCTTGTTGTTTTAGGAAGAGTTCTAGTTCGTATTTATGCTGAGCTAGACCGTTGGCATTCCAAAGAGCTATGCATATTGGTTTTATTTTACGTCGGAGCGTGTTAATTTGTCCACGATGATTGTAAGCAATGATAGTATATTATTAATTTGCTCTGTTTGTTTCGCGATTAATTTTTCAAGCCAGTTGAAGTTATCCGTGTTTTGTGAACTGGGAATACTATTTTGGGATTGATCACTATAGATTTTCGGTTTCATTTAATTTCCTTGAACTACTTCTGCATAAGAGGTTGGAGGAGTAGTGAATTAACTCTGGGTTTGGGGTACTTATTTTTATACAAGGTTTTGTAGGCTGTGCAAAATTTATAGTTCGCAGGATGCTCTCCTTGACATAGAATGTACTTCGCAGGAGTTTCTGAAGATATAGTGCACTGATCTGTGGAGTGAAGACCTGCACATTTAACGCAGCGGTGATTGTGGTTGCAATATTTCTGCGTGTGGCCGTACCTTTGGCACCTTTTACATTGAACTATCTCTTTCTTAATAAAAGGTGGCTCAATTTTTGCTACATAATTCATTAAGCGATTGATATTATAGGCTTCTTTGTTATTTGGATTTTGCTTTAAAGAATAAGGATAGCGGGTTTCTTGTGATTCTATGCCTTATATTGCTAATGTTGGTTACTTCATGGCCATCATTTAAGAGTTCAAACTTCAATTCATCTAAGTTAGCGGAGTGGTGGATGTTGCGAAGTACTGCACGAAAAGGTCTTTCTTATTTCAGTTGATATTTGTGGAAGTTTGCGTTTAGGGTTTTTAGTAACTTTGTCAGTTTTCTATAGGAATCTGAATTGGTCTGGCAGGATTTTAACCTGATTGTTTTTAATTTTTAGTATGTAATCCTCTTTGTTAACATCTTTCTCGGTGGACTTTATTATTGTTTGAATGTCGATAACATCATCAATGAAGATTGGTGGGAGAGGAGGATTTTTTTGTTTATGTTGATTTGATGTTTCAATTACGTTTATAGAGTAGGGCAGGTATTTCGGAATTTCTCAAAGAAGAGATGGGTGCTGTCCGAGCCATAAACGGACAGCCACTCAAAATTCCGAACAAACTGTTCAAAACATAACATTGGCGGCAGAGTACAGCTGGTTTATTCCTTATTCGCATGCGGGGCTGAACAGGTCACATAACTGTTTATTTATTAATAAAAATTGACAATTTTTATAGCAATAATAACAATAATTGAAATAAATACATAAAAATAAATTACCGTCTTCCTAATGACAATAAAAATCGTGTCAAGTTGTGCCTGTAATATTGGTCGCTACGCTAAAAAATGTAATATAATTAAAAGAATTCTTATTAAGGTAATTATATGGCTTTTTATTTTTAGTTCGTTAATATTTTGATAGTTCTTAGTCTCTATATTGTATCATATGCTTTTTCTATCTACAGATATTTTAATGAGATATTCGTTTTTCAAAATTGCTTTGCGATTGCTATGTGATTCTCACCTACACACTTTTTCATTTAATTTATGAATTATAACAAGCTTTAGATATAATAGAGGACATGCTGGTATTGTGACAAAGGCGGCCAGATAAATAAATAACCGTATATGAATTTATCGGTATTATTTTAAATACTATCAGAGACTGAGAAGGTATCTAGAGGATTTCAGTAAAAGTCTTATGTAATAAACAGCATTTAAAACTTTACTTGAAAAAGCAGATATTTTTTCACACTTTATCCGAGAGAATTAGTTAAAAGATAAAGCTTTCTCAAGCATTATTTACAAAATTTGAACATCCAACATCATACATCAATAGTAATTTGTAATCACTTAGATTATTACGGTGTCAACAATACGGACACACAAAAAGATACTACAACAGAAACGTAGCGTGTGTCAAATGTGCAGAAAACCACCTAACAATAAACTGCCCATACACAGGAAAGATAAACGAAGTAAAATGCTATAACTGTAATGGAAACCACCCAGCAAGCTATAAAGGCTGCGAAGTCACAAAACAACTACAACGAAAACTGTTTCCATCGCTTCGAAGCAGAACATAGGGCAGCTATCCCTCACAACAAGAAATTGCAGAATCAGAGCCAACACCCAATGTATAAATCGTATGGAACACTAACCATAGAAACACCAACAGCTTTGGTGGCCGAAGTTATGCACAACTAACTAACCAACACCACCTATAAACAACCAAAACCAAAACAACAACAATAACGACGCTACAGAAATCAGGTAACTGCTCAAACAATCTATCAAAAACACTGAAATGCTAACAAAAATGATAAGTGAGCAAAATGCAATACTCAGATAACAAACACACCAAATTACAGTCACGTTGCAACTACTTACAAACATGTTAAGTAAAAAATAGAAATGCACACACTGAAAATAGCAGCTTGGAGCTCCAATGGCCTACAACAACGGACCCTCGAAACTAAGACATTTCTGTATAACAATAATATCGACATATTACTTGTTTCAGAAACACATTTCACACCAAAAAGCTACATGAAAATACCATATTACATCATCTATGATACCAAATACCCCTCAGGAAAAGCACACGGAGGGACTGCAGTGATAATAAGAAACGATATCAAACACCAGTTACATAGTGAAATTAGTCAGGAACGCGTTCAAGCGACTATCGTTAAAATACAAACTAACAGCAATTACTTCCAGATGTCAGCAGTATATACACCACCGTGACATAAAATGGCATCTCAAAAATGGAAATAGTATTTTCAATCCTTAGGTGACAAATACATCGTAGTGAAGATTTCAATGCAAAGCACACGCTATGAGGCTCAAATTTAACACACCTCGAGGTAGAACACTAGAAAAATATATTAGAACTAGTAATTTCAACATATTATCCACAGGAAGGCCAACATACTGGCCGACAGATCTAAACAAAATTCCTGTCTTGCTTGATTTTGCAGTTATAAAAGGACTATACGCAAAGAAATTAAAAATAACTCCCAGTCTTGAGCTTAGCTCCGATCATACACCGATAATAATAGAATACACAAGCAGACCAATACTTTACAACAATCCAGAGACGCTTTGCAGTAAAACTACTAAATGGCAAACGTTTAAAGAATTAATTGAGAGCAAAATCAACTGCAATGTTCCACTAAAACACTCGAACACATCGATCAGACAGTAACAACATTGACAGAAATTATACAAAAAGCAGCATGGGTAACTACTATCTATGAACCAAACAACAGGCAATATTTCAACAGACATCTTTTGACAAAATCAGAGAAAAAAGAGAAGCGAAAGCAAAATGGCAAAAACATAGAACAAGTGAAAATAAAAAATATATAAACAAACTCGCAAAGGAAATAAAAAGTAAAATAAAAGATCATAATAATAACGAATTCTCAAAATTCATAGAGACACTCTCTGCGCACGAGAATGCCAACTACTCTCTATGGGAAGCCACGAACAAAATAAAGAAGCCAATAAAACTAATCCCGGTAATCAGAAAAGCAGACAACACATGGGTCAAAAGCAACGAAGGGCAAGCTGCAGAATTCTCCAACCACTTTTGTAATACATTTACTCCATATAATATTAACAACAGTAAAACCAAATGTCATTCAGTCTAAGATGCACAATATATTAGTACCCCAACTAACAAGCACTACACCATACCTTATACAAAAGCACAAGAAATTAGAATTATAGTCGAGAAAACAAAAAACAATAAAGCACCAGGAATCGACCTAATCAATGGTATAATCTTGAAAAACCTTCCCCCCAAAAGCAATACGTTTAATCACAATAATATTCAATGCAATTTTAAGAATCCAATACTTTCCTAATCTATGGAAGCTACTAGCACAGATCATAATGTAACCTATCTCAGGCAAAGACCCACACCAAATTGTATCTTACAGACCAATATCACTATTTCCTGTTTTCCAAAATTCAACAACAATAGAGAAAGAAAAATTAATACCAAATCACTAATTTGGATTCAGAAACAAACACTCCACGATAGAGCAAATACGCAGGCTCGTCAACAAAATTTTACGAACAATAGAAAAAAAAAACAATACTATACAGCCCTCTTCATGGACATTGAGAAAGCATTTGACAAAGCATTTGAACCATGACAACCTCTTACAAACAATCAAAAAATATTTCCCGGAACAAATCCATCACTTACTCAAATCATATCTAAGCAACAGAACCTTTGTAGTAAAAATAAAGGATGTATATTCTGAAGTAAAACACATCAAGACAGGGATACCGCGAGGAAGCGTTTTAGGACCAATATTATACACACTATACACGGCCGACATACCAACCACCACCAACAGCAAAATACTGACATTCGCGGGCAACACGGCTGTACTAGTCAGGCACACTAATTCAGAAACAGTAGTCACTTTATTACAAGAGCACATCAAAAAAATAGAAAAATGGCTGCAAGATAAGCAAATAAAAGCAAACCCCAGTAAATGCAACCATATTACATTTACGCTAAGAAAACGGAAACCACCAAATATCCAATTGAATGGCGCGCACATAATACAAACAGAAAAAATTATACAAAGGAAATGAAAGCGTTGGCGAAGAATATCATAAATTCTTTTTTTAAATGAACTCTCCTCTACTATCTTGTTACACAACATGTTTTAGCGATTTTAAAAGTTTGGTAAGAGGGCAAAACTGCTTTGAAAGAACAGAATCTTTTCAGGAGCCAGAGAGAAACTTAAGGAGAACCTTTAACCGTATAAACATAAAGTTGGAGTTATTTATCGTTTTAGTATAGGTTTAAGTTATTCCGGTGTAGATTTCTTTGGTCATTTTTATTTTTAGTTTTTTTAGCTCCTTTATTTTCTTTATTTTGTTATTATTTGCTATTTTGTTAATCTTTTTTATTTAGTTCCAATGCAAATGATTTGAGTGTGTAGTGTGTACAGCGCTTATTGTGTGCTTTGTCTGCAAGAAAACGGAGGTTATATTAACATTTACCGTAATATAAAATGATTGCTATTTTTGTTACGATTTTTCTGTGGACTCCCGTGGAGGGGACAATCGCGGCGCGTGTAGATTTGTGTAAATGTTGTTCATATGTGCTTTCATTTATTAATTATTTATAGGGGGCAAAGGATTAAAGGAAATTCTATGAGGCGGTTTTCGATATGCTGTTATGGATTTCAATGAGTAGGTGGGTGTAATGTTTAATCTATGATTTTCCTAACGAATTGTCGTGCAGGATGGTTTACGTTTCCGAATACTACAATGAATTATTTCTGCAATGAAGAATTTCTGCAGCCCATGTATCATTTGATTTGAGGATCGCTGTGTACCCCGCTGCTCAGGCTGACGTACTTTCGTTCGTGTAAGGAGGTTTGTTCGAGTACAGGGATATTTCAGCTGATTTTTAATTATCAATAACTAAAAAACAAAGCCGAAAACGCAATCTTTTTATTCTTGACTTTTATTTTATTTTAGCTTCAAGAGTTACCCCTTGTATTTTTTTTACACCTATAGTCGAATATCCTGTATATGTTCATCGATTAGTTGATTTAGCTAGTTTATGCTATCGGGATGAAACCTTGCATTTTGTACGCGCAGTCCACCAATTAATCCCGTAAATCCTTTCGTTCTTAACTACTGCCATTAAAAATTATCTATTATTCATATATGTCATTATTATTTTATTGTGTCTGATCGTTTCTCCACAAACGTTGGAAGTGACTGATTTGGGCACTTTGTTTACAAAATTGCATCTGGAAGCGGATTTTGTCCGTTCTGTAAAATGAACTTGTCGCTTTATTACGAATTCCTCGTTTCAAGTATACTTAGATCGTTTTTCTACACATTGGTTGTAGGAAGTAGACTTCAGCTGTTTCTTTACAGTTAGTAGGGTAGTTGCATGATGTCATCAAAGAGAAGTACATCTTCTCTCTTTTTTTTTTTATTATTTAATTTGTACTTTACAATTTGTCTAGCTGGACATTTGGTAAATTGAGAAGTACATCTATGCCACAAAGTACTTTTCCATTGGTCTTGAATTCCTGCAGTTATAAATTAGTTTTTTGTTGATTCTCGTAAGACACCATTGATAATATTATTAACAATCAATTACATCATATTACGCTACTTTGGCTTCTCCTGTTTAATCCTTTGTCTTGTCATCCACTGATAGGTTATTACAGCGCCTTTCTAAGTGGAAAAAGAGGAAATATAAATAAAGGAATGAAAAGAATATTTGAACGGCGACAGTCAATAAACTACTTCGATAGAAGACCTTTTTATTATCGCATCAACTGTAGGATTATAACAGCGTTTAACATGCTCAACAAGTAATTTTAAAATTAACGATTGGCTGCTACCAGCTCCTCTGATAATAAAACGCAACATTTCTGTTGTATTTTCATCATTATTAATATTTCTTTTAATTACTGCAAATACTGATTTAAATACATTTTTCTGACGAATATTAGGATTTCGAATGCTATTAAGGAACAGATATTCCGTAGCATAACATCCGTCTCTTGTTGTTCGTTTTCATATAGACATACTTGGGCATTGTATATTCTTTCATCAGCATAAATAAATAATATTCTGAATATTGTGTACTGCGTTCAATGCAGTCTAGGTGGGCGTTGCTTCAATAATAAGCTCTGCATAAGCAAATTATTCAGCAGTTGGATTTCTCAATATAGGTTTCAACTCGTGCTTCAGTCACAGGCGACATGGCTCTACCAATTCATTTTCGAACATAAGCCTACTTTCATAACGAAATGATATGTGACACACTATTAAATCATAGAAATATTCCTTTCTATTACTATTCAAAGTATAATGTCGGAGATAGAGTACAGCTGGTTTATTCTTTATTCGTATGTGGGACTGTACAGTCTATACAATTTTCTATTTATCAATACCAATTAATTAATACCAATACCAAAAATTGAAACAGATAATATATTTATTATATTTATTTATTAGTATAAATAAATTACCGCATTATTAATGGCAATGAAAACCATTCTACGTTGGCACTGTAATATTGATTGTTACATTAAAAAAAGTGGAATACAATACTTTTCCAAAAAGAATATTACCGATTTCGAAATGCGCTGAAAAGTGAAAAATAATTTTCATTGTATTTATAAAAATTAAGTACACTAAACAGTATGAAATAATTTCTATTTTATTCATATTTTATTTATATACATATCCAACAACAGTTAAGATTACTCATTCACATATTAAATAGCATATTAAATATATTGCGACCTAATCAAAGGTAACACACTGTTAATAAATTCTATGCAATTACAATTTCTTCCTTATTCAGTTTTGGTTTAAATTTATCACAAATGCAATGTACTTGATTTTTATGGTTGCTAATCTACAAAATAGTAGATAGATAGATTTAAGAAATCTAAAGAGATTAAAAAAATGGCTCCTTAAATGGGAGTCTTCAAATTAAACCTTTATGTGTATTCTGATAAAATTTCAGACAATTACACCGAAAATGTTTAATTTTTTCACATTTTCCAGTTTCTATTGTATTATATGTTATGCTATTGATTAGTATCTCTTGTGTATTAACCAATATTGATTGACTCCAGAAGAAATAACTTGTTATTGTCGAAAGGAACTTATCTTAATCTAAATGTAGGTGTATTATATCTACCTTAATAAAGTTTAAATCTATCTAAATCTACTCGTAAAACTGTGTGGTATTCCGTTGGCAAACGATGAATTGATAGTTGGGAACTCTGAAATAATGTGTTAAAACTTCTGAACACCCGTAAAGCAAAAAGCAAAGGTTCTAGATATACTTTAGTTTGTAAATAATTTAAGTTATTAAAAATCATAATAGCAGTGTTCATTGTTCATCTTCAATAACTGTCAATACAAATATTATATATACTGCTTCCTATTGTTGCAATATTCCTTCGATACTTTCGAACAATGCTAACTATCTTAATCTCGACGACTGAATCATTTTTAGTCTTGCCTTACCTATCGAATTTTTAGTAAATTCGAATAAATTAAATGCAGCAATTGCTCTACACGAGTCGGTAAATAATTACATGCATCGTACGCAATGAGGTGCACTGAGTAGTAAATACATGGAAACATAGCAACTTCGTTATTGTTTTATACTAAGCGGGGAACGATTGAGTTATACTATGCATTATCTATACAAATGCTAATAACATTAACCACGAACGAATTATGCTTATTTAATGTATATTCGAAGTATTTATATAAATGTTCGGATGTGCCATCTTTCACCCGAAAATAATCTAATAAAAAATTTTTATTTTTCCTTTATCTATGTATTGTGTTAAAATACATAGATTTTTCATTTTTGAGATGTCTGTTATCTCATCGACAAGTACCAAAAATAATTTATGTTGCAACAAGTACGATGTTCCTGTCGTAATCGTCTTCTTAGCAATATTTTTTATTAATGCTGAAATTTCCTTTTCTTTCAGTGTCATTTTCATTTACAATATTTGAATCTCGCATTACATCTTGCGTCATTTTAACAAAATGTTTAAGAGAATAAAAACTTCGATTATGTTCTACAACATATTGGCATCTATAGTTTAAAACATATGTGGCGACACATGAGTCATAGGACGAGGCGAAGCGAGAGCGACTCATGTTGTTGTTGTGCCTCGGATTACGGATACCGCCTCGACATACGAAATTAGCGCGAGATTATCTCCAGGCAAAAACAATGTCGTTGTTGAGGGTGTCACGAATCAAGTTCTGCTTGCCATTTGTTGCGTCGCATGAGATGGTCCGTGCGGAATCCCTCACGGTCTGGCTGCCAGGACCTACACATTGTTACACTGACCCGCAATAAACTTAAGGAAACACCATAAACCGAATCTTTTTGACTTTATCTTTATTCATATAAGTATTTTTCGGTTTGTGCATCCTTAGAGCGGTCCTTATGTTTATTGTACGCTCTTACAAATTACGGAGGAAACGGGTGTTTGTCTAGCGAAATAGCGGGTTTTTCCCATGAACAAGGACACCCATGAGCCACATCTACAGGAGACTTTCTCATGCATAATTTTATTTATTAATGTTGGCTATAACCAATGAGAATCGCGGATCGTTACCCTCACTTTTCCTACCGAAAAGTGTGAACAACGAATCCGCGTTCTTAGTTCAAAAAGGCACACCCACACCGAGCTTTCCTCCTTAATAGTACGAGACGTGTCTACTACTGTTCTTCTAATCTTCGTGTAGTCAAGTCAACGGTCTCACCATTAGAGCAGTCAGTCAACTCGTCACCACTAAAATTTACGCGACAAGGGCAACCGTCGTTTCAAGTCGAATTTGAATCTTTCGACTCCCCCTCAATCAGTATAAATAAGCGGACACGATCGCAAGCGAAGCAATTACCAATAATCAGTTGTGAGCGATTATTGAGTATATACCGAGTTATTATCAAGTTATCCGCGAACGCCTATTCTATTTGTTAAACACTTTGTACGAACGTCTATCGACGGTATCGAACCTATTTAATTATTTATTCTAAATACATTTGACGGTTGCAACAGCAATCATTCTCGTCATTTCGTTATACCTATCCATCCATCATCCGTCACACATATCTTGGTTCTGTTCATTTTACGTCTTTTTCAAGAATGGTGGAGGAAATTGATTCAGTTTTGCTTTCTGATCCCTTCCGACTTATATTTATAATATGGATTGTGGTTTGAGTATGCCTCTCCAACTCATTTGTTTCGGCTCTCAATATTTTCTTACAAGCAAGATATCTTATTTTAAAAGGATTTCTACCATATCTCACAATCCATAATGCGAAAGTGGGATTACACAACCAAGATCCAGAGAATTGCTTCCGTCCCTGCTACTATTCGCTGTTACCATTCGCTATGTATAAAATGTAGATCAGTAAAGAACTAGGTATTGAAAGAAGAAGTTAAATATGCTTAGGTTATGACTAGATTGCGGAATTTTATGGAAAATTTACACAGAATGCAAATATATTATATAATTATAAGCAAAAATGTAGAAATAAATTCAAAATTTAATATTCGTTTTCATTATAATATGTAGTAAATAAAATCTATTTATCCTCTATTTTTGTGATTATATTCATAAAAATATGAATTTGCATAAAAATCCGCAGTCTAATTATAACTATAATTTAGAAAATATTTCTAGTATTCCAAAAGACATCCTTTTTAAAATTTAAGCTGATGCACGAGTATTTAAAAATGTCTTATTTGATGCGGATTGGTTATTCATGTTACAATCATTAATAACAAAAAAAGTCTTTCTATTGATTTGTAATCTATAGAAATCGATATTATAAGAAATCAGAAATTAATAGAAACAAGTTCCACTACGGTATGCAAAATACGAAATTGTTTTACATCTGAGCGAAAATGATTATAACTGGATTTTACCCAAGCATGTGAATGACAAAATTTTATTACACCTGCGCATATAAACATAGGTCTCCCAGATTGCTTGTAAGCTCGGAGCATAAACTGAAAAATTTCTCATTTCATAAGTTGATTGATTGTATGAAAATTAACAACCGTATCAGATAGTCTTCGTGTGTTTTACAGGCTTATACCTCAATGCGGACATTACACTAAACCCAGGTCCCCTAGGACCATATGGGGTTGGGATACGCCCAACCGACGCTCAAGGTACCCAGTACCTTGCTACCTTGAGCAGCTAGGCCTGGCAGGGGCTTTCGCTCGCCTCAGATCAGACGGGGCTCTTTCTAGCTCTACCGTCTCTCCAGGACGGTTCCGGAGCAGTTGGTACGCTGCTCACCCGCCGACGTAACCGTTCCGTAGTCACGGGGGGGGGGGCACTCCGTAAACGGCCGTCTTGTCAGCATCTTGGCATCAACCACTGCCACCACGAGTCCATATCCGAATTTGGTCGAGCAGAGGGGTCGCTACTCCCTCCGGTCTAACACTCGACCGCCCGTGGTACCAACTTATGTCATTGGTGGGACCACCGTGTGGATGTACGGCCACGTCACTGCCGGCTCGACGACCTGCTAGCCGAACTTCAGTAGACCCAGATGGGACTTCACGCAAGCGGGGACCTGCGGTACTTTTGTACTCAGGAATTTATCCCGGCGGTCCCATCCTTCGCATCAGGATCGTGGGTGCGCTACTACCCAAGGCCACGTAGAGCCGCACTTAAGCGCACTATACTCCCGGCGACCTTCCCTGCGATGTACATAGAGGACTCACGTAAGCGGGACGCTCGTCCCGACGGTCCTCCCTGGCTGCGGGAACGTGGGTTTGCCAGCCCCCATCGGCTCGCACAAGGCGAGTCCTTCCTGCAGAGAACAACCGTATCAATTATTTTAGCATGTAGGGCCTGACCAGTGGTCGGCCGCGCCATACCTCGAGTGGAAACTCATACTGGCAACTCAATCATGATGTTGTATGATTATTATTCCTACTTTCTAGCGTCCTCCACCAAGGGAGCGGCGCGCTGATGGTCATTGGACAAGTTGAACCTACCCTTTCGGGCGACAGCTCGCTTAGTCGGCGCCTCGCGACGCGTGCGTCGCGCTGTGCCGTTACCAGCGGGGGCTACGAGAAGGCGGAGCTGTCAGCGCATGGCTCGGTCCCAGCAGGTTGGCTTTCCAGCCGATTATAACCTGCACCGTCACAGCTCCCATTATGTGGGCGCCGCCTGCAGGTAAAGAACAACCGTATCAATTGATTGTATGAAATTTGGTATCCTATTTTTGTATGAGTTTTTTTTTTTATTATTTAATTTGTGCTTTACAATTTGTCCCGCCGGACATTTGGTAAATTTTTCTAACACTTTATTATTATATAACACGTGGATGGCTACACGGCGGGATACCATCTTACAGTTTGTCTATTATATTTCTTTAACGAGATCGGTGGAATGCTTTCTCTTCAGACATTTTTCAATATAGGTATTGCGCGTTTCAGCACCCAGTTGGTTTGGATGTGTTGCCGTTCTTTCTTTACATTTTTCTGCGTACCTGCCGATTTCTTCTTTGACCGTTGGTATTTTTAATACCAACCATTTTTAATACCTGCGTATATCCTCGTTTCTGATATAACATGGGGCGTTGACTATTGTTCACAGTATCTTCGATTATAGCGACTCTAGTTTATTTATGTGTCTCATTGCTGCTGTCGCCCATAGCGATATTCCGTACGTTCAAATTGGTTTTATTATCGTTTTGTAAATTTTTAGTTTATTTTCTATGTTGAGTTTAGAGTTTCCACTAGTTAGCCAGTACATCTGTCTTCTTTTTATTCGTATTTTGTCTATAATTGATTTAGTATGTTGTTTCCACCTAAGTTGTGTATCTAAGTGTAGTCCTAGGTATTTAACTTGCCTTGTTTATGTTGCCATGTGCGTGCCATTCAATTGGATATTTGGTGGTTTCCGTTTTCTTAGCGTAAATGTAATATGGTTGCATTTACTGGGGTTTTCTTTTATCTGCTTATCTTGTAGCCATTTTTCTATTTTTGTGATGTGCTCTTGTAGTAACGTGACTACTGTTTCTGAATTAGTATGCCTGACTAGTACAGCCGTGTTGCCCGCGAATGTCAGTATTTTGCTGTTGGTGGTGGTTGGTATGTCGGCCGTGTATAGTGTGTATAATATTGGTCCTAAAACGCTTCCTCGCGGTATCCCTGCCTTGATGTGTTTTACTTCAGAATATACATCCTTTATTTTTACTACAAAGGTTCTGTTGCTTAGGTATGATTTCAGTAAGTGATGGATTTATTTCGGGAAATGTTTTTTGATTGTTTGTAAGAGGCTTTCATAGTTCACTTTGTCAAAACCTTCAAGTGTTGACGTTTTCTCTTTCCACAGTGGGGGATGACGAAAGCCAGGCGGTTATCCCAGGCGTTCGAATTTCACATTTTCATACAGTTTCAACTTCGCATTCTCAATTTCAATATTTAGTAATTGAAAATAGTGCGATTTTCGACAGTTTTTATTATTTATGAGTCAACGAATTTACCAATCTTAACATGTGACATCTTATTTGATAGATATTTTTAACATCTACAATGTTTATTCGTCTAAAGTATATCAGCTAAAGTGAATTTTCATGATTCAGTAATATTTTGTAATTTGAGAAGTTTGGGGTTAGGTTTCGATATTTGTTTACAGCGTTTACTTATGAACTGATTAATTTATAACATTTTACAACAATAAATGAGCTCATATTCAATGTCGTTGAATTTGTCTTAACACCATCGTACGTACTAAGAAAAAAGAATATATAGTTCCATGCGACAATGAAAAAATATTCATGCCAGCACAATTGACATGCCAAGTGCTGAGGATTAATGTTAAATTTAAGTGGTGTTCGGAAAAATATAAAAATTATTGTATCACTCTACTAATCGTTTGAAAAAGAATTTTCTCTTTTCTCTTTTATAAAAATATAGTAAACAATTAATTTCTTTTTCTTAGGCAACTTACAATTAGTTTCACTATTGTGTAATTTTGTCATTAGGATGTACGCTAGGATTTAAAAATACCAGCGGTCAAAGAAGTAATCGGTAGGTACCCAGAATACTACAAAGAAAGAACGGCAACACATTCGAACTAGCTAGCTGCTGAAGCGAGCAAAACTCTCATAAAAAGAGGACTAAAGAGAAAATACCCCACTGACCTCACTAAAGAAATAAAACTCGAAGATGGTATCCTGCTGGGAGTAGCCATCAACATGTTATTTAGCAATTAAGCTAGAAAAATTTACCGAATGTTCAGCTGGGTAAATTGTAAAATACAAATTAAATAATACAATTTAATAATAAATTAATAATAAAAAAAATTGTCATCTTCCTACTTGTCTATCTCAGATAGAAGAGTAGGTATGAACTTTTCCGTAGAACCGTGCAATTAACCCTTTAACCTCTAGTATCGTGTGAGAGACGTGGTTCGTCGATGTTATTGATTTATTATTTACTTCAAGATAATAAATCTCTCTTATTCAATGGTCAATTGGTAGTAATTATTTATCAAACATTTTGGAAAATAAAATTAGTTGTACCTTACACACGCATTTACATATCAAAAGACATATGCAATTTGCACAACTCCGAACGCTCAGCCAAACTGTGAAATGGCTCGACGTGTGACCGACCTTGTTGCTGTTTATGCTTAGCGCTATTGGAACTTAAATTGCAAGGCAAGGGGTTAAACAGTTTCTTGTAGCGTGGAACTCAGTAGGTTCTTGTCTATGGTAGTGTATAACCAAGCAGGGCAGATCCCTAATTTTATAGGTTCTTGTATACGCTAATTTTAGCTGAGTTGAGCACTTGGCCGCATGGTGCAGCACCTGTGCTGTGAAACAACCAGAACTACGAGCGTGAGCACTCTCATTTCCTCTCTGATAGTACTTACTTATCACAGTTCCTCGATACTGCATACTATTTTTAATTAAAGCTATAAACGATTTAAAGAAAAAGGATTTCTTGGCACTTTTTATTAATTTGTAACCTACAAATTGGACTTATCATAGTGTAATAGGTCTCATTTTACGAATAATTCTATGATCTATACAACTTTCCATTGAAACCCTTTTGTTGGATGACAAATGCTTTTTAACATGTAAAACGAAATATAAGAAAAGTCATATATTTTTCGTTTAATCGATATTTTATTTATGAAGTACCGGAGGAAAATTGTTTCAAAGTCGCTTATTTTGTTTTAAATATCGTTCCAAATCATATCATACAAAAATATTTCTATTATTAATTTGTTTATGGATTCACTTTTGTTAGGTTTAATTTGACTGGATTATTTTCGTGACGAGCGACTTCAGTTGCCTGTGGTATCTGAACAAAGGTATCGTGGCGAGCGACTTTAGTCGTCCGTGATAGCGAGAGTGTTTTAAGCAGTTCATCAATGACAATACAACTAAAAGAAATCCAGATTAATACTTTAACCTTGTCCTTAGAATTTTTCTCACACATTTTAATTATCTGAACGAATTTTTCGTAATTTTCCCAATTATCACGTCCTTTCAATGTTTATCCAAATGCAATATAGTAGCACTTACAAAACTAAGATTATCAGAAGTTAATATATAATCGGAGTTACAGATATTAATCAATTTTAATACGTTTCATAGATATTATACGTTAATGAATATATAAACATAAACAACAATTACATAAGCCATTGCAAGCTAGTATGTGTGACGTTCGAGTATCAACGAGATTCATTAAGAAATGGTGTAGTTTCACTATACACAAAATGTAAAGAAATACTCGATGTTATCTAATTGCATTTCGCTTAACTGGTTAACATTCATGATGAATACATGTGTATTATCTTGAATACACACGAGCGATATTTTATCGCGCGAACCCTCTGCAATCATATGTTTTTCTTTGTTTTCCTGTTAAACACGACAAAGTCAGACGTATGATCGTAGTGGGATCACACAGTAAAGTGTAGCTCATGTATATTCAGAGTTATTGGCGTCTTTATTGTGATTTCAACGTGTGCGATAATTCTTGACCTCTGAGTGAAGATTAATCTTGAATGTTCTTCGTTCACAGTACGCAGCAGAATGATTTCGTGAACAGCTACGTTTACTTCAGTGTGTATTCTACGAAAATTTTATTCAGAACTATGAAGAGTTTAGTTAATGAAGTTAATAATGCCGTCACGGAATCTCTTTTTGGATTATCGTTTGCATTTCCGCAATTGGAGTATCAAGAATCTCATAAAGTCGTTTTGATGCCAAACGTACGTACATAACCTTGAATATAAAACAAATTAATACGAATAACACCTAATGTTGTCATAACTTTACTGTATAATGTTGACGTTTCCACGAAAAATTTTACTAACAATTTGCTGTATTTTAGCTTCAAGAACGGAAACATAAGGTATCTCTGATATGTGGCGGTGGAAGTGGACACGAACCTTTCGCGGCTGGTATGCGCTTACTTTATTTTTTAAAAAATCGGAACATCATATGCATGTTATTATGTATTATGAATACAATTTTATTTTGAGTCATATCATACTTGTTGATACTTGTTGCTTATGGGCCTTTTGTTGTGTAAAGTTAATTATTATCGATTATAGTATGTTGAGTTTTACGCTATAATTATCGCTTCAATTTTTCCAATAAAAGGTTTAAATTATTTCCACTTCTTCAAATAGTTCATAATCAATAATATCATTAAATTGTTTCCTTTTTATTAAAAACTTCCTTAAAAAATTGCTATAAATTATAATAAGGGTTTTTATTAATGCCTAAATGAAACATTAATGTAATTCAATGGCACTTCGTAACTACATAAACATAAGTGATGAACATACTTGGTATAGATTACATTTTTTGTTTGTGATACGTAACTGTATTATACATAAACAAATAGCATACCGATAATATTCATATACTTTGAATATGTCCATAGTGTTCTAAATATGAATATGTTAAAAATTATTGTATGAATGAAACAAGAGTACTGACATTAACAAGTAAACATAGAAAAAGAAAACAATTCTTCGTGCTTCGTAACATAACATTATCATATATTATTATATATTATTGTATATTAGAAATAACACTGGCATGACAACTAAAGACAAATGTGTGAACACCTTATACGGAGCAAAATTCGAAGAGAATCTGCACAGAGTTATCGATGATGGCGAAATGTAACATTTTCTAACAAACAAAATTTAATTGTACAATTTAGATGACCCAGGTGGCTTTGGTTATTATTTTTATGGCATTAGAACCGTTAGGATGGGCCAAAATTGGTTATAAAGTACGAGGAGATACACAATTTAGTTGTTGCAAATTTCCTTTTATATATATATATTACATATTATATATTATATATTATATATAATATATAGATTATATATAGTACATATATTGTAACCATATATATATATTAGTATACAATTATAATATTATATATATAAATAAATGCAGTACAATGCTTATAATTTCTATTTAATGTTAATAGTTTGTAATGTTTATAGGTTTTTAATGAGTTGATTAAATTCGCATACATATCAGAGCATGGTCGTGTAGGTATATGGCCGTATACCATAAACAGGTTTATGATGTCACAAAGATGACAAAAAATTAAGATAAATATATATATGTGGCGAGATTATAAACTAATTGTTTTATTGTTTCAAATTTTTCTTTTCAGTAACATATTTAATCAAAACAGAAAAAATGCAACAACCAAATTTATCGATTGTCAAATGGATGTCACAAATATAAAAAAAATTAATTCAAGAAAAGTTCAAGGTTATGCAATTCGTGTGGAAGGAGTACATTTTATATTCCGTCTGGATAATATATACGTCTGTAAAGTAAAAATTGTAGGGGTAATTTTTTGAATCTAAAAAATATCTCTGCTCAACTTTTATAAGCTCTTTACGTCGGCGATTTATAATTTAGTACAATTGAAGAATTAAGAAGATGCATTAAATCTTTGGTTCCTAATGGTTAGTTGCACATCGCTAATACACGCTCGATTTTTCTCAAGCCCCGAGTCCGTGATCTCGGATACTCGCACGTCGCTACTTACAATAGACCGTTAAGTTTTTCTCGAAGATATCCTGCATAATATTTTCGTTTCTGTTCGAAATTTTTATCGAATTTTTTAAGAATTTAATCAACTCATTAATAACCTATTAACATTACAAACTATTAACATTAAATATAAATTATAAGCATTTTACTGCATTTATATATATATATATATATAAAATATTATAATTGTATATTAATATATATATTAATATACAATTATAATATATATGTATATATAGTTATAATATATGTATATATTATGTTAATAATATATATGTGTATAATATTATAATTATAATTATATATATATTTTTTGTTCATTTCTGATTATGCTTTAACTGTCAAATTGACTGATGTAAAAAAGTGCTTTTGTGTGATCTCACTATTAAGAATATGAAATTGTCGTACAGTATCATCGACGCTATAATTTGCCAAAATTATAACAGTCGTCTACGTTTTCTATCCCGATCGGGCCTTGTTTTAGTGTAATATAGCGTAGTATAGTAACCAAAATATGGTAACCATATCATAGGCAATCACTCTCTAGGCTCTCTATGCTTTTATTAGGGAATCTGAAATCTGTACTCCTTTAATTTGCTTTTCTATTCCGCACTATGATAAAAGCAATCGGAAAAAGGCGAATGGAAAAGGTAGGGATGAGCAACATTTGAAAATCGTCTAAAATCTCAATAACACGTATATATTATAACTTATACTTTTCATTAAATTTCCATGAACTCATTGATGCTTCATAGTTTATATTCAGTAAACAATAATATTTCGTTATTATGATAATATGTATAAGTAATGATCGTTTTAATGGAATTCTGTTTCTATAAATTTGTACAAAAATGATCCCAGGAACTAAAACATCTTCATTATTTCGCAGCAGAAAATATAAGTTGGTTAAGTTCTTAGGTACTGCAAAATAAAATTTGTCTTGTGCGAAAATCTAATTGCTGTTGTTGGGTCGTTAAATATTTTAAAATATAATGTTAAATATATGTTTACATACAAGGTGAGTAACCCACGATGGAAGCTAAAATATTTTCAATACTGTCAATTATATCAAAAAATGCTTCAGACAAAAGTTGAATGATTCCGAGCAGGACAGTAATCGATGTAATTAGTACTTTTGTAGGTGAATGCGTAGAGAACATGGTCAAAGCTGTTTCTTTTTTTAAAGAAATCATATATTCCTTTATAGATTAAACAACGCAGTCCAACATTCTCTATAAAGTTACCAACTTACATTGAAGTTCATTAGATGTTCTAATTTTTATTTTGCAAAATATAAGTTACAGTATCTACAAAACAATTTTGCAACATACATGGCTGAATACCTTTCTATAGAGAATATCGAAATGCATAATTCCATTTAAGAAAACAAATTTGAGTTTCAAAGGTCCTTTACACGCCCACCTATAAAAATGCTAATTACATCGATTAATGTACATCTAATAGAAGCTATTCAACTTTTGTTTGAAACATTTCTCGGCATAATTAACAGTATCTTCTTGCATTTTTTGTATACATTGGTTAACGCAACTCTTTATTCCACACAAGAAACTACTAAAGTTGGTTATGTTAAAAAAGTAATTGGTTCAGGAAAATATTTTAATAAATTGTGCTTTTGAAACAAGGTAACAAAGATAACGAATATCTTCTGAGCTGGCTTTTTGGCATGATCACTAACTTGATAGTTTCCTATGTGGAATAACGAGTTGTACCGATCAACGCATAAAGAAATGTGATTCTATTTAAAAGAAACATAGTGGATCTTCATATGTCCTTCAAGTATCTACCTGCAGAAAAAATGAAGTTCCGACGTAGACAAGTGACTTGTATCCGCGCAATATTGCTGTCATCATATGTTAATCTTCATTGTTCTTAACTGACAAAATGAAGAAAGACATATGATTGCAGCGATATCGCACGGACAAAAATCACTCATCTGGATCAGATCTAATAACACCGAATCGGGGCTATCCAACTTTTGCTAGGAAACGTAATCTTGCAATATTTAGAAATCGTGAAGGTAGGTGCTTCGTTCTATTTAAAAACAGGAAATAATTTTCTATTTCTTCATTAATATCCCGTTATTTACTTCCTATTTGATTGTTAGATATAAACATATTACAAATTATGTCAATGCAATAGACAATACAACTTTAACATCGGTTAAG
This sequence comes from Bombus fervidus, assembly GCF_041682495.2. Lineage (NCBI taxonomy): Eukaryota > Metazoa > Arthropoda > Insecta > Hymenoptera > Apidae > Bombus > Bombus fervidus. Next base: position 4,568,853 of record NC_091519.1, read on the forward strand.
TTGCAACCTATGGTTCCTGTTGCAAAGTTTATTCTCGCGATAAGTAAGATACGATGCAAAAAAATTTGTTCTTTCGATTTTGATTTTCAAGCTTAAGAACAATTTCGTATGGATTCTTTTAATTAAATGTTCATCGAATCAAATGTGTAGAATTACGCTGTGATAATTTTTATCAACAATATCTTTAAACTCTGTACACTGTACATGTGTAGATATAGTATATCTGGTATAAATGCTACCCACTACTATTTTTCTAACTATTAAAAATACGAAGGCGTTTTTCATTATATATATGTAGATACAATATATATGTACATATGTACATATAATATAATTCTAAATGAATATATAATAGTATAAATAAAATTAAGCAATACAAAATTAGTTTCAAATATTATTCTTTTAGGTTATGTTGGAAATGGTATGTTAGCTGCAGCTGTAGCAGGCTCAATATACGCAGCACCACCGTCAAAACATATCTCTTATGCCATCGACCGTGTTTCTCAATATAATAATAGTAAGTTGTAAGATTTATAATTTCGTTGGATTTAGACAGAACAGGATGGAATAAATCCAAATTTGAGTATTTCGTGTTATTTACGTTAGATAAGTTACTTTTGTACTAAATATCTGATATTTGTTTCAATTTGTTGTTGTAACATTGATTCTGTTATTTATTTTTGATATTTGAAATATGTTACAACTAATACGAAAGAAATGTTTAAGTCATCATTTTCCTCTTATCTAAAGTATTTGAAAAATACAGATCTTAAAAATGACTAGTTTTTTTACGATTGTTACGAAACTTACTTTCACAATATATTATTAGATATAATAGACTATTTTGACTTGATTTTTGATATGATTGGTGAAAATGATACAATGAGATCGTAAAATAAAGAATGGTGCCAATTTGGTCTGTATTTACAGTCGTATGCATCCCATACGCACGTAGTCACTTATATCAAATTTTAAAAATCAATTTGTATAGTGATTGGTAGTATAACGATGTATCATAGATCTGGAACACTCAGGATACAAGTAAAGAATGAATTAACGTTAACGTGACTCTTAAATTACGTGTACGATTTTTGAAACATGTGAACTTCTACTCATTGGAGTTTGATGGATTTTACTATTTCACTATGTCACCTGTGTTCCTCTTACAATTTTTCTTTTTCTTTATTTCATATGTAATTACTAGAGAGGAGAAACTAGAAATTTCGAAGCATCTCGTATTGTGACGATACATATAAATTTATTTTTACTTAACTGATAATAATTCAATTGCATCTCTGCTTAGATTTTAATTGGTACCATTTCACCATTAAATTCTTTGATTATCTGAAAACAATTTGACAAAATTTTAGTTCTTGATACCTCTAGAATTAGATACCTCCAGAAAAAAAGGAAAGGAAATAATAATTTCTGGTTTTATTTCGAAAATTTTAATCCTAATTTCGGAAATTTCGAGACTTCACAAAATGTCCGATTTAGTTCCGCAAAGTTAAACAACAGATTTTGTACTATCTTTATTATCTATTCAGAGTGTTTAGTAACAGATGATAAAAAAATTTCATGCTGCTTCCGTAAGCTTTGAAATATAAAAAAATATTAGAAAATTTAACTAAAAGTTTAGGCGTTAGGTCATTTCATTGATTTCAATTTAAACAATTTCATGTGTTTTACTAATTACCATAGAAGTCAGTAATGAAGTTTCATTTTATAATTAAATATTACATTATTACAATTATTATTACATAAATACTATGTAATTATTTATATAACATGCATCAAATGTGAAAAATTTGGAAGCTATTCTTAAGAAATTAATAATAGCATACATGATCAGAAGTGTATTATTAATATTATTATCGTAAATCCTAAATGGAGTTATATAATGTTATGCATTAAATTATAAAATGTTTTACGTCTATAATATATTTCCAGCTGGTATTTTGATGATCGTTCCGAATTATACTGGAGATTGCCTTAATTTTGGAACAGCAATTGAAAAAGCGAGACAAAGGGGTCTAAAGGTAAGAAAAAGGAAAACGAATTTATAAACTGAATTTTTTGATTAATTTTAGCTTCTATACTTTATATGGTTAGGATTAATACAGCAACGTTTATGTACGTATGTAACATATCGTCAGTTATTATAGTGCATTTAAGGCGAGGTTTCTTATGTACATTCAACGTGCGCGTTGGGTCAGAAACGATTTAAAACCCAAATCACGTAAGTGACACTGTCTCGCTGCGAGATCGCTGATTTTTACCGTTACAATAGAGAAGCATTCTCTTGTGTTTGCTGCGATGTTGTGTGATTCGAGCTTATCCAGGGTTTCCAGACGATACCCTTAATTTGACGATAATATAACGTCACATTGACAGCTACGTCGCATGTGTTATATAATATGAATTTCGTCTTACGTCTCCACGCGTTGTGTCTACGATACTGTTCCTGCATTTCCATTTGTTTATAGTATGAGTACTATCAGAGGATTTTTTATTCTCTCAATCTAGTAATGCTGGGTTTTTGACCGTTCTTAATGCAGCGTGCGCATTGGACGCATATGGAAAATCCGACCTTTAGATTTGCTTTAGACCAACAAGCAGCTTGTCGTGTTTTATGGGCCCATACCTCGGCGCCGACTTTACACCATACTGAACCCAGGTCCCCTAGGACCATATGGGGTTGGGATACGCCCAACCGACGCTCAAGGTACCCAGTACCTTGCTACCTTGAGCAGTTAGGCCTGCAGGAACTTTCACTCGCCTCAGGTCAGACGGGGCTGTTTCTAAGCCCTACCGTCTCTCCAGGACGGTTCCGGAGCAGTTGGTACACTGCTCACCCGCCAACGTAACAGTAACGGGGGGAGGGGGGATCCACACTCCGTAAACGGCCGTCTTGCCAGCATCTTGGCATCAACCACTGCCACCACGTGTCCATACCCGAATTTGGTCGAGCAGAGGGGTCGCTACTCCCTCCGGGCTAACACTCGACCGCCCGTGGTACCAACTTATGTCATTGGTGGGACCACCGTGTGGATGTACGGCCACGTCACTGCCGGCTCGACAATCTGCTAGCCGAACTTCATTAGACCCAGATGGGACTTCACGCAAGCGGGGACCTGCGGTACTTTTGTACTCAGGAATTTATCCCGGCGGTCCCATCCTTCGCATCAGGATCGTGGGTGCGCTACTACCCAAGGCCACGTAGAGAGAGCATAACCGCGGTCAAGCGCATTACACTCCCGGCGACCTTCCCTGCGGTGTACATAGAGGACTCACGTAAACGGGACGCTTGTCCCGACGGTCCTCCCTGGCTGCGGGAACGTGGGTTTGCCAGCCCCCATCGGCTCACATAAGTGAGCCCTCCCTGCGGAGGCTTTAGACCAACAGAGCGACCAATCCATCTCCTCCATTTTAGTAAAATAAAAAATAAGAGTGTAACCGAACATTCGTTTGCTGTTCGGTGAACGTTCGCCTAAACGTTCAAATATCCGAATGTTCTAACAAAGGAATTCAGCTATTTCAGTCATTTCATTCTCAGATAGTCAATTAATTTTGAGAAAAATGTATTTAGAATTTGAAAAAATCCTTAGACATAGTCCACACGTTCAACACCATACCCTAGGATGGGATAGTGGAGGTCCTTGAGGTGCTTCCTTACCTTATTCGTGTTATCCGGCCTTAGCGACAGGTAGGTCGCTACACCGGCAAGGATGAAGAGGGGCGGGGACCCCTCGAGCACGGTGTTTCGCAGGGTTCTGTTTTGGGATTGATTCTGTGGATCATCAGCTATGACGCGATGCTTCGCTGTCTCATGCCACCGGAAACAAGCATGGCGTCTAACGCTGACGACACGTTGTTCCTGGCTGGGGATGTTAGTGGCACGAGACATTGCGTCACGGCAAGCTCATCGTCGCTTGCGTGGTGTGTGCCTATACGCAAGCTGAGCTTGAGGGTGTCCGTAGCCAAGTTGGAGGCTATCGGATTTTATGACTGGCGGCGTAGGGGGGCTCCTCGGCCCGACCTGTGTTTGGATATAAAGAGGGAGGACATCGAGGTGGAGCTTCAGATGAAATATCTAGGCCTCACCTCACGCACTTCAGGCTCTTGGTCCCTAAAGAGACGGTGGCAGCCAACGCCTTATGTGGTTTGCTGTCGAATATTGGTGGGGCCGGGGTCGGAGTGTGCCGATTATATGTGAGAGTTGTCCGTTCCCGGGTACTGTACGGGGCTCCGGTGTGGGCAGAAGATTTGATGGCGAGTCGTCGCAGTCTGCTTTTACTGAGGAGGCTGCATAGGACAACCGCCATCAGGATCATAAGGGGATATCGGACGGTATCTTATGCGTCGGCGTCTCTCCTGATGGCGTCTCCACCGTTACAGCTCCTGGTCTTGGCGCTCCGAGGAGTGTACGAAAACCTGAGAGGCCGGGGCTCGGGCGAGGACTCCTCCCCCGCTGGGTAGGCGGCTCAAGACGTTCAGGGGAAAGCTAGGCGAGAGGTATGGGAGCGGTGGCGCTCCGACTTACACTTACAAGTTCAGATCTAGAGCCACCGGGCTGTTAGATCGGTCCTCCCGAACTGAGAAGTTTGAACGAACCGCAGAGTGCTCCCGTTATCCTTCCGCATGACGCAGGTGTTCGCTGGGCATGGAATATTCGATGAGTACCTGCAGAAAATTGGAACAAAGGTAACGAACATCTGTCACCACTGCGGAGAGGGCGAGGACACGGCCGAGCACACGATGGAGTTTTGTCCAGCGTGAGAGGCACCCCACCGTGTACTGCGACTAGCGATTGGCGAAAATTTGGATTCTTCGGCAGTGGTGGAAGGTGATGCTGAGGGGGCAGCAGGGGTTCCACACAGTCCGCTTCTATTGCGAAGAAGCAATGCTCGCAAAGGAGCGGGCAGAGTGGGAGAGGGTGAGAACATCCCACCCTTGTAGGGTTCCGCGCCAAAGGGCGGCCCTGCGCCGCCATAGGGGACGACACGCCGAGGAGGATCTGGAATCTCCTCAGACTTGCACGACGGCCCAGGGGTTAGCGTTGAGAGTGGTGGTCCCTCTGAATGCCCAAACTAGACCTGAGGAACAGTTCCTTCAGAATGGGAGAGGACGCAGGAGTGCTGCGGCAGGAATTCGCAATCTTTTCTGCGAAACTGTTTATTAATAGTAAATAAAAAATAATTGATAACAAAATATGCATAAAATAATTCAATAAATTATTTTATTATTATTATTCATGAATAATTATTATGTTTAAATAATTTTTTAAAATAAATGTTTTAAAATAAATATATAATAAATAAATATAATTAATTAAAATATAATTAATATATAAAAAATAAAATAAATAAATAAATATAATTTTTTAAAATAAATATTTTTTAAATAATAGATGTTTTATTGAATTTCAAAATTGAATTACATCATTACATATTTTATATTTATAGTCTTAATAGCTAAAATCGTTCTTGTAGACTAGTTTCATATTTTGGAGATTTGATATATATCTTGGGTTATTTTTCATTTTTTTTTTTTTTTCGCCTATATTTCATTTCTATCTTTTCATTTCTAGATGGGTTGTTGGCGATAAGAATGGCAATAATTATTTGTAATTATTCGGTATTTACTGTTTTGTGTACTGTTAATTGAACCTCCGGCAACACTTGTTCTCTTTAGGTCTTTTTTCTTTGTTTTTGTTTCCTAATTAAACGTACAACCTGTGTGAGGAGCTTTTTGGTATACTATTCTTCTTAGGTTAAGACCTTGGTCAATGTGATATATGATCAGGATAATGTTGTCATGTGTAATGACTCCGTCTGCGTCTAAATAGAAGAACATTACGGGCGATGTGTATCATACTTTTTTACCTTTTCGATGTATTGTGGTTGTGGGTAAGATAATCCTACTATTAGTATATTATGCTGATTTTTTGTTGTTCTGGTAAAATGATTTCTACATAAATCTATTAAATGTTATTTGATTTGTTCAGTAATTGTACAAAATGCCAAATATTGTTAGTCTTCGCATTACTCCATTACTTGTCTTACTAATAGTAAGTAACTGAATATTTTGCAGTTATTATTTGGGTGCTTGAAATAAAATAATCTTAATAGGATTTTGAATGTTTGTACAGCTTTCTTTAATTGTGTGTCGATATGTATATATTATATTTGAGTTGTGTGTGGCTTCTTCAATTTCGAAATATTTCCATTGTCTTTTTACTTCAAGGTAAGCTATTTGAAACGCGTCTGCTGACGTGTGCATATAACACGCATGCGTTACGTTGGTAGAGCGCCGGCGCCTCGATGACCGAGCACTCTCCACTGAAGTTGAAACTACCTTTTCTTCCCTATTTTTCTTCTTTTTTTATACGTGGGGAAATCCTCATGAACACTCCGCTGCTTCTGGGAAGCGGCGGGGTAGTGTCGGACTTACCGACTAAAACCCCACGGTGGACTACCTAACGCTTAACAGAATTGCCCCGAGAGAAGTTGAAACTACCTAGAGTGAGAACTGCATGTATAAGAAAGTGGCCCTTCTCTTTAGAAAGAGAGAGAGAGAGGGGGGGGAGGATAGGGAGTATCCACATCTTATTCTGACATGCCCATATAAGATATATTCGTATGTACAGACAGTTCATGGTCTCCAAGTTTTCACAATTGATTCAAAAGGAGTTCCTCTTTCATAATTGAAGCGTAGCAGTAGTATACAGGACTTTCGGCTATAGGTGTAAAACTATCCTAAGAGGTAATTCTTGAAATCAAAATAAGGCGAAAGTTAAAAATGAGTTAAAAAAGTTAAAAAAGTTATTTTTCTTACTAGGTATTAAGAATTAAATATCGGCCGAAATACTCCTGTGCATGAGAAAATTTCCTTAGATGAACGAAAATAGGTCAGCTATAGGGTACACAGCGGTCCTCAAATCGAACGATATATGAGCAGCAACTTACCTCAGATAAATCATAGAGAAGAAAACTATGACATTTGGAGACGTAAACTAATCTGCGCGATGTTTTATAAGAAAAATCGTAGATTAAGCATTATTATAACCTAATTATTTATTGAAATCCATAACGGCATATCGAATATTAGTGTTTCTTCTAATCCTTTATAAATTCTCTAATCTTTAATAAATAATTAATAAATAAAAGCACATATTAACAATGTCTATACAAAGTTCACACACCCACCGCGATTGTTCCGGTCGTGGATGTTCACAGAAAAAGTACATACGCCCGCGAGTGTCCAATCTGTTTACAGAAAGATCGTAACGAAAATAAGAATGGTAGGTCGGTTTGATCTGTGTAGTGTATATTCTGTCAGATCTAATTTGTAACTTTGATTGAGTTTGCCTTTCAGAATTTCGAATTTGGAGAAGGATTTCGGTTTGACATTAATGAAGAATGACCTAACTTTTGACAATTCCAGCATTGAACTGTTTTGCTGAGTCATATTCTTTCCCATTTTGCTGTTTGATACAATATGTGCTTTATTTGTCCTAACTTATTACTATTACTGTCTGGTGTGAGATGTGTCGTGAATATGGGTAGGGTTATGTCGACTTCTTTGGATTGTTTCTTTGTTGTGTAGTCCGACCAATTTTGTTTTGTTATCAATGTTTTCTTCTAAATATTGTATTAAAAATATTTGATCATGTTTGTATCTTGAAATTTATGTGTAGTAGTTGAAATTAGCTTGTTTCAATAAATTAGTTATTTGTTAATGCCCGTAATTGACCGAATATTGCGATTGTTCGGATTTTGTTGGACTTTGTGCGTGATGTGCCGAACGGAAACGCTATAAAATTAATGTGATGAGTGACAACTAAGGGAGGCAACTAGCAACTACGGATGGCGATTAACAACTAACTCGACTTATTTCTAAGAGGCAACCAATTTGTTTCTTACTTATTGGCAATTAAAAACTGGCCAAAATATCCCTGCACGCGAGCAAATCTCGTTACACGAACGAAAGGAGATTAACCTAACCAGCAAGGCGCATAGTGATCCTCAATCCGAGCGACACATGAGCGGCAGCTTATCTCATAAAAGTCATAGAGAAGAAAACCATGGTATTCAGAGACGTAAACAACCTCGCGCGACGTTTTGCAAGAGAAATGGTATTTAAGAATTGAACATTAAACTCGTTTACGAATACTGCCCCATGAAATTTCCGAGTAGAGAGGATTACTGTTTCCTCTAATCCTCCTCTTTGCCTCCGCAAGTGTTCACAGCAAAATCACACACACACTGCGATTGTCCGGGCCGTGAGTGTCCACAAAAAATACAACAAATTACAATAGATGTTTGATATGTCCTCCATTTTCTTGCAACTTGTAAGTATTCTAACTTCATGTGTTCCAGTAGTAAAAGTCGAGAGGATTTAAATCTGAAGATCGAGGTTAAAGTATAGGCCCTCTTCGACCGATTCACCTGTTTCCAAAACAGCTGGTTAAGTGATCTTGCACTGTGTTGGTAGAATGTGGTGGTGCACTATCTTGTATGAACCATCTCTTAATGTTTGTGAATTTTCACATGCCCAAAAATGTTCGTTACGTATATTTATTATTCCACATTTATTAAATTTTGCTTCATCAGTAAATAATATCCTTACGGCTTTGGATTTTCTGACTCATCCATTTGCAAAGATCTTTTCTTCTTGAATTTTCTTGAATACGATGCAGTATTTTATCCCCCAGGTTCGAATCGCTGTACTGAATTCGCCCACTAGATTTCGCAGGTTTTAACGTACCGGTATTCCACAATCGTTGGTGTATTCTGCGAAATATCTTTGCGCCAGCTATAATCCTATTGGGATATTTTTCTGTGTATATATCTTGCGCATTTGTGCAATTGCCGTCCGCCGCACCGTAGCAAAAGTGCATGTCTGGAAGTTCTCCAAATATATGTATATTGTAAGTATGACTACAATATAAGTACTGTTACACTAGACACACAATACATCCCAAGTAACACTCTAACTTAATATTTCCAGTTCTTTGAAAGTTCCTCGTCGATTGTCAGAATGATATTATTCTTCCAAAACTATTTCAAAACATGGAAATGTAATGATGGAGAATTCATTCCGAAAAAAATTTACGACACAAGGGTATGATATTGAGGAAGCGGACAGGCTGTGCACCAGGTGTGTTTAAAAAAAGTGCAAACCTACTTTGCACAATATTCATACTTTACATAGCTAGAATTCTGTTTACAAGGTGGCTTTCGGAAACATCTCAATTTTTAAACCTTATCGTCTTTAGTTTTTATGACCGTAACGTGTTTTAAGCGTGGAAAGAAAAAGATTAGAAGAACCCTCTATGTTAGAAGGAAACTCTAACATAGAAAAGAAGCACAACTATTGCATTTATTATTTATTTTGAAGCAAACATTGTGACTATATTCGTGGAATAATATAAAATATTAATTTGACATTTTGTGATGATGTTATTTACCGACAAATTTTCAATAGTTTCTACGAAATGAATTCCCACAGCTCATGAATATATGAAATGTTGCACTAAGACTTATATACCTGTTTGTCACGTACATACAAATTATTAGAGCCAGCAGTTATGTATACATGTTCTCCATATTTAATCTAATGATAACTACATGCGATCGTATTTTTTGAGTTGACACAACTACATAAAAGTATGTTTGGTCTTATACATAAATAATAATAAATGAGAGTAATCGAATTTACCATACATTTATGAAATCGCATAAAATAAAAATTATTTTATCTCTTTTTATTTATATTAAAGATGATTAGCATTAATGAGTCAAGTTCAGGTTGAGCTATATAAACATGTGTGTCATCTATATGCCAAAATGAAGTGTAATGCAAACTAAATTTAATTGGATTTTTTTTTGTGAATATCTTGGAAACGAAGGCCGAACTACGGTTACATATATGTATAGGAAGAAGTTATTCAGCATGTTGACCTTGAGAACATACTTCAAGCTCATTGAAATGGATGAAGTGTTTCCTTTTCTATAAAACTACCGTTCTTTTTCTGTGTGCCACGTAGGAGTGTCCCACGTGGTTGTGTTGAAAATTGAAATTTTCTATTCTGTTTGGTGCGTTGTTCGTTTTTACTTCTACTGTTACGACCGTTCGCGGAGAGACGCGGTCGCGAGGAAAACGCGTCAGCAAGAGGCGTAAGAGGCGTATTCTTTGTGAGAATAAAATAACGGACCGAAATCGACGTTTCTGGAACTCGCTGCTTGGCGACAACTATGCGCTCGTCGATACATTGTATATTTTTCGTCGGGCAGATAAGACGATCTGTCTGCGAACGCTGGAGGAACGCGAGCGACGATTAGAAATACGATCTATGCTAAGCCTCGTGGCGTAACATCTACATTTCACTTCGTTTACACGTATTCTGTCATAGGCTGCCGAAGCGTGCAGACGTGTGTCTAGTGCTCAGTGAAGTTTACAATACAATAAGTGACCACCTTTTGTTTAAAGTGAATTGAAACAGAAATAAACCAAGTATTTATTAAACTTACTCGAGGAAAATCCGACACTTACAATCTTTAATACAAATCATAGCCTCATGACTAGTTATTTCAATTTGAATTAACTAGCTCAAAGATGGCCCAAGTAAGTCGATCAGGCTCTCATGAACAAAACTATAACCGCACTGTTCTACCTTCTCCGTGGCAAAAAGATAACTTGTCCCATCTTACAAATCACACAAACAAGAACAAACAACGTAAGCTACATTTAGTAAAAAAAAAAAAAAAAAGATGAAAACACTACCCGGAACGAATTGTCAATAAGCAATGTCACCACTTATAACAGATTTGCAATATTAGAATCTACAGACGATTCTATAGACGTAGTTGAAACATCAAAAAATCAACATACGCAAAAAAATCGCCCTCCCTCGCCAATCTTCATTGATGATGTCATCGACATTCAAACAATGACAAAGTCTATCGAGGAAGATGTTAACAAAGAGGACTACAAACTTGAAATAAAAAATAATCAGGTTAAAATCCTGCCAGCTAATCGAGATTCATATAGAAAACTAACAAAGTTACTAAAAATCCTGAACGCAAACTTTCACATATATCGACTGAAAAAAAGAGATCTTTTCGTGTGGTACTTCGCAACATCCACCACTCCGCTAACTTAGATGAATTGAAGTTTGAACTCTTAAATGATGGCTATGAAGTAACCAACATTAGCAATATAAGGCATAGAATCACAAAAAACCCGCTATGCTTATTCTTTATTGACTTAAAGCAAAAGCCAAATAACAAAGAAGCCTATATCAATCGCTGAATGAATTATGTAGCAAAAATTGAGCCACCTTTTATTAAGAAAGAGATAGTTCAATGTAAAAGGTGCCAAAGGTACGGCCACACGCAGAAATATTGCAACCACAATCATCGCTGCGTTAAATGTGCAGAACTTCACTCCACAGTAAAGTGTACTAAATCAGCAGAAACTCCTGCGAAGTACATTCTATGTCAAGGAGAGCATCCTGCGAACTATAAAGGTTGCACAGCCTACAAGACCTTGTATAAAAATAAGTACCCCAAACCCAAAGTTAAGGACCCAACCAACCAAGCACTTAGTCCACAAAATTCACTACTGCTGCAACCTCTTATGTATAGGTAGTTCAAGGAAATTAGAGCAGACCGAAAATCTATAGTGATCAATCACAAAATAGTATTCCCAGTTCACAAAACACGGATAACTTCAACTGGCTTGAAAAATTAATCGCGAAACAAACAGAGCAAATTAATAACTTACTATCATTGCTTACAATCATCGTGGACAAATTAACACGCTCCGACGTAAAATAAAACCAATACGCATAGCTCTTTGGAATGCCAACGGTCTAGCTCAGCATAAATACGAACTAGAACTCTTCCTAAAACAATAAGAAATTGACGTAATGCTTATATTTTAAACTCACTTCACCGATAAAAATTACCTGAAAATAATTGGTTATAACTTTTACCATAGCCAACATCCCAGTGGAAAGGCCCACTGCGGCATCGGAATTATCATCAAGACCAGCATAAAACACTATGAGCTTCCATCATTCCAGAAGGACTACCTCCAAGCTACAAACGTAGCGATAGAAGATTGGCATGGTCCAGTCACCACATTAGCAGTATATTGTCCTCCTAGACATTCTATTTCCAAAGAGGATTTCGATAAATTCCTCGAAGACCTGGCCAATAGATTCATAGCTGGAGGAGACTATAACGCTAAACATACGCAATGGGGCAGCAGACTTATCACAGTAAGAGCCAACAGACTTAATTACCTCAGTACAAAGGAACCCACTCTTTTTTTTTTTTTTTTTTTCGAGGGGAAATCCTCATGGACGCCTGGCCGCCCTCTGGGGGGCGGCGGGTAGTGTCGGACTCTTACCGACTAAAACCTCACGGTGGTCTTCCTGACGCTTGTCAGGGGTGTCCCGGTTCCTTTCTTTAGATTTGCTACCGCAACACTCCTTCGTCGTCGTCTCCCTTTGTTGTTGTGGGAAGCCTCCTGGTTAAGGTTGACAACAAGGGAGGGGGACCACTCCCCCCCCCCCTAGTGCCGCATTCCCTGGGCCGTCGTGCAAGTCTGAGGGGGAGTCCAGACCCTCCTCAGTCTGACGGCTCCTTCGTCGCGCTCTTCTATGATGGCTGTAGTGGTGGTGCCGCAGTCGCGCGGCGTCGTATCGGTTCTCTTCGGCGAACCACTCTGATGGGGTCGCTTCTCTTCTCCCTGTTCTTCTCCGCCCGCTCCTTCGCTAGCATTACTTGCTCGCAGTAGTTGCGGACGGCGGCTAACTCCTGTTGGCCCCTCGTCATGGCCTCTATGATTGCTTCAGGGGCTAGCCTATCGCCGATGGTGAGGCGTAGTATGCGGCGCGGTTCTTTCCACACTGGGCAGCGCTCCAGTGTGTGTTGTGCCGTATCTTCTTCCTCTTGGCAGTGGTGACAGATTGACGTCACCTCTTTTCGAATTTTTAGCAGGTACTCCCCGAACACGCCGTGGCCGGTGAGTACTTGCGTCATCCTGAATGTGAGTGGGACTCCTCCGCGGTCCCTCCAGGCCTCCCAGCTGGGAAGGATGGCGCGAACGGCTCGGTGCGGCCGCATGGTGTCTTCCTCCAACAATTGGGAGCGCCACCTTTCCCATAACCTTCGCTTTGCCTCCCTCCGGACGTCTTGGACCTGCCGGTCACAGTTGGTGGGTTGCGTTTCCCCGTCGCCCGAGCCCGGAACCCTCAGGTGATCGTACACCTGTTGGAGTGCGAGGGCTTGTAGTTCGAACGGAGGTGACGCAGCTAGCACGGATGCCGACGCATGGGATATCGTTCTGTATCCCCTTGCTATGCGTATAGCGGTCGTCCTGTGTAGCCTCCGCAGCAAGGTCAGGCTGCGGCGGTTGGCCATTAGATCTTCGGCCCATATGGGAGCCCCGTAGAGGACCCGCGATCGAATCACTCCCTCATATAGGCGGCGCACTCCGGTTCCCGCTCCTCCGATGTTCGGCAGTAGACCGCACAGGGCGTTGGCTGCTGCCGTCACTTTCGGGACCAGTAGATCGAAATGTGGACCAAACGTCCATCCGTTGTCAATGGTGAGACCCAGATACCTCATCTGGGATCTCACCGGGAATCTCTCCGTCAATGTCCACGCAGAGTTCAGGAGGAGGGGCTCCTCTAGTGCGATGGATAAAGGAACCCACTTACTGGCCCACTGACACTAACAAACTACCTGACTTATTAGACTTCTTTGTAACTAAAAACATCTCGCCAAAATATATTCAAATCAACTCTTCTGTGGAACTCTCTTCAGATCATTCACCCGTCATAGCAACAATTAACTCAACAATTATCGAAAATCATCCTAATGGACTAATTCATAACCAACTCACAAACGGGCAGCTCTTTAGGGAAATATTGAATCATTCAACATCAGCCTCAATATCCCTAAAAATAAACGAAGATATAGAAGCAGCCACGGAATATTTAAACATCAGCATAATATACGCGATCCGTTCTTCCACCCCTACTAAGAATTTTGTTAATAAATATGCATACACCCATTACATAATTAAAAAAAAAAAAAAAAAAAAACCGTAGAAAAACGCAGACTTAGAAGAGTATGGCAAAGTCATAGAACACAGCTCTCCCACAACTGATTCCAACTACTCACTATGGAAGGCATCCAGGAAACTCACTCGTCCTCCACAAATAATCTCTCCAATTCGCTGTCTGCAAGGTGGATAGGCGCGTAGTCCTACACAAAAAGCTAACTTATTTGCTAGTTATCTAACTAACGTCTTCAAACCATATTCCCCCACTACTCCTGATGAAATAACTGAATACCTGTACTCTCCCTTCCAGATGTCTCCTTCTATTGAGCCTTTCTCATCAGTAGCAGTCATAGAAATAATCTGTCGCGTAAATCATCACTTCTATTTTTAATGCAATTCTTCGCCTTGAATACTATCCTAAATCTTGGAAAATATCATCGATTACTCTTATCTTTAAACCTGGAAAACCAATACACGAAACTAGCTCCTATCACCCAATTAGTCTTCTACCCACTTTGTCCAAACTATTTGAGAAGATGCTAACGAAACGACTTCTTCCACTCTTAGAGGATCTAGAAACAATGCCAAATCATCAATTCGGTTTTCGGAAGCAACATTCTACGATAGAGCAAATTCATCTTCTAACTCATCGTAACTAATCAGCTAAGATTTAGAAAAGAAAAAATATTGCTTTGCGGTATTCCTGGACATTCAGCAGGCGTTCGACAAAGTGTGGCATGAAGAACTTTTGTTCAAACTAAAGAAAATCCTACCACATACTTACTACTCCATCTTAAATTGATATCTACCCAATAGGCTGTTCGTGATTAAGTACTTAGACGCTATAATCGCAACATTTCCAATAGAAGCTGGCATACCCCAAGACAGTGTCCTTTATAACTTGTGTAACTTTAACAGAGATAACGGCAGCGACATTTACTGATGATACAGCTTTACTGTATCAAGTACTGCCTCCTCAAGGCATTGACCTCTCCAGTGAGGTCTTGATTTTATGGAAAAGTGGTTCCACAAATGGCACTTCAAAATAAATGAAAATAAATCCAGTCATATAACCTTCACGCTGCGAAAACAATTCTGCCCCCAGGTGACCATAAATAATGTTCCATTGCCAAACAAAGATACAGTCAGATATCTGGGCATGATCCTGGACAGAAGAATGACATGGAAACGACATATCGTAGATAAGTTCAAGCAACTTAAATTAAAATTAAAAAAATTCTACTGGCTCATTGGCAGACGCTCCAACTTAAACATGCAGAGTAAAATAATGCTATATAAAGCCATATTAAAAAGCTGTTTGGACCTATGGGATCCAACTATGGGAACAGCAAGTAATGCCAACATAGAAATTCTCCAACGATTCCAATCAAAACTTTAAGATCCTTAATAGATGCACCTCGGTATGTTACCAACGAAACAATACATCGTGACCTTAAGATACCCACAGTTAAAGGAGAAATATCCAAATTCAGTAATAGATATAAGAGTTAACAACCACCAAAACCCATTAGTTATTCAATTACTTGACACGACGGATCAGATCCGCAGACTAAAAAAACATTACCCTCTAGATTTAAACATTAAATTCAGCTAGAATCAAACAGACGATAATCACCTATTATACACGAAATATTATCACGCCAGAATAATTTACTTATAATTCTCAATGAAAACTGATTGTAAAAATTCTTCCAAATAAAAAAAAAAGAACTTACCGGCCTTAACGGTCAATTAAGAAACCTCGTTTTATGACAGTTCCTTAGGATTATTGCTTAATTCTATGTGCATTGTGTAAGAGTCACCGGATGTAACAGAAAATATGCAGTTTTGCAGGCGGTACGATGGCGATAGTGATACACAAAATCAAGCTCGTTGTCCTGCTTAGTGTAATAGACAATCATAATTGTTTCTATTTAACATTTGTAATTTATTGTATTTCATTGTATCGAACTGTATTTTATTTGTATTTTATTGTACTGTATTTGTAATTTAGTGTAATTCATTCTATTTAACATTTTAGATTTCGGAAGTAATTGTAAATGAAGACTGTAGTATACCGAAGGAGGAGCAAGGTGTCGCTGGCAAGCGTGGTTTAACGGGAATAATATTTGTTATGAAAATAGCTGGTGCGTTAGCAGAACAAGGTTTATCACTTGAAGAAGTGACTAAAACTGCACATCATGTTTTGCAAAATATAGCCACTTATTCAGTTGGATTAACAGCTTGTGCAATACCCGGTTAGTGTCCAAATATTAATTACACAAGATGTATTTGGAACAAATTGTTTTGTTATATTCTCAATCATAAATGTTATATATTTATTTATTTTAAATCATACCCATCTCATTATTAGTAACTACATCATAATTACTGTGAGAATGTTCATAAAAATGCATATTTTTATATAATAGAAGTAAAGTATTGTAACCTAGGTAGGCTGGAGGATGAGATCGTGTGAATTATATACAATGATGCGAGAAAGCCTAAGTGCAGACAGACTGAAAGGGTCGGGAAACTTCAATGGGCCAAGCGGACCATCAATGTGTCGTCGGTTCGTCAATCGAATAGTTACGCGAAAAAAGGCGTACGTTTTTTTTTTTTTTAATATTTAATTCGTACTTTACAATTTGTCCAGCTGGACATTTGGACAACATAAATTTTTTTAGCTTAATTGCTAAATAACATGGGTATGGCTACCTCCAGCGGAATACCATATTCCAGTTTGACTATTTTATTTCCTTAGTGAGGTCACTAAGGAAACTTTATGGTTCTTTAAATACTGTTTAACTACATGCAAACTGTGATTTGGATCATTATCAGCCTGATAAATATACTTCTTAGGCATAAGCTTTATTGGGAAAATCACATCATGTATTCTATAAGAATGAGGACAACCTCTTCCATTGTCTTACGACAACCCCAGGCCGTAGTCTAACCGTCGGACACGACAGTCAGTTACGCACAATCAGTCGTAAAGTACGCTCGTCCTCCGTCTTACGAAGTACAAGGGTCGTGTTCTGACTGTCGGACACGACATGACAGCCGATATTTTGTATCATATCTAGAAGGAATAGTCCTCTAATAGCCACGCATCTAATAAATTTTGTTTCCATTGGTCCGATTGGACGGTTGTGTTATATTGATGCGGTAATTATGTGAGTGTCGTCGTTCGTTGCCTGGTTTGGAAGATTTCGGTATAAGTTTCATGTGCCCGTCTTCATGGTGCAAGAGTATTTTGAAAGAGTTTTAAAGAATTTCATTTACTTCAAAGTGAGGTGGATTAACCCTTAACGTTCCAAGTGTGCCTCTCAAGCACCACCGATGTGCAGCGCTCTACTCCAAGCGTGCCTCTGAAACACTGTAGATAAAGCCGATTAATATGTATCAACATATTGTTTCCTGAGAAAATCGTTGAAATGGTGGAAGAATATGGTTCTTTTGATGACTAAGAACGAGCATAATAAATGGTTATATACTTTACAAGATTTCTCCCGAAAGGAAAGGAGAAAGCGATTTGTCACACTATAAGTTTGTCAAATTATTAGTAAGTCAGCTTATAAATAACTTTCGGAATAACAATGTGTATGGCAGGCCTTCCGGAACAGATAAGGAACAAGGTTTAGATGGGGAACTCCATATAATAAATCAGTTGCTGAAAGGGAAAAAGGAAAAGTGTCTTGTTTGTTCACCAAAAGGAAGTAATGTGGTGAAAAAACAAACAGTTTTCTACTGTGAGACCTGTGAACGCAAACTCGGTTTGCATCCCAATGAATGTTTTAAAAAATTTCACACATTATCAATCATAATTAATATAAATGTTTTTTATTTAATTTTTTATTTATTTAGAATGGATTAAACAGGAAACGATGGTTATTTAACGTGAACTAAATACAGTAATGTGTTATAACTAAGACAACTAAATAGTTAATTTACAACTCTTGTCACCACGGTTCCAACGCTCTCTTTCACGCGGACCACCCTCCTCGACAACGCTGACAACATTTTCCGACAACGCTGACTACACTTTTTAACTCACGACTGCCTGTTAAGTCGTCTTTTTTCCTTAAGCATCTCTTTATCTTTTCTCATAGCCCCAGCATGTACGTGTTTCGTAACCGTCTGTGGCCATGGTCACGAAAGCCTTTTTTCCGCATAACTATTTGACTGAAGGATCGACGACACATTGATAGACCTGTTGGCACTTAGGTTTTTTATTTATGGTTCACCCGATATTTCTTAAGCCATTTGTCCACGATATTATAATATTGTAATCAAAGGTATATTACTTTTGAGACGAATAAGGATTGTTTTGAATGACTTTAATATTATTATTTACACGTCACTGTAGCATTTAAAATCTGACACTTAAAAACTTGCAAGTCGAAGTATGATGAGAATAAGTTGGAGTTTTCGGTCGATATTCACAATTAAAAGTAGGAGCGTTAAAGGTTAAACGTGTAAGTTTGTTTGATAAAGAAACGAGTGGATAAATTCCTAATAGCCAGTTCTATTAAAATTAGTATAAGTACAAAGTACAGATACAGAGATACTGTGTGCCAATTATAGTCGTTGCTCGCTCAATGATATTATACTGATCGAATAAAAAATAATAATACTCTATCCCAGGGAGCACGTTTATACATTTATATCGACGGATGTTACCACAAAAAGTTAACCTTCTTATTTAACTCTGGTTGAAGATTATAAGAAACGGCAATAACAATCTGTCCAGAGTTCATTTGCCTCTAGACCTTGTAAACCAAAACAATCATTAGTATTCAAAGGCACAATAATATGGGTCTCTCGCAGATTCGAATTTTCCATTTCCACTTGGTTTTTTACGCTCATGTGCCGCTACAGTTGAGTTGCAATCTTTTCATCTTCATCATCAGTTATCATCATCATCAATCATTTCATCATCAATAGAATATGATTCAGTCAGAATATTTGACTTTGAATTTGAAATTCTGTATAAACATTCGTAGTTTAACGTAAATCCATAATTTAAATAGCAATTCAATGTGAGCCTTAAAATTGTATTGGTATAACTCAAGATATATCACGGTCTAATTTGTGTCTCGTGTGTTTAGTATTTAGTGTGTTTGAAAGGTATTTAGTGTATTATCTTTCCATTGCCTTATGACTTCTTAACGTCGTTCATGCATGTTTTTGTTCCCACGTATTAATTTTTATTCTTGGAGGCCGACTACGAAATCAGAGAAGACATACTATGAAACTTTGGGAGATGTACTTTGAGGGTTGTGGGCAGATATCCGCTAAGAATTAATCTAGCGAATCATTAATATGAAGGAGCAATGTCAAGAAGGTATAATGCAATGACTAGGTAATACTCACTTGTAAACACACTAAATACACACACGCACACACGGACTGTACGTGCACCGAACACACACATTATATGTGCATCATACACACTATTTAGTGCAATATACACGCACTAAACACACACATATTATCTTCCTTCCACATTTCCTCGTGGTGCACTTGAATTATTCGAATGATGGCGCAGCTCACTTTTCATTTAAAATGTCGAATAAGATGTTGCAAATTCCATAGAGTTGTTTGAATTTATAAAATTGTTGAAGGAAAGAAGCATATCTACTTTCATTCACCTGTATCCATTAAAAAACATCTAAAAAGATATATAATTGTAGAAAAAATGTAAAAACATCTCTGAATGATATAGAATTGTGAAAGAGGAAGCTTTGTGTCTCAAATTGCCGAAGAGCAGGTTCACAAGCCGAGATGGATTGTAATACGATTTTTTTTTCATTAAATTACAATAGCTTGAATATATACAATATTTTTAAATCGAATATTTAGCGATCCTTTAATTTTCTAATTTTCAACACCAGCGTATATTAACTTTTTTAGGCCAATCTCAAATGTTCGAGCTCGGAGAAGATGAAATCGAAGTTGGTCAAGGAATTCATGGAGAGGCTGGATATGAAAAAATGAAATTGAAACCCTGCAGTGAAATAGTTGCATTCATGCTCAAACGCTTACGCGAGGCATTATCTTTGAAGAGTGGAGACTCAGTTGCAGTTATCATTAATAACTTCGGAGCGTTAAGTCAACTGGAACAAGGAATTGTAGTTCATGATGTTGTGAAACATCTTCGTAAGCAACAATCAAATATTTATACATAAATGTTAAATAATTTTAAATAAAATAAAATGCCCAATGGTAAATCCAACAAAGAGATAACATAGATGATCGCGTATCTAATCGTTTTGTCAGAGTCGGACTCATTTAAGATAAATCAAACCGAAAAAGAGGGGGATCTAGTGTGATGAAACAACAAGAGTTTTTATTGCGTGAAATCGAAAATAAATTATATTAATTCTGACGAAATACAACAGTGCATACATAATATAGCATAATACAGTTTGTGCAATAAAGTATAGTTCACATCCGCGAGTACTTTCTTTTAAAACGATATTCTCAAATGTGATTAAGCTTCGGGCAAAGTATTACGATGTTTGAGAATGCGAAATAACTATTTTTTGAACTCTCTCGACTTACCATTGCCGCTGCCACAGCGATTTCAAACCGCGTGACGCTGTTGTCAAAAAATAGTATTTCTTTCTCTTTTGTAGCAGGCTGTCCTGTCTCAGCAAACACCGTACGTTATGTAATATTTTCCCATAAAATCAGACCATATTTAGAATACTCGATGATTTGCTCGTCCTTTCTCTTGTATGAGGATTGAGGAGCTAAATTTAGTGAACTTTTTTAACTTTAAGCGGCATATACTGGGTATATTACCGAAACTGGCAAAGAGATTTCTAATAGAGGTTTCTAATAGTCATCAATGTTGAATATAGACCACATTAACTCCCATATTTGCAAATGATATATTTTGGATGGTTGTTTACGCGTAAGATGCAATGGTAGATACTTTCAAATTAAGATAGTTCATCTTGATAGAGTTCATCACATCATTATTTGTAACGTGCATTGTATGATAAACAGGCAGCAAACATACTAGAAATTTTTTTACATTTTTTTTAAATGAATATCTGAAATAGTAAAGAAGTATTATGCCAGAGTTGGCTGATAAGTAATGTACACTCGTCTGTATCCCGAGAACAAAAGGCAAATATCAAAAGGAAATAAAAATTTTTTGGATGTAATCACCGATAACTTAGATTTTTGCCCACACGTCACAAGTTTTTTCATTTCCACAACGAAAAATTTTGCCAGCCTACTTTTGATAAAGGACTTCACTGGTGTCTTGATTTCATTGTCTAACTTGAAATGAATACCCTTCAAAGTCCTTCTCAATTGTAGAAAGGAATGGAAATCCGAAGGAACCGGGTCTGGATTATAAGGCGGATGCGGAACGACTTCAAATTTCAAACTTGCAGGACTATCAAGTATTAAGTGTGCGATGTTCGGTAGAGTGATGTTATTCTGCAATAATAAATTGTGCTAGGGATATTCGAGTTTCAATGAATGTTGCAAGTTGAAATTAGGATTAGCTAAAAAAAAAAAAAAAAAAGAAACGCGTTGTCAATCAAGAAAAATAGGGAAAGGAAAATAGGACTTAGAAAAAAAGTTTATTTCTTTGCATTCCGAAAAGGTATACGACTTTGATATAATTGCAGTATTTCTGCAAATACAGGAAGATGAAGGACTTCGATGTGAGTGGCTAGATGAGAAGACAAGTTTGCGACTCAAAGACTAATTTGCTTTCGTTAGACGGTTCGAACTCCAGTGGTGAAAATTCAGAAAGCAACGGTCGCGTAGCCTTGTTCATGCCCTTCAAACTTCCCCTGCGTCGCGGTTCATTTCCGCTGTCATTCGATCCACCTTGAGTCTCGCACGCGATCGTGCGGGGAAGGGAGAAAGAAAATGAGAGAGAGAGGGAGAGAGAGAAAGGGCCGGGAGGGAAAGAAAGAGAGTGAGAGAGGAGAGGGTGAAAGCGAGGGACTGCTCGGCTTTTCGCTTACGTAGTTCATTCTTAGATTCCCAAACCATACGATCAAGCGTGGCTCACGCGTAAGATACAAATGCTTCACGATGCTGTAAATCTCATTGATGTCACATCCATATTCAACCTTACTCTAAATGATACTGTTCGTGATTACGCCAAACAAACTTATTGCCATTTTTATAAAAGAGGGGTGTAGCTATAAAATAAGTACTTACATAGAGTTTTAACTCTTTCCGTTCTCGTAATACAGATTTTACATACATTAGCAGGTAAAAATTGTAGATTGGAGCAAAGGGCTCATAATTTATTATGAAACAAACGACTATACTATACAGGACGTTGAAAAAAGATATAATGTTTAAAGAGCTCATAGTACTGACAGGGATGATTAAAAAATATCTAGTCAACATAGATCCTAATAACAGTCTATTCAATATAAAATAAACTTTTATTATTTATACTATGAAAAATCCTAAACACAAGAGTAACAATTGAGCCACTTCGTTATAAGAAGGACATACCACAATGCATACGATGTCAAAAATACGGACACACAAAAAGATACTACAACAGAAACGTAGCGTGTGTCAAATGTGCAGAAAACCACCTAACAATAAACTGCCCATACACAGGAAAGATAAACGAAGTAAAATGCTATAACTGTAATGGAAACCACCCAGCAAGCTATAAAGGCTGCGAAGTCACAAAACAATTACAACGAAAACTGTTTCCATCGCTTCGAAGCAGAACATAGGGCAGCTATCCCTCACAACAAGAAATTGCAGAATCAGAGCCAACACCCAATGTATAAATCGTATGGAACACTAACCATAGAAACACCAACAGCTTTGGTGGCCGAAGTTATGCACAACTAACTAACCAACACCACCTATAAACAACCAAAACCAAAACAACAACAATAACGACGCTACAGAAATCAGGTAACTGCTCAAACAATCTATCAAAAACACTGAAATGCTAACAAAAATGATAAGTGAGCAAAATGCAATACTCAGATAACAAACACACCAAATTACAGTCACGTCGCAACTACTTACAAACATGTTAAGTAAAAAATAGAAATGCACACACTGAAAATAGCAGCTTGGAGCTCCAATGGCCTACAACAACGGACCCTCGAAACTAAGACATTTCTGTATAACAATAATATCGACATATTACTTGTTTCAGAAACACATTTCACACCAAAAAGCTACATGAAAATACCATATTACATCATCTATGATACCAAATACCCCTCAGGAAAAGCACACGGAGGGACTGCAGTGATAATAAGAAACGATATCAAACACCAGTTACATAATGAAATTAGTCAGGAACGCGTTCAAGCGACTACCGTTAAAATACAAACTAACAGCAATTACTTCCAGATGTCAGCAGTATATACACCACCGTGACATAAAATGGCATCTCAAAAATGGAAATAATATTTTCAATCCTTAGGTGACAAATACATCGTAGTGAAGATTTCAATGCAAAGCACACGCTATGAGGCTCAAATTTAACACACCTCGAGGTAGAACACTAGAAAAATATATTAGAACTAGTAATTTCAACATATTATCCACAGGAAGGCCAACATACTGGCCGACAGATCTAAACAAAATTCCTGTCTTGCTTGATTTTGCAGTTATAAAAGGACTATACGCAAAGAAATTAAAAATAACTCCCAGTCTTGAGCTTAGCTCCGATCATACACCGATAATAATAGAATACACAAGCAGACCAATACTTTACAACAATCCAGAGACGCTTTGCAGTAAAACTACTAAATGGCAAACGTTTAAAGAATTAATTGAGAGCAAAATCAACTGCAATGTTCCACTAAAACACTCGAACACATCGATCAGACAGTAACAACATTGACAGAAATTATACAAAAAGCAGCATGGGTAACTACTATCTATGAACCAAACAACAGGCAATATTTCAACAGTCATCTTTTGACAAAATCAGAGAAAAAAGAGAAGCGAAAGCAAAATGGCAAAAACATAGAACAAGTGAAAATAAAAAATATATAAACAAACTCGCAAAGGAAATAAAAAGTAAAATAAAAGATCATAATAATAACGAATTCTCAAAATTCATAGAGACATTCTCGGAAGATTCGGATTCTAGATACGGGATTCTTACTTCTCTTTACTTCAACTCTTTCAGTGTCCGTCTTCGAGCGTGATAGGAGAGGCACAGTGAATACTGAGGTACATCACCAGTGCCTCCCGCGCCTTTGCCTTTGTTTTTACGAAGGTCCTCCCTCTCGGAGCTGGATGGACTGCTCCTCTCCATGCACATCCGATGCAACCATCCTTGGGTGTTCGGTTGTGTGCAATGACAAACCGGACCCCTATCTGAGTTGTGTGCAGCCACGGCAGCTACGGATGCCACCATTTTTCTGAGCTGTTGTTCTTTTGAGTGTACTCCCTCATGGCCAGGGTGACTCGCCACAGTCTCCGACTAGTTCTCGACCGCACGCATGTCGCTTAGCCATAGTCACTGCCAGTATTCTTGGTACTCTTTGCTCGGAGTTTTTTCTTTCAGCGTGTTCGGTTCCGTTCCATTGTTGCGCTACCTATTCCATCCTGTCATATATCACCGTTATTTCTTCGTGTACAGTTCGACAGCAGACTGGCGGAAGTCAATGTCTTTTTCGCCACAGTGCCTCTTTTTCGCACTGGAAAATTCGCTTTTTTATTCGCAGATTACTTTGCATTCACGGACTTTCTCCTGAAGTGGTGGCGGAAAAAATACTTTTTCCACATCTGTGGAAATCGAACGTGGGTTCTCGGAGTGACTTTACTAGTGAGGCCTACATCTTTTCTTTTCTTTTCACGTAATATGGTATTTTTACTCACTAAAACTCTCACAATGACTTTCATCGAGCGCGATAGGGTAGCCACATGAACTCAACGGATATCATCCCCGCGCCACTGTTCTCCTCAGGGAGGTATTTTTCCTCTAAAAATACGATTTTATCCCCCTTCCCACCACCTGAGGTAACTGATGTCTACATCCACTTTGACGTCCGAGCCCTCTCTCGAATCGCTGTTACTCCGACCGCCCTGCATGAGAGGAGAGTATTTAGGACCCTTCTATGTTGCCCACTTCGCAGTCAGATCAGCCGGTCGGAGTACTCAGTTCTAATGACGACTGGAAGCTTCCTTTGTGACGCTTTCTCGCTTTTCACGCGCGCCCGCACGAATTACTCGGGTTCGTCGGCTCGCCATACTCAACGGGCTTACGCACGCTGGACTCAACCGCGTAATTGCGGCTTGTTCTCCGGCGAAAACTCTCTGTCCCTCTGCGGAGTTCCGCAGGAAGTCCAAACCTAACCCAACCTAATTCAAATCGACTTATGAAGGTCGAATCCTTGAAAGATGTAATGGACAAATCTTTATATCCTACAGATAGTATTCAAATGCTGTGAAGTGAGTCTTGGGTATTGAATTTGGTGTCAAATTCATATGTATTGATCTTTAGTTATGCTCATAATGCTTTTCTGTAATTTTACGCCAAATTTTTAAAGTGAGAGAAAACGTAAAAAAAAAAAAAAAGAAAATGACAAAACTTAAGAAACGGTTTGATACCATATATTATAAACTTAACAATAAAATAAATTTAGCTGAATAAATAATCTTAATAATAACGTTAATTAATTACTGTAATGTTTTACAAAGAATGTTTGTTAATATAGGAAGTATGAATATCGAGCCTCTTCGTGTGTATGCGGGACTACTGATGACGTCACTGAACAGTGCTGGAGTGCATATCACTCTTTTAAAATTATCCGAAGATGATAAAAGTTTCTTCCTTGGTTGCCTAGATGCACCTACTATTGCACCAAAGTGGCCAGGTTGCGTATATAGCATTTCTACAGAAAGTGCACGAAAGGTTGTTCAAGATCTAGTAGTACGGACAGTGGAAACAATTGGAATGGAAATTACTGTCGAACTACAGAACTTATTAAAGCAATGTTTGAAAAGTGCTTGTGAAAGTATCATTCAGAAAGAAACTCATCTTAATGATCTAGATAGAGGATGTGGAGACGGTGACACAGGATCGACGCTTAACAGACTTGCTACTGGTATGTATGCCACATCATGTCTAGGAATAAATACAAAATTTCCTTCATTATTTAATGATGATCGTTGAACCCTTCTACCAAGATTCAACATTATTGGTCTGCATTTTATCGGTATATACCATCCTTTTTATGTATTAAGTTCTTATGTAAGTCCTAAACTTCTAATACTAGTAACTTCTAAACTTAAGTAAGCCTGAAAAATTATTAACAATTTATTATGAAACTTAGCTATTAGCTATTATTTAACTATTATTTATAAATCGTTGAATTATAAAGAATTCATATATTGAACATTCAATTTGATATAATAAAAACTAATTTTTTTTCTCTTTATCTATCTTCCGATCACTGTTTTGATCAATTTCAACATTTATGTTGGTAGATCTTCGCACAACTACTCAGGTTTATGTCACGGATGCTATTTTGCTGAAATGTTCTAAATCCTTTGGTTTTCGTTTAAGTTTTTCTTTTTGGAATCGAAAATTGAGATCTAGAAATTACTTTATGGTTGCGGAATTACATATCTACGAACCAGGCGATTTTCTAGACCCTTGCCTTTATACATGTACAGCAATGACGCAACATAAACCCGTAATTCACACATAGAAAATTAGTGCATGAGATTCCTCCTTGTTGTACCTATCTCACATCTCTCTCTTTCTGATTTTGGAATACTTTGGTGAGTTCGGGTATTAAACGAATTGCGTAAGCGGCAAGATAGCCACTGATTTAATTAAGTAATCATCCAACGTCATATTCAGTAGGACGAATACATCCAGATATTAAAGTTTATTCTAATAATAGATTGTAAGGTTTTTTCAAGTAAGAGTTTGTAAGATATCTTCAATTAACAGTCAATAAGATATATTTTCCAATAAATAATATTTATTGGAAATATTTTTTATTTTCCAATTTCCTAGCTAAAACATTTTTAAATAAAAAATATTATTTTATTCCTTGAAGTTAACTTTGTGAGTTATCAAGTTTTGAAGATTAATATCAGAATAAACTACAGATATACTAAATATTACACTATATGTTAATCTATTTTGTAAGTTTCTAACAATGCCTCGTGATTATTTTCGTTTTTTGTACGAATCAATTACGATACGATAATTATTTCTAAACAAAACACATAACAAATTTACATATCATAAATTAACTACAATTTGAAGAAATATGATGATATTTCTTTAGATTTTTAAAGACAACATGTTAATTAAAAAAGTGCGAAGTGAAACTAGTTATCATATATAAGGTGATTTGAATATTTGTAAAAGATCATATTTTTCTTTTGGTTAGCCAGAAAAAAATGATATTAAAGAAAAGAGATGAATAATTCAAAGTGGACTACATATTCATGACCATATCGTTTTTGCAAAAATATACGTGCATAATTAGAAAAAATGTTTTAATTAAAGAAGATACACAAATGTCTCTCCATTAGTTTAAACAGTTCATATAATGTTTTTTAGTCGTTTTTATGAACGACTTAAGTTGATCTTTGATTATTGCTTTACAATTTACTCTCTTTTATTCATTTACATTTTCTATAAAATTTAAAGGTTATGGCTATACTTTATCTTTAATTAAACCCATAGAAAAAATCTGAATTAAATTCCCAATATTTCTAACAATTGGTGCTCCAGTACATCCAAAATGATTACGCAATTATTTGCACATACATATTGCAATAGGTACTTTGGATAGGCGCATTCAATTTGAACCCTGTAGTTATAAAACACTTACTGCAAACATATTTTCTAAAAGAAATGAGTATAGAAATTCATATTTCAATAATTTGTGCTCGCATAATCTTAAACAAAACAGAAACAAATATATGTATGCAATATCATTCCTGACTTATTCATATATTACAAGAAAAAAAGCCGAGGAGAGCTATATCAAAACTTAAACATGAATAGTAAAGGAGATATTTACATGTTCGGTTTTGGCAACGTAAACACACCCTGTATATAATTAATTACTAGACTGTGGATTTTTATGTATTTATAAAAAATTGTAATGTGCAGAAATATACAAAATGAGCATAGTATACAGAAATGTATTAAATATCCGAAATAAAATACACATTTTGTAATATCTCGGTGATAAAATGAAGTAAATTTTTATTGAGATTTTATTTTTTACTTATATTCGTATAAATATGAATTTGAATAAAAGTCTGCAGTTTATTAATTAATATCATTTTTTTGATGCAGAAAATACGATCGAATTTAATTAAATATTTTTGATAAATATTTACTTTCAGGAATTTTACGAAATCTAGACAAGTTTCAGTTCTCACATCCATCGTCAGTTTTTACTGAACTAGCTCATATAGCCGAAGAAGAAATGGGTGGCACTTCTGGAGCATTGTACTGCTTATTTTTTACTAGTGTTACCACAGAATTAGTTTCACCTTCTGAAGAAAAAGGTTGGCTGCAAATTTGGGCACGTGCATTTCGCAGTGGTCTAAATTGCTTAATAAAATATGGGAAAGCGAAACCGGGTGATAGATCCATGGTAAGTTTTTAGAAATATTTATTATATACCATTACAATAAACTTTCGATAATTTTCCAAATATATTCGGGATTTCAATAGTTGGTGTTTAACATTGTAAATAATTAAATCTGCATATTATGTTACTTAAATTTTGCTACGCCACCTGTGACATAACCGATAATCTTTTTTGCTTCTACGATATTTTCGTTAGTTGTCACGAAGATGACGAATCGAATACATGTGTATATTACGCTGCGCAATAACGAAAGCTTATCTTGAACGCTGTTCGTTTAATTTCAGTACTGAACTGTACTCTAATACGGACCTATCGATACGCTTTCTACACTTTCTAAATGGTTGGATTATCAAACATGTCACATTATTCGATTGTACTTATAAAACAGTAAACTGGAGAACAATTACTTGCAGAACAGCAATGATGTATAGCAATATAATTTATTAACAAAAACAAAATATGTATAGGCTGTTAAAAAACGTAGTGGGTAACATTTATAGGTAATTCTACGTATTAAGGTAATGAAGAAACTTTGTGTACGGAAATGTCGTATAGTTTTTCAAATTTTATATAATCTAATTGTACACTAGCAATATGTTAGCAGCTGCCGTAGGTTAATTAATTATCTGATAAACTTTTCTGTCTATTTCATTCACACTTCATTTTCTCACTTTACTTTCTCACGCATTACGGGCACTCCGTATATCTTCTTTACTACTTGTACGAGGTAAGTTGCTGTCCATGTACCGTTCAGTTGGAGGATTCCTGCGTACCCTGCTGGTGAGGCTGACCTACTTTCGCTCGTGTAAGGAGGTGCTCACGCACAGGGATATTTCGGCTAATTTTCAATTGTCAATAACTAAAAAACAAAGCTGAAGACGCAATTTTTAATTCTTGATTTTCATCTTACTTTAGCTTTAATAAACACCCCTTACATTTTTTTACACCTATAACAGAGCAGCCTGTATATGAATTGTCGAATTCTGATGTGAAATCTGTCTTTTCGAGACCGTTCGGCTTCTTATCGTTCAAACATACATCCGCTGTTCATCAACTAGTCCGAATGAGCCCAGGTAGTGCAGTACGAAAGTTAAATTAATTATTATTTTTTAACTAATTTATTTAAATCTGAGTCTTGTGAGGTGTTTTGTTGTTTCTCAATTTGTTCCTTATTTTTACACTCGATGTATTCACAACAGAGCGATCCAAAACGAGGTAATAGAGATTAATTTGTAGAAAGTGATCATTAACAAATTTTAAAGTACAATGTAGAAGAAAATGTTTAATACACTAAAAATGAAAATTACCAGGCGAAATAAAAAAAAGGATCGCAATGTTTGTAAAAATTGGGACAATATTATTGTAGTTCATTAATAATTCTGGTAGTTGAATGCGATTTTAAATAAAAAAATTGCAGTTATATATCAGATAATCCAAATCCAAATAATGCAATGTAATAAAAAAAAAAAAAAAAAAAATTGTGCTATATGTGGTTATAGAACCGGATGCACTTGCTTGTTTGGAAGGACGGATTCAAAAGGGTGTAAGGACATGAAATCGTTGTGCGAAAATCCGCGAGGCATGTTTTCTTCTTGCTTCATTTCGTTTCGCTTGTCTTCTCCTTATTGTAACACCAACTTTAAGATCTTTCAGCGACAACCACACTGCCTAATTATACTTCTAATAACAGCTCACAGGTGGCTCGCGACGTATATACTAAACCGTTGTAGTTTTCAATATTGTTGCGACCGCTGGTTTCGAGTTAAGTGGATAACTTTGTATATCAATGTGTGATTAGGATGCCTATCTCCTTATTGTACGGATTTCTTTCAACATAGATGCTATCCTCATTTCGGATCCGACAATTTTTATCTACTTGATATCCGATTTTCGTAGCTTTTTGAAAATAAAGAGAATTTGAGAACGTGCGGTATTTAATTCAGTTATCGGAGCTTCCAACTATGAAAATAGAACTGAAGCTTGTTAAAAGTATTTTGGGAGATTTTGTTAATTTGGGAAAATTTCCTGTAGGAAGCACATAATAATAGATTATTTGCAAAAGCGGTTGCAGATTTCTCATCCTGATTGTTTAGGTCAAAGAGTAATAGTAAGTCGCCGAAATAAATATCGAAATGCAAAGGTGAATTTACCGTGTCCTATTGCACACCATTATTAAGTTTTTTTTTTATTTTTTTATTTATTTTTTTTATTTATTTCTAGATTGGTTTTATGATTGATTTGTATATTCTTAACTTGTTTTCAGTGCTTAATTTGGATTTTCGACTTGTTAGTCAGTACATTTGTTTCCTTGCTGTCTATATTTTGTCTATTATTGATTTGATGTGGTGTTTCCATGTGAGTTGTGAATCTATGTGTAGCCCTAGGTATTTGACTTGCCTAGTTTGTATTATTTGCGTGCCATTCAGGAAGATGTTTGGTGGTATCTGTTTTCGCAGTGTGAATGTGATGTGGTTGCATTTGTTAGGGTTAGCTTTGATTTGTTTAGCTTGTAGCCACTTTTCTATTTTTGTGATATGTTTTTGTAATATTGCGACTGCTGTTACTGGGTTAGTGTGCCTGACTAGTACATCTGTGTCGTCCGGGAATGTCAGTATTTTGCTATTTGTAGTTGTTGGTATGTTGGCCGTGCAGAGTGTGTATAGTATTGGTCCTAAGACGCTTCCTTGCGGGACCCCTGCCTTGATGTCTTTGACTTCTGAGTATGCGTCTTTGATTTTTATTACGAAGGTTCTGTTGCTTAGATATGATTTTATTAGTTGGTGTATTTGCTCCGGGAATTGTTTCTTGATTGTTTGTAGTAGTCTTTCGTGGTTTACTTTGTCGAAAGCTTTTTCTATGTCCATGAAGAGGACTGTGCAATATTGTTTGTTTTCTATTGTTAGTATTATTTTGTTGACGAGCCTGTGCATTTGCTCTATAGTGGAATGTTTTTTTCTGAATCCGAATTGGTGGTCTGGTATTAGTTTTTCCTTATCTATTATTGTGTTTAGTCTGGCATATATTACTTTTTCTAGTATTTTGGAGAGCACGGGAAGTAGTGAAATTGGTCTATAGGATGATGTTTGGTGTGGGTCTTTGCCTGGTTTAGGTAGCATTATGATCTGGGCTATAGTTTAGGAAAGTTTCCCATAGTTTAGGAAAGTAGCCGATTCTTATTATTGCGTTGTAAATTATTGTTATAAGTCTTATCGCTTTTGGAGGAAGGTTTTTCAAGATTTTACCATTGATTAGACCAATTCCTGGTGTTTTGTTGTTTTTTGTTTTTTCGATTATGTTTCTAATTTCTTGAGCTGTTGTTTTAGGTATGGTGTATTGCTTGTCAGTTGCGGAACTACTGGTTGGTGCATACACGTCCGTGTGACAATTGAGGTTGCTGTTGTTGATATTGTGTGGTGTAAATGTGTTGCATAGGTGGTTGGAAAATTCTTCAGCTTGCTCTTCGTTGCTTCTTGCCCATGTGTTGTCTGCTTTTCTGATTTCTGGAGTTAATTTTATTGTCTTCTTTATTTTTTTTTGGCTTTCCATAGTGAGTAGTTGTAGTTCTCGTGTGCAGATAGTGACTCTATGAACTTTGTGAACTCGTTGTTATTGTGTTCTTTTATTTTGTTTTTTATTTCTTTTGCAAGTTTGTTTAGGTGTTTTTTGTTTTCTTTTGTTCTATGTTTTTGCCATTTTGCTTTCGCTTTCCTTTTTTCCCTAATTTTTTCGAGGATGTCTGACGGAATTATTTTTGTTTGCCTAATGGTTGATTCAGGTAAAGTGGATGCCCTTGCTGCTTCTTGTATAGTTTCTGTGAGTGTTGTTACTGCTTGTTCTATGTGTTCAGGTGTTTTCAGTGGGATGTTGCAGTTGATTTTGCTCTCAATTATTTCTTTGAATATTTGCCATTTGGTGGATTTGTTGCATAGCATCTGTGAGTTGCTGTAGAGTATTGGCTTGTTTCTGTATGTAATTATTATGGGTGTATGGTCGGAGCTAAGCTCGAGGCTGGGTGCTATATTTATTTTATTTCCATTTAGTCCCTTTGTAACTGCATAATCAAGTAGGTCAGGGATTTTGCTCAGGTCTGTCGGCCAGTATGTCGGTCTGCCTGTGGATAATAGATTGAGGTTATTGTTTTTTATGTATTTTTCCAGGACTCTACCTCTAGGTGTAGTGGTTCTTGATCCCCATAGTGTGTGCTTTGAGTTGTAGTCTCCTGCTGCGATATACTTGTCGCCTAATTGTTGAAAGTACTCATCCTACATTTGTGTTGTTAGTTTGTGTCTCGGTGGTACATATACCGCTGACAGCTGTAGTTGGTTGCTGCCAGTTTGTACAGTAACGATGGTTGATTGCAAATATTCCTTACTAACTTGGCTGTGTAGGTGGTGCTTGATATCGTTTCTTATTATTATTGCGGTCCCTCCATGTGCTTTTCCTGAGGGATGCTTGGTGTCGTATATAGTGTAATAGGGTATTTTTATGTAGCTTTTTGTGGTGAAGTGCGTTTCTGATACGAGTAATATGTCGATGTTGTTGTGATATAGGAATGTTTTGGTTTCTAGGGCCCTTTGTTGTAGGCCGTTGGAGTTCCAGGCTGCTATTTTGAGCATGTCCGTTTTTTATTTTTTGCTTAACATGTTTATAAGAAGTTGTAACATGGTTGTGATTTGTTGCGTTTGCTGTCTGAGGACTGCATTTTGTTCGCTTATCATTTTTGCTAGCATTTCAGTAGTTTTGATGGATTGCTTTATTAGTTCTTTGATTTCTGTAGCGTCGTTGGTGTTATTGTTTTGGTTTTGGTTGTCTAGGGATATTGTTTGTTTGGTTACTTGCGCGTAGCTTCGGCTACTAGAGGTATTCGTATTATTGTGGTTGATATTCATTACGTGCTGTACGTTTGTTGGTGTCTCAGTTTCTGCGCGATCCTGTTGTGTGTGGTAGTTATTGTATGTCCTGCTTCGGAGTGGCGGAAAGAGTTTGCGTTGAAGTTGTTTTCTGACTGTACAGCCTTTGTAGCTAGCTGAGTGGTTTCCATTGCAGTTGTAGCACTTTATGTCGTTTATTTTTCCTGTGTATGGGCAGTTCGTTGTTAAATGCTTTTCTGCGCATTTAACGCATGCCGGGTTTCTGTTGCAGTAGTTTTTTGTATGTCCATATTGTTGACACCGCATACATTGTGGTATGTCTTTTTTGTGTCTGGGAGGTTCAACAGTAATTATTGTGTCTAGAACTTTTTTAATTTCGAAAATTTCTTTGTTGTTGTTTTTAGGTTCAAGTTCTATTAGAAATAGCGGTAGTGGTTGTTTAGTGTCATATCTGGTTATGTTATTTATTGATTTTACCTGGTGTCCTATTTTTGCTAGTTCCTCGCATACATTTTTTGTATTTGTCATTGGGTGCAGTCCTCTGATCACTGCTTTGTAGGTTCTATCGGTTTTAAGCTGGTAAGTATGGTACCCGGCGTTTTTTTCTTTTAGCACTTTTACCACCTTTCTGTAGATTTCAGAGGTGTTGGTTTGCACTTTGACTTGGTTAAGCCTTAGTTGTTTTATACTGTAGTTCTCATTGCCTGCCGTGATGATTAGCTGTTCGATGAGGGGGTCTATTATGTGTGCATCAATGTAGATTGGTGGTGGTTTGGAGATGTGTATTTTCGGTGTTACTGTTTGTTCTGATTCCTTTTCCTGTGGCAGTGCGCTGAAGGAGTTTTGGAGTGGAATTCCTTGGAGCCATTGTTGCCTTTCTGTTTCCACAGCCCTCCTAGCATTTGTGTTTGTTGTTATCTTTCGTTTTTTGCTGGGAGTTACGACCTTCCAGCTTTCGTTATGGTGTGATAGATCGATGTTGGTTTTATTCCTCACGTCATTCATTTCTGTGATTTCCATTTCCGATTCGCTTGTATCTGAGCAATCATGCTCCTCGCCTGTTTGTTGTGTTGGGTTTGCCGAATTTCCAGCTCTGTTTATTACGTATGTTTCGCCGTTGTTTAGCAGTTTGATTGGTGGCACTTGCATCACTTGTCGCACTTGTGGAGGCTCCACTTCACACGTCCGCTCAGCTGGGCTGTTCGGGTAGAACTCACCATTATTAAGTGAGAAAATTGTGGACGGACTCATATCACTTAAAGATTTTTTTTGTGGTGAGTCGTACATTAGACTAAGTGGGTTAAGTGGTCCGGGAGTTTCTGCTTCAATATCTTGTAGAACAACGCATCCAACCACACTGTATTCAAGGGATTTTTCAAGGTCGATTAGCAGTACTTCTACAAATCTATCAGCGTTCGTTGCCCAGCAAATATCAAACATAAACATACTGATAGCATAAAAGTCCACTACCTTTCGAGAAGAGCAGGAGTGATGAAATGACGATTCGCGGGGCGGAGTTGGTTACTCTATAGATTTTCTTATTACAAATAAGTTAGTCATCACTCTATGTCTCTTCCTTTAGCAACTAAAGTTAAATGTCAATTCATATCACGACGGTCAAATATGAATACATCATAATTTATAATTTTTGGCTTATTATAGCTTGTTGTTTTTATTTTACGCAGCTTAAAATGCCTATTGAGAAAAAATGACCCAACATTTCATTGTATCTTGTATCGAGAACCGTTATGTGGAAAGATTATAGTATTAAATTCCACAATGAAAACTGTAATGAAAGTTACTAATTTGATTAGAAGTACAAATAATGCATTCACGCGTAAAAAGTTTAAAAACATCTTACAAGAAATTAGTGCCACGTATGAAGGCAGTATCGCTCGGGCAACCGAGGCGAACAGATGTGTGTAAGCAAACGTGAGCTCCAGTCAAGTGATTCAGAGAAGTGCTACGAATAGTGATAGTGACAACCAATGCAGCAGCAGATATCAACGATCAAGATTGCAACCAATGGAGAAAAATATTACATAAAAGGGTCGTCAGATTTACCAGGCTTACAGCAACAACAGCAAAATAATAACAACCAAAATGATATGGAAATAGAAGAAATGGAAGAGCAGCGGAGACAGGAGGAGTGCAGACACGACAACAAAATAAGTTACCAGGACGAAAACTGGAAGCTAGCAAAGACTAGCAAAAAACGTAAAATAATTCCAGGCACAAACGCTGCAGGAAACCCAGATACAGAAAAGCAGCGATGGCTGCAAGAATTACTTTTAAGAAACTCCTTCAGCTCATTAACGGAAGAAATAGACAATGACCCGACAAGCAAAACCACAACTAAAACACCTTACATATCAAAACCACCACCAATATTTGTTGAGGCCCAAATAATAGACCCGCTTATTGATCTACTAAACAATATAGTCGGGAAGGATAACTACACAATAAAACAAACAAAATTAGAACAAGTAAAAATTCAAACAAACACCCCAGAAGTTTATAGGAAAGTGATAAATGAACTAAAGGAAAAAAATGCTATATACCACACGTACCAACTCAAAACAGAAAGGAGCTATAAAATAGTTATAAGAGGTTTACATCCAAACACTAACACAAAAAAATTAAGTGAAGAATTAGGAAAAATTGGCCATGAAACAAGAGCAATAAACAATATGACAAGATACGATACGAAGGAACCATTGCCATTATTCTTAATAGAACTGGAACCCAGAACCAATAACAAGAAAATTTATGAAATCAAAAAAATACTAAATACAATTGTAACAGTGGAACCACCACGCTACAAAAAAGATATACCACAATGCATGCGGTGTCAACAATACGGACACACAAAAAATTATTGCAACAGAAGCCCGGCATGTGTTAAATGTGCAAAAAATCACCTAACAATACACTGCCCATACACAGGAAAAATAGAAGAAGTTAAATGCTATAATTGTAACGAAAACCACCCAGCCAGCTACAAAGGATGTGAAATAAGGAAACAAATACAACGTAAACTGTTTCCTCCACTTCGCAACAGATCACACAATAACCATCAACCACAACAAAGTATAACGGATAATGAAACAACATTGAAAGCACAATACGAACTAAACGCTATAAACAGAAACACAGATCCCCAAGGTAACCGAAGCTACGCACAAGTAACTAAAAACATTAGCAAACCAACGCTTGCAAACAATCAGAATGAAAACAATAACATCGAAGACGCTACAGACATCAAAGAAATGCTCAAACAATCCATTAAAGGTATGGAAATGTTAGGAAAAATGGTAAGTGAGCTAAACACAATACTAAGACAACAAGCACAACAAACAACAATCATGTTACAACTACTCACTAACTTGCTAAGTAAAAAATAGAGATGGACATTTTGAATATAGCAGTCTGGAACTCCAATGGCTTGCAACAGCGAGCCCACGAAACTAAAATATTTTTGTATAAAAATAATATTGATATACTACTTGTCTCAGAAACACATTTTACTCTAAAAAACTACATGGAAATACCGTACTACACCATCTACGATACCAAACATCCCTCAGGTAAAGCACATGGAGGAACTGCAGTAATAATAAAAAATGACATCAAGCATCACTTACATAGTCAAACAAATCAAGAACACCTACAAGCAACCACTGTCACAATACAAACCAATGACAATTACTTCCAGATGTCAGCAGTATATGTACCTCCGAGACACAAAATGACACTTAAAAAATGGGAAGAGTACTTCCAATCCTTAGACGACAAATATATAGCGGGAGGAGACTTTAATGCAAAGCACACATTATGGGGTTCGAGAATTAGCACGCCGAGAGGTAGAACATTGGAAAAGTACATTAGAAGCAGCAACCTCAACGTACTATCTACAGGAAAACCAACGTACTGGCCGACAGACCCCAATAAAATACCTGACCTGTTGGATTTTGCAGTAACAAAAGGGCTAAATGTAAGCAAATTAAAAATAGCAACCAGCCTCGAGCTTAACTCCGACCATACACCAATTATAATAGAATATACAAGCAAACCGCTACTTTATAACAAGTCAGAGTCGCTTTGCAATAAAACCACCAATTGGCAAACTTTCAAAGAGCTAATCGAAAACAAAATCAACTGCAATATCCCGTTGAAAACACCTGAACACATTGAGCAGGCAGTAGCAACTTTGACAGAAATAATACAGGAAGCAGTGTGGGCAACCACCACCTATGAACAAATAGCAGGCAATCAAAAATTATTCCGCAGGACATCCTAGACAAAATCAAGGAAAAAAGAAAAGCGAAAGCAAAATGGCAAAAACAGAGAACACGAGAAAACAAGAAAAACCTAAATAAACTTGCAAAGGAATTAAAGAATAAATTAAGGGAACATCATAATAACGAATTCTCAAAATTCATTGAATCACTATCCGCGCATGAGAATACCAACTACTCCCTATGGAAAGTCACTAACAAAATTAAGAAAACAATAAAAACAATCCCAGCAATCAGAAAAATGGACAACACATGGGCAAGAAGCAACGAAGAGCAGGCAGAAGAATTCTCAAAGCACCTACAAAATATATTTTCGCCGTATGAAATTAATAACAGCATCCCTGGATGGCAAACAAATGAAGAAGTGGAAAATGCCAGCAACACAACTGATAAACGCTGCACCATACTCAGCACAACAGCGCAAGAAGTTACAAACTTAATTGAGGCAACAAAGACAAGTAAAGCACCAGGATTTGACTTGATCAATGGGAAAATCTTAAAAACCTTCCCCCGAAGGCAATAAGACTAACAACGATAATATTTAACGCAATTCTAAGAATACAGTACTTTCCTACACTATGGAAAATAGCACAGATAGTAATGTTACCCAAACCAAACAAAAATCCACATCTAACTGCATCCTACAGGCCGATATCATTACTACCTGCGTTTTCCAGATTATTAGAGAAAATAATATATAACCGCTTAAAACCAACAATAGAAAAAGAAAATCTAATACCGAACCATCAATTTGGATTCAGGAATAAACACTCCACAATAGAACAAATGCATAGACTCGTCAATGAAATCTTACAGTCGCTTGAAACAAAACAATACTGCACAGCACTCTTTATGGATATCGAAAAAGCATTCGACAAAGTTAACCATGAAAAACTTCTTCAAACAATCAAAAAGCAATTTCCAGAACAAATCTACAAACTACTCAAATCTTACTTAAACAACAGAACCTTTGTAGTAAAAATAAATGATGCATACTCTGAAATTAAGGATATCGAGGCAGGAGTACCGCAAGGAAGTGTCTTAGGACCAATATTATACACACTATACACGGCAGATATACCAACAACTGTCAACAGCAAAACACTGACGTTTGCGGACGATACGGCCATACTAGTGAGGCATGCAAATCCAGAAACGGCCGCCGCACTACTACAAGAACACATTACAAAAATAGAAAAATGGCTGCAAAACAAACAAATAAAAGCGAACACCAGCAAGTGCAACCACATAACATTTACACTTAGAAAAGGAAAAACACCAGATATCCAACTGAACGGCGCCCACATAGCACAAACAAAGCAAGTCAAATGTCTAGGAATACATTTAGACACACACCTTACATGGAAGCACCATATAAAATCAATAATAAACAGAATAAGTGCAAAAAGGAAGCAGATGTACTGGTTAATTAGTAGAAAATCTAAATTAAGCATAATGAATAAACTAAATATATACAAAACAATAATCAAACCAATCTGGACATACGGAGTCCCACTATGGGGGACGGCAGCAATGAGTCACATAAGCAAAATAGAAATAGAGCAAGCAAAAGTTGTAAGGACAATAGTTAACGCTCCATGGTACGTCAGAAATGAAGACCTACGAAAAGATCTAAAAATTCCAACAGTCAAAGAGGAAATCGCTAGATATGCAAAAAAGTACAAAGAAAGACTTGCAGCACACCCAAACCAGCTGGTTGCTGAAACAAATAAAACCAAAATAGAAAGAAGACTGAAGAGGAAGCATCTCGCAGACCTCGCAATAGAGATGCAATAGACAACCTAGAAGATGGAACCCCGCTGGGGGTAACCATCCACATGCTATATTTTTATTCTTTAAGCTATAATATTTTACCAAATGTCCTTCTGGACAAATTGTAAAAATTTAAACAAATAATCAATAAAAAAGAAAAAAAAAAAACGTATGAAGGCCTATCCTTGCATACAGATATACGCTGGTTGAGTTCAGCGAACAGCTTATCCCGATTCTTTTCATTAAGAAATGAAATAGCCGAATTTAAAAAAAATGAAATAAAAGAAGTGAGAAGTTATTGCATCAATTTGAAGATATTTCGTTTTTAAATGAATTAACATTTTTGATAGACTTATCACCTCAACCGTTTAAATCTAAATTTACAAAAGTAGGACCAAACGATATCAGAATTAATTGAACACATTAACGGCTTTCAGAAACAAATCTACTTATGTATATTAAAAATAGAAACCTCCCAATTTCATCATTTTCCGTCTCGTGAAGAGATAACAAATGTGTTACGTCGGCCGACTCTCTACCTAGACCAGGCCACACGTTGCGGGCAAGATGGCAACCAGATGTCTTCACATCCTTATTGCGTACCCTCAATAGTCTCAAGTACCCTCCATAAATCTCTGGAATTTTCTAGTTAAGGTCCTTCAGACCGAACAAATATTCTTTCACTGAATTGTTTTCTAAAGTTTATTGTTTACTACGCGAAGATACGGGAAAGTTAGTTTTTCTCTCGTTCAGTATTTTCCATTAGCGACTCTCTCGAGGGCGGCTAAGACTCTTCCTAGTCCACTAACCGTCTTATTATCCAATCAGAAGCAATGTCTATTGCCCTCACTTTCCTAGCCAGAATTGTCATCAACAAATCCGATGGTTCCGTGCGCTAGACACACCCATCCTTAGCTTTCCTCCGCCACAGCATCGTCACCGAACTTCACTGATTTTTCATCTTTCGAACGGTCAATACCTTTGACCGGGTTTCCATCCTAAGATCAGTCACCTACTTAACTTATACATACGCACCAGCGTAATTATCTTCATTACAAGTTGTTGGAATAAACTGTAACTTATAACTTGTTATATCAGTGTTATATTCAATTTAACTACCTCTATTATCCTAACCGAAATAGGGGATCGATCATTTCGTGGCGTCGATTCGTAACGGGAATTTACGACTCCCGTTGACGTGCTTCCTCGCGATCGCGTCTCTCCGGAAGTGAACGAAACAAAATGAACACGCAAATGCCAATTTTCAAAAATTCACAGCACCGTTAAAAGAAATTACGGAACAATTTCAAACTAAATTTAAAGATTTTGATACATTAAAAATGATATTTTCAACAATCCAAGAAGTTGTAGGATCGAACAACGCGATATTTCATAGAGACTGAAATTATGCAACCTGTAAGGGAATCTGTTGCTACTTAGTAGCAATGAATGTGGATATAAATTTTTTAAATTATTATCTGTTAATAAATAATTATGTCCTGTGTTTGGATCCACCTATAAGTGAAAGCACTTTTCCTACTATGATACGCATAAAATCAAAGTATCGGTCGGCGCTAGTAGACTACTCATCTTCCTTATTAAGGTTAATAAGCAGCAAAATTCCAGTCGATGCACCACCACTCGTTGACAAAATACCTCAACAACAATGTTCGTATTAGGTACGTACTTTTGTTTGCTTTGGAATAGAAACAATAGATTACAATAGGGCAACAGTTATAAGTTGTAACTATAATGCATTCTTATCTGGTTGTAATATGGTGAGCAGACATTTAGCTGCTGTCTAAAGGAAAATCTATAGACTAGGGACTAACTTGCTCATAGTGGGGCAATCGGTTATCTACATGAGAGTATATGTGATCTGGGCAGAGAAAAAGTTCGACTGCTCTGAATTAGAGGGTTGGCTATTTTCCATGCGAATGGAAAATATTTCAAGTTAAATGCATTACTAGGTAATATCGTATAATAAAGAATGTAACTATAGGGCAGATGTTTCAAAGCGTAATTCGGAGTGTTATTATAATCTAAAGACTTATTATTGTTTAATTTGAAAAAAATAATTTTCAGTTTCTCAAATAATGTGAAATAATTGGCCAAAATAACATGTAAATTAGGGTTGTTGACAGGATTGTACTTCGGAAAAGCACAAACTTTAGTTCTAGAAAGTTTCTAGTACTAGAAGCCTAACCCCAATCTAGTACTAGAAACTTTCTCTTTTAAAACTTGTATTTTTTTATTGACTAGTTAAGTGAATTTAGGATTGACAATTTTTGCAGTTTTGGTGTGAACTTTTTTGAAAGAGTCACCTGCAATATTTAGTTTGCTTGTAGGGTTTGATATTACTAATCGCCCGTCGGAATCCCATGCTAGAAAACCGAGATCCAACTCTGCATTATTAAATATGTCCGAATATGAAGAATAAAAAATTATTTTACTTATAGTATTGTTATTTCTAGAACTAAATACACTTCTAATTCCTGGGTACATTTTGTTGGGGCACTATATGCTAATTTTAATGGTTTGATTTCTTCAGTATGTATTGTTATGCGACAGCTTTCAGGTAAAGGTATGTTGGAAGATATGAAGATACCTCGCAAGGAATCTACATTTCCTATGAAGATGATTTAGGGTCAGGATACAGCATTTCAGGGTTTCGAAGACAAATGTTGAGAATTTGGGTTTTCAGATATACATCCTTAAC
Source organism: Bombus fervidus (assembly GCF_041682495.2). Lineage (NCBI taxonomy): Eukaryota > Metazoa > Arthropoda > Insecta > Hymenoptera > Apidae > Bombus > Bombus fervidus. The sequence goes on from NC_091519.1 coordinate 4,611,202, forward strand.
AAACTTAATGCAGATAGATGAACTAATGAATCGAACTAACGAACCCCTTCCAGTAGCCACGCAATGGTTTTTATATTAGTCCTTGGTATGGGTTTTTGGGACAACTGCTAGAAGAGATGGGGTTTTGCTAGCGATGCGTATTGCTACTCAGCGCAATGCTTTGAAATAAGGTTAAAAATATACCGATTCTTCCAAGCCGTATATGACAATATTACGATTCGAAATGAATCAGTTTTATCAGTATTTTGTTCTTCTTTCTTGCAAAATATTTTAGATGCTGAGCTGAAAGAAACGAGTTCCTCCAGCGCGACAATTTAATAAGTATTGTTAGAACTTTGCTTATTTCTCTTTTGGATTTTTTGATATGAAGATTGATATACTTGCTAATTCGACTGCCGTTATTTATATCCCGCTTGTTTTCGTTACCCAGGCATATCTTGACAATTGAAAGCTTCAGTCTTGTAATAAACTGTGTAAACCAATCATCGATTTTAATAATTTCATATTTAATAGGGTAGCGTACCAGCACAACAGTACCATTTCCAAATTTAGAACCGGGTCTGTCATTCTTATCTAAACTATAATTTTTATGTCGACTTCAATAAACAAAAAAGATATCTTAATTTGATGAATATTTCTTTTTTTTTTTTTTTGCATGTATGTTCATTAACTTTTTCGAAACAACTTGACTAATCACAATGATCTTTTTTGTATTTTGTAAGACATGTATTCCGATTGGTTCAGTTAAGGCAATTCTTTTTTATTAGCTTTATAAACTACTTTTCTCATAAAAATCCAATTTTTATGTTTTATGAACCTTTGCACCTTGGAAGGGTAATTCAGCGATTGATTCCATTTGAAAAATTTTCTCGATATATCCATCGTTAACTGTTGTTACTGCAAGGAATTTGCTGTTCATCAATTTCATTTATGTGCGTCCAGTGACTGTTCTGCAATTGTTGGACTGATATTGAGATCATTTTTTTTTATTATTTATAATATGCTCTGTCGTTGATCCCGTTAAAGAATTTTTCTCATTTATTTATTGTTAACTACTGATTACTGTAAACAATTCATTTTTATGTATGTTCATCAATTGTTTTGAATTGGATTAAGCTATTGGGATGAAAGTTTCTATATCTTGTAGAGGTAGTCCATCGAGTGGTCTCGTCAGCAAAGTTCTTTCTGTTTCTTTATTGTTATCTATTTTTATTTCAAATCATCTATTATTATTCATCGATTTCAGTTTATTGCGTTTTATTGTTTCTTCATAAACACGTTGCTGAAAGCAATAAAATTCGGCAGTTTCTTTACAAAATTGTCTCTGCAAGCATACATCGTCCATTTTTGTAGGTAGGCTTGTCGCTCAAAACCAACTTGACTTATACCTTTTATTATTAACTCCTCGTTTCAAGCATACTTGGATCGTTTCCTTACACATTATTTGTTAGTAGTAGTAGACCTCACCTATTTCCTTGCGGAAGAAACCCTCCTAAACTTCGCACTTCTGCAAGCGGTCTTTCATCATGCAGTTTCAGAATTTTGTATGGTGCTATTCTTATATATTCTTATTGTGCTGTTTATCAAACCATTGAGAAATTGATACGTTTCTTCAGCTAATGTTATTGTATGCAACAATTCTCCACAATTATTAGCTGCTTCCCGAGACTCGTCTGTTGAAATAATAATAATAATGTACATGCGACGTGATTCCGTCAACTTATTAGTAACTTTTGTGCTATATTCGTCCACTAATTTTACTGTCAGAAGTATTCTTACTGCTATAGCATACTCTCATATTCTCTGGTTAAAGGAACTCTCCTTTGCACGCATAGTATTTCTAACTGAGAAGTTATTACTTCGCCATACCATAAATTATTTAATAAGTCGATAAACTCTATACCATCCTTTAACATCATGCAAAGTTCACGCATCTTCATATTAATGATGAATTCATAGAATGAAAATTGGTATCATAAAATAATCTCTGTAGCACACCACTATTATTGTATAAAACACAAAATAAGTTGTATATTGTCAACAAAGCCATCAAATAGTTTTTCATTGACCTTGAATTCTTACAGTCTTAAATGAATTAACCACATGTTTTCGCAAGATATAATTAATATCTCATCAATAATCAACTATCTTATATGACGCCACTTTTGTCTCTCCTGTTCAAGCCTTTGTTCTGTTATTCGTTGATGGGTTTTAGCAGTGCTTTTCTCAATAGGGAAGGAGAAAACGGAATGCAAAGTTTTCCCGAATATTTGACGGGCGACAACGTCAGTCCCTATATAAATCTATTTCATCATTTTATATCCTTTTATTGTCACAAATCATGACTGGATCTCTTGAACATTCGTTATTTAATTTCTTCGTTGTGTGTTGCAATGACTAGACGAGCGCTAATTCAATCATTTTTTCTGCATGAGTAAATTGTCCTACGGGTGCGTTTGTCAATATAGACATTAACTTCTGTTTCCGTAGCAGAAAACATTATACTTATATAATATAAATATAAACAAAACTTTTTTTCAAAATATTACTGATATTATATAATAATATTATTATATATCATATTATATTATTATATTATAATACTGATATTACTGACTTCGAATTCAAGAGTGAAAAATAATTTTCATCGCATTTATATAAATTAGATACACTAAAAAGTATGAAATAATAATTATTTCATTTACATTTTATTTACACATATAACAACACTCATAACACATGCAACAATGGCTGTGATTACTTATTTACTTACTAAATAGCATATTAGGCATATTGCAATGTTCTGTAGGGTGGTGCGAAATTAAAAATACTACGAATATGAAGTCCATTTCCACTTCTAATTAATTAGTAATTGTAACGATTATATTTTAAATTAGTGACAAGTTTGATGTATGTATATATAATTCCATCAAGTCCGTACAGGATGTCAAAAATTTATTGGTCGTGGCTCTCGGAGGTGATTTTGCATCTTCAGATAGGTGGAGATCTATTTATTTAAAAAATGGACTACAAATTGACTTTGAGCATGACTTTCAGGATCAATCATTTTTTGTTGCATCATATAAGTACTCATCACGAGGAAAGGAAGTTTCAAAGAAACCATGGGTCGCAAATGACCTGTTCTCTTGGAAAAAAATGTTTAAAGTTTCATTAGTTCTTAAACTGATTTCATTTATTATATTACGATAGCATATTACAAGTAAATGACAATATAATCACCAAAATAAAGGAACTAAAACTAAAATAACATTAAACTAAGCAAAAAAAAAAAAAAAAAGAAAAAAAATAATATGATATAACAATAATAACGAATGTAATAATAAGTATTAAAATTTAGGAAACGTGCTATTGATGAAGCCAGTAGGAATTATTATATGTTTCATGATACATATCGATAATCAGTACGAATTATGATAGATCTCAGTTTCGAAGAGGAGTTTCTTCATACATAATCGTCATTTACTGTACACTATCAATACATTGAGCGTAATTTGTATCAGTACGGATACAAGCGGCATTTTTCAATTTAGTCACTATTAAAACATGTTCCTGGTGATTTTGTGTTATAATGTATTGCAATTTAATGCAATCACATATAGATTTGTTGAAATTTGAATAAGATAAATATAAATGAATTGAAGTTTTGTAGTATGGCGTCCAAGCATTGCCAGACTAGTAGCATTTTACGGTATTTTGCGCCGTCTTCCAGAAGGTTGCAATATTTTAATGTGCTGTTTAGTAAGCAAATGAGTAAGAATCTTTACCGTCGTTGGATATGTATGTGTGCAAATAAAACAGAAATTATCTCATATTTTTTAGTGCACCTAATTTGCACAAATAGAATGAAAGCTATTTTTTACTTTTCAGCGCATTTCTAAGTCGGTTATATCTTTTTAGAAAAAGCTTTTCATTTCATTTTAGTTTATGTTTTGGCATTGACTTTGTCTTGGACAGGGCAGAATCAGGCTCACGGAGGATGAAAAATCCTGTAGCTCAGACCTCTTGTCCTGTGAAATTAAAGAATTTATGTTTAATTCGATAATTTTAATTTCATTAAAAATTAATTAGCAATTTTGCTCTCATTGAGTATTGAAAATTTTTGAAGTTCTCGGAACACTCATATTGTCGCTATGTGATATATAAAGCCTTGAAGAGGAACACACAAACAGGACTTGCTCTAACTTGTTTGTTTACATTGCTAGACCTCCGCTCTTAACTGAATATAGCACCTGTCGACGTAAAGGTAGAAACCAAACTAAACTGGTTTGAGATGGATTGTGATTCTTGCACGTTTCAATATTACGTCTTATTATTAAGCACGTGCTTCTGCTCTAAGGATGGAGAATTTCTTGATTTCAAATTGGAAGAATTTGGATTGTCGTACACATTCATTTCTGTTGAGGTCATTAGATGTATGTGAATACAAAGGAATGCGTGGATAAATTGTAAGATAGAAAATATATATTTTGAATACAAAGTGTAAGTACAAAGCTTGGAATATAATTGAGCTGATCCAGATCCGCACGCTAGCAGTGTTACCCTATGACTGAAAAACCCTGAAGCCAACGTTGCATGTGTACCGTTTATGGTTTGCCTTCGACGCAGTCTTTTGTCTATGCACTGTCGATGGCTTCAGCGCTTGAAAAAACTAAAGACCAGATGTAGAGTTTTCTTAGAAGTGATGACCACTTCAATAATTTCCATGGACAGATCTGAAATGGTTTCCAATTCGACGATTCAAGGATCGAATTGAACTATCTGCTGAGTGGTATCTTTTTGGGTATCGTCAATACTCTTTTTATATTAGTCAATACTTTATTCAGCCGCTTTTTAAATGATAGCCTCTCTTTATTTTGCATATTCTTGACTGGAAATGGAGTAGCATTTATCCTCACATTGCTTGATCCAGAAATCATGTTCTTTCACACCCTCTTTAACATCTGAAGCTGTTTGATTGAAACCGAATATTCTAGTCCTATCAGTAGATCGCCATTGATTTCTTTGATAACTTTTGCATTTTATTATGTCATACTCGGATCTACTGGATCAGGATTTGACTTTATTTCTTCAAATGCATTGTTTAGACCCGTGTCATTTGTAGATTTAGCCCTTTGCGGACAAGTGTCGGCATATAGCCGTCCGAATATGTTTACAGTTCCGGACCCTTATTTTGAAATGTTTGACGTACGTATACTTTTCTGTTCGATAATATTATGCGTATTTACGCATGGGTATAGTAAACTAAACAGTACTATATTTTTGATGAAAGAAAATTATAGATCTTTAGAAATCTTATCTTCCGTTTCACATAAATCCGCGATATAGGGTGATGGTCAAGTCAGAACGAATTTCAGTCTTTCAGTGGTATTACCCGACGAATGGAATTAACCGAAGATTTTTATATATTTTATATATTTTTTATAATACCTTATATATGATGCCTACAAGATTCAGAAAGGACATGTTCGATAGTGATAGTAGTGATGACGAATATTATTTTGAACCTGACAAGATAGAAGACGACACCAGTGCTTCAGACAGTGGAAACAAAGTCCGTTCAACAAGGAATCGGCTCAGATGTTTCAATATTTCTAGTGATAGTGACAGTGATGATGAACTAAATATTGAAGAACATAATACAAGTGTCAACAAAATAACGCAAATGTTCAACGTGTATATTTTCTCAACTACGCGCGCCAATCCCTCTCGTTCATAACGACGTTCACTCGTCGAGCGACCCTGTCAGTAAAGAGTTAGATTGCGGAACAACATCCGGAATTTCATTAAGAGAAGAGATCCCTATAAAAGAGTTGAAATTAATGTTAATAATTGATAAATGAACTAATTTAAAACACTTCTGGAAGAAAAATAAATTAAAAGAACTGAAAAAAACCCAATAAAATAATACAAAGTAATAAACTACATCATATACTACAGTGAGGACCGCTTTCAATTACTCAGACAAGCAGGATTGCGGCAAGAGTCCCTTAAGTCAGGACATGTTACTCTTTGTACATGGTACTCATATCACTACTCGTCACTTTTGATACAATGATATTTAATACAATGCATATTGGCCGAAAAATGATATATACAAATGAGATCGTATTACTATAGATAATGAAAGTGGCAGTGGGGGTAGGATTAAAGGAATTGTCTGGTAATCTTGGAGCGAACTGAATGTATAACAATCATCTTTGCTGATCGGAAGAAATTTTCTTTGCTAGATCGACATCTCACCTGATCAGTCATTCTTCTGCCGAGTCCCGGTCCTACATGTAGTGATCTCACATTCGAATAAATAATCATCGCAGCGGCTCTTCATTTTTGTATTACAATGTAGAATAGTGTCCATGACAGCTATCGGAGTTTTTACAAAATTTTATAATCCGCGCCTGCCTATCTCGAACAATGTGTATACTATAAGATTGGCTGAATGTATTTCTATTATTTATCTGTCTAAATTATATTATTAAAGGTGCACTTTTAAAGAAATTTAATTTCCTTGATTGTTTCCATTTATTATTCTTCTTTTATATTTGTGTCATATAAGACATACATGTTAGAAATTTTGTGAATACTTCGTGCCTCCCAGCTTCTGAAGTAAGTGTCGCGCGGTGCCTCACAGCCCGCTTACCAAAAAGCATCATTGCTTTTGCCACTCCGTGGTCAGATCCTTTAAACAAAGTCTCCTATTATCTATTTCTTTATTCTTTGGTAATGCAGCATTGGCTCGCTTGCTATCAGTCTATCTGTGTATCAACTTATCCTTCGTCAAACTGTTTCACGCTTTCTTTAAACAGTCGACACCTCATAGCTTGGTGACTTCAAGTCGCCGGCTATCAGTTTTCTAAACATTTGCTCAAGCAATCTGCTGAGGTTCTTACTGAGCACTCGACCCAGTCATAAATTATTGTAAGGCTAAATAGCGGCAGGCTATCACCCATTATATCGGCATGAAGGTGTGTTGCTGCTACATAATGTTTATAACATAAGTAATCTTTATATGCTTCTAGACCTTGTAAACCAAAACAATCGTTAGTATTCAAAGGCACAATAATGTGGGTCTCTTCCAGATTCGAATTTTCCGTAGACTTTTTTTACACTCACGTGCCACTACAGCGTGAAAAGAACAGTCTTGTGTTGAAATATTCTATTTATTATTATATTAATTTGACATTTTTTTGGCTTATTTCTTTCCAGCAAAACTTTCAATCATTCCTACACATATAAGAGATATTTTATTTAAATAACATATGATGCTGTAAAATAACGTATATTTACTTTACATGTTAATAAAAGTAGCCTTTTTATAGGTATGAATACTTTTATAATAATTAAATTTCGCGACTAATTAATGATATCCCCTTAAGGTATTTCTAAAATTGAAAAATAAAATGTATATATATATGTGAAAAGATCGTTTATACATTTAATATCAATTTGCTATAACGCTATTTAAATACTTTTTGTGTTTTATTAGGTTGATGCTCTCAATGAATTTTGTGATACTTTTGAAAACCTGTTGCACAAGCCATTAATAGAAATTTGTGATGCATTAAAGGTAGCAACTTGGAAAGCATGTGAATCGACGAAGAATATGAAAGCTAAGTAAGTGCAGAACAGTTTGTATATTTTTTGTAGAAAGAATCAAAACTTTTTAGCGATAATTGTTTTGTATTATTTTTACATAATGATGATTGTTTTGTATGTTATGTCGAGTCGGAAGGTTTTGATAACAAGCTTGGATCGTGGGTTGCCATAAGCCCAAACACTCTTGAAAATGAGCACTACTATAATTGCTTAGAAACAAGTTTACTTCGAACTGAACGTATGCGTTCTAGATTTTATTTCATAACAATTAATTTTACAAACTTTATTTCTTCAAAAGTCATAATGATTAACTCTCTAAATTGAGAAGTGGAAAAAAATGATGAGAATTGAAGTGTTTTTTAATTTCCATATACTTTTTAATTTATATTATTATTTGTAATTATTAATACTATCGTTTACTTTTTTATAAATAAATTTGTAGAAGTAAGTCAATTGTTTTCTCAGAAGTTGTATATAGGGTGCCCTTAAAATCGTGGTAAAATTGTGGCCGGACGGTGATCTACATGCGAAAATAAATCTAGAAAAATGAATCACATTTTTCATTTAAGGCTGCATTCCCGAAAAAGATGAGTTAAAAAATCTGCCAGTACCCATATATTAATTCGAAGTTGGTGAAAATGTTAGGAAACAGAAATGAGAAAATATTACTCTTTTTCTTGATTTATTTTTGCATGTAGTACCCACCACCTAATTGTATCACGATCCCATATAATCATGTACCTGTATAACAAAATTGAGAGAACAAAACATATATATCTGGCTAGAACACTGCTTTCTGTTTTCTGTGTTTGATAGATTTGAGAAAACAAATATAATATTCTAAATAATGCAGGAAGTAATTTCTTGAGTTGTATGTTTTTATGGACATCTAATTCTGATATTTACATATATCTAATACGTGGAACGTATCATAATACATATTAGTAACTGTAAGCATTCAATCATGTAAACAGGTAACATAAATCATTAAACAAAGGAAACTGAAATCTTTCATTTCTTAAAATAACTTTGAGATCTCATAACCATATGATTCCGAAAATATAACTATGAACAATCGATACCGCATTGTTATTGTTATTATCTTAATGCTATTTATGCGGATTTCAATTACTCTTATGTGTACTCATTTATAAATTCATTTACTCACATGCTTATACCAACATTCCTAAGATTGGCGCAGACGCCATTTCAAGTAACTATGAGTTAACAATAGTTTAAATACGAATTTTGAGGCGAAATTACAATTAAAAGCTTATACTTGTAGTGTTACTTATTTATTCTTTATACGTTGAAACATATTCATTTCAAAGTACAAATGTTTAAAAACATTCAGAACTTTTAAATGTAAAATAAATGTCTGTATATATAAAGTATACCACATATGCATATATATAGATTATAACATAGTATATGTTATTACATATATTATTACGCATGTTATATATGTAAACACTATTGTGTTTAGATATCGTACATATATGTACAAGAAGAAATTATGCTATATTAAAGAAAATAATACATTTAATAATTCAATAATGCTGCTATATTTAATAATGATACTTAAATGTAGTATTAATATACAAAATGAGTCATAAATGTAATGTCTATACTTAACAGGTGAATTATATACATGAATTATATATATTTGCCGAGGAGCCGTTTATTTCGTGGGTTCACGAGCAATCCATAATGGCTCAGGAACTGGACACCGACGATGGGCGTTTGTACATCAGCAATTACAAAACACCACCTGAAGTCTCGACGTAGCGATAGGTTGAAGGACACTGTGATGGTGCCATAAGTTGTGATTCGCCTTCCGTTGGCCGCAAACAGTTCGTAATCGCTTTTGTTCGCAGGTCCGCGTATCTTGTTGCGCGGATATACACATGTGTCTGCACCGGTGTCCACTAAGAATGAAATTTTCGTCCTCTTGTTCATGACGAAGATGCGGCGGGTTTCCAAGCCATCGTCGTATGCCGCATTTACGGACGACTGGTCTCGTTTCTCTGCTTCCATTTACAAGGCGACCGACATTTTCGTGCGCGGTCCCAGAATGTCCGATGATAGTAACATAGACCGGAGTCACACGATATTTTTCGCGACCTCGATCTACTCCGACTTCTCGATCTCAATCGCCAACGAGGACGATGATTGAAACTCAGCGCACTCACCGGGGCCCTCAGTTGTTTCATTTAGTCACTTAACGCGCTGAAGGGGCGACACAAGTTTCGTTTGTTCTAACGTTTTGAACTGGTGGATCAATTACTGTCGTTATTCAGGCAGTACGCTGGCACTCCTCTCCAAATTCCTCTGCTATCAGGTTCGCTGACCGTATTAATTCTTCTGGGTTCGTGTCGTCGACCGCGGTCAGGATACGCCTCATGCGGACGGATAGTCGATTCCTTCACAGTGTGAGGATGAAATATCATCAGGTGCAGAGAGGGAGGGGCTAGTGAGAGAGCCTAACCCCATCTCTTCGCTTTCTACCAACTTCTTTACCCGAGCACTGTCTGTATCGGTACTACATACTAATGCGAACGAGTTCCTCTTTTAGCTTCGCATATCGTCCCGTGGCTGGGGGATTCGTCAATACGCCCTCAATTTGTTGTAGTAGCTGACCGTTGAGACATTAGGCGAGGGTCGCGAATTTTAACTTATCGGTCGTGATGTCCGCCGCATCGAGTTGCGTTTCCAATAAGACGAACCACACCGTGATGTTCGAGGATTGCAATAGAGGCATACTAATCGTTATATTAGCTGAGGACTTGCTATCCGCAGCTTCGTTACTGCTTACCATCATTTTTGTTCACTTATCACGTCTGGGTCACCAATGTACAGAACTTGTAGAGCATTGGTAGTTAGAATAATGAGAACTTGCTGTTGCAGCCCGTCAAATATATTTAAATTAAATAAATAAATAAATATAAATAATATAGTTATACAGTGTATAAGTCGCAAAATAAAATCGCTGATAAATACTCGATAAATGCTCGTTAGATACTCGTCGATAACTCGTTGGATACTCGATAGATAACTGAACTGATTCGGTTACGTCCGTTTATTTATACTGGCCGGAGGAGAGTCGGAAAATTCAAATTTGTCTTTGTTCGACGGTTGCACGTAGCAGCGACATTGTTTTGCCCGGAGTTTATTTATTATTACATTACGTGTATCCTAACGATCTTGATACTCCCAGACAAAATAACAACATGATTTGAATTGTCCTCTAACTCATGTGCCGCTACGTATTACATACATATCTTAGTTTTCCAATTATGACTGATTAAAAAAAAAAAAAAAAAAAAAAATAAATGTTAAAGGTATCCAAATTGAATTCTCAAGTACTTGAAAATATCAGGTATTCCTCGAATTATCTTAAATCCATCTTTTCCACAGATCGTATAAATGGTTCACTTGTGTTGAATACACAATTGAATTTAAACTGTACCAAATCGCCCCCAATGGATTTAAATCATGGTTGCCATTCAATGGCTCCATCTGACCCTAATAGTTTGCGGACGTACTGTTAAGAAATGTTCTTACTGTAAAATAGAAGGGAAACGAAAATTTCGAACATTTTCTTTAAACATTCGTATGTACATCGAAAACTAAGATATGTAGGATATATGTACATAAGACGTCGTTTACTTAGTGTCTAGATTCACCTCTCGAAGTATGAACATTTATTTATGACTCATCCTATATTATATATATATAACACATGACTTTTATTCACTTACATTAAATTCAATTGATTTGTTTATTTAACTTATGTTACAGGGTAGGACGAGCTAGTTATGTAAAACAAACACAATATTTCCAGAATGTAGATGCTGGTGCATATGCTGTTGCGACTTGTGTTGAAGCCATTACAAATGTGCTTAAAAATTTCAATTAATGTTGCCTATTAAGTCATTAAGAAACATATTATTGTAATTTTTTATGATATTTTTATTAAATACATAATTATACATTAACGCATTACGACATGTTAGTATAAATGGTACAAATATGTCAAAAAATTTCAACAATTTCATAATGAAAAATAAATGTATTATTTGCTTCAATTTATAAAGAAAATTAATATTTAAAAAATATAACAAAGTATAAAATATAAGGTTAATGAAGGTTGTTTCTACAATCATCATACATTGATCTGTTGACCTTGCATAATTATTGTATTCTTTTCCTTTAAATCTAAGAATCGCGTGCCACACCGTATCAACTCGTACACTTTTATAGCTATTATTTAAAAATAAATGTCTTCGAACTGTGAAATCTAACTTCAGATACACCAACATAAAATTGGTAACTAGGTTGAAATTTTCCAACACTCCACGAACACAATAAAGATACAGAATTAGTAATTGCACACTGGCCGCGAGTGACAATTTTACTGTAAATCTTGGAATGCCAAAGCTGTCCAGAGATTCATCAATGCAATAAACTGCAGGTTACGAGTTGGTTAAAATCGTGTAAGTAGCAATCATTGCACCGAACATAGAACTTCATCAAATACATTTTTTTTTTTAAAGAACGAAGGACACGCAGTAATTCAGATATGAATGAATTCGAATATTTGCTTCAAAGAAAATTCACACATAATCGCTCGGGCAACCGAGGCGAACAGATGTGTGTAAGCAAACGTGTGCTCCAGTCAAGTGATTCAGAGAAGTGCTACGAATAGTGATAGTGACAAACAATGCAGCAGCAGATATCAACGATCAAGATTGCAACCAATGGAGAAAAATATTGCATAAAAGGGTCGTCAGATTTACCAGGCTTACAGCAACAACAGCAAAATAATAACAACCAAAATGATATGGAAATAGAAGAAATGGAAGAGCAGCGGAGACAGGAGGAGTGCAGACACGACAACAAAATAAGTTACCAGGACGAAAACTGGAAGCTAGCAAAGACTAGCAAAAAACGTAAAATAATTCCAGGCACAAACGCTGCAGGAAACCCAGATACAGAAAAGCAGCGATGGCTGCAAGAATTACCTTTAAGAAACTCCTTCAGCTCATTAACGGAAGAAATAGACAATGACCCGACAAGCAAAACCACAACTAAAACACCTTACATATCAAAACCACCACCAATATTTGTTGAGGCCCAAATAATAGACCCGCTTATTGATCGACTAAACAATGTAGTCGGGAAGGATAACTACACAATAAAACAAACAAAATTAGAACAAGTAAAAATTCAAACAAACACCCCAGAAGTTTATAGGAAAGTGATAAATGAACTAAAGGAAAAAAATGCTATATACCACACGTACCAACTCAAAACAGAAAGGAGCTATAAAATAGTTATAAGAGGTTTACATCCAAAAACTAACACAAAAAAATTAAGTGAAGAATTAGGAAAAATTGGCCATGAAACAAGAGCAATAAACAATATGACAAGATACGATACGAAGCAACCATTGCCACTATTCTTAATAGAACTGGAACCCAGAACCAATAACAAGGAAATTTATGAAATCAAAAAAATACTAAATACTAAATACAATTGTAACAGTGGAACCACCACGCTACAAAAAAGATATACCACAATGCATGCGGTGTCAACAATACGGACACACAAAAAATTATTGCAACAGAAGCCCGGCATGTGTTAAATGTGCAAAAAATCACCTAACAATACACTGCCCATACACAGGAAAAATAGAAGAAGTTAAATGCTATAATTGTAACGAAAACCACCCAGCCAGCTACAAAGGATGTGAAATAAGGAAACAAATACAACGTAAACTGTTTCCTCCACTTCGCAACAGATCACACAATAACCATCAACCACAACAAAGTATAACGGATAATGAAACAACATTGAAAGCACAATACGAACTAAACGCTATAAACAGAAACACAGATCCCCAAGGTAACCGAAGCTACGCACAAGTAACTAAAAACATTAGCAAACCAACGCTTGCAAACAATCAGAATGAAAACAATAACATCGAAGACGCTACAGACATCAAAGAAATGCTCAAACAATCCATTAAAGGTATGGAAATGTTAGGAAAAATGGTAAGTGATCTAAACACAATACTAAGACAACAAGCACAACAAACAACAATCATGTTACAACTACTCACTAACTTGCTAAGTAAAAAATAGGGATGGACATTTTGAAAATAGCAGTCTGGAACTCCAATGGCTTGCAACAGCGAGCCCACGAAACTAAAATATTTTTGTATAAAAATAATATTGATATACTACTTGTCTCAGAAACACATTTCACCCTAAAAAACTACATGAAAATACCGTACTACACCATCTACGATACCAAACATCCCTCAGGTAAAGCACATGGAGGAACTGCAGTAATAATAAAAAATGACATCAAGCATCATTTACATAGTCAAACAAATCAAGAACACCTACAAGCAACCACTGTCACAATACAAACCAATGACAATTACTTCCAGATGTCAGCAGTATATGTACCTCCGAGACACAAAATGACACCTAAAAAATGGGAAGAGTACTTCCAATCCTTAGACGACAAATATATAGCGGGAGGAGACTTTAATGCAAAGCACACATTATGGGGTTCGAGAATTAGCACGCCGAGAGGTAGAACATTGGAAAAGTACATTAGAAGCAGCAACCTCAACGTACTATCTACAGGAAAACCAACGTACTGGCCGACAGACCCCAATAAAATACCTGACCTGTTGGATTTTGCAGTAACAAAAGGGCTAAATGTAAGCAAATTAAAAATAGCAACCAGCCTCGAGCTTAACTCCGACCATACACCAATTATAATAGAATATACAAGCAAACCACTACTTTATAACAAGTCAGAGTCGCTTTGCAATAAAACCACCAATTGGCAAACTTTCAAAGAGCTAATCGAAAACAAAATCAACTGCAATATCCCGTTGAAAACACCTGAACACATTGAGCAGGCAGTAGCAACTTTGACAGAAATAATACAGGAAGCAGCGTGGGCAACCACCACCTATGAAACAAATAGCAGGCAATCAAAAATTATTCCGCAGGACATCCTAGACAAAATCAGGGAAAAAAGAAAAGCGAAAGCAAAATGGCAAAGACAGAGAACACGAGAAAACAAGAAAAACCTAAATAAACTTGCAAAGGAATTAAAGAATAAATTAAGGGAACATCATAATAACGAATTCTCAAAATTCATCGAATCACTATCCGCGCATGAGAATACCAACTACTCCCTATGGAAAGTCACTAACAAAATTAAGAAAACAATAAAAACAATCCCAGCAATCAGAAAAATGGACAACACATGGGCAAGAAGCAACGAAGAGCAGGCAGAAGAATTCTCAAAGCACCTACAAAATATATTTTCGCCGTATGAAATTAATAACAGCATCCCTGGATGGCAAACAAATGAAGAAGTGGAAAATGCCAGCAACACAACTGATAAACGCTGCACCATACTCAGCACAACAGCGCAAGAAGTTACAAACTTAATTGAGGCAACAAAGACAAGTAAAGCACCAGGATTTGACTTGATCAATGGGAAAATCTTAAAAACCTTCCCCCGAAGGCAATAAGACTAACAACGATAATATTTAACGCAATTCTAAGAATACAGTACTTTCCTACACTATGGAAAATAGCACAGATAGTAATGTTACCCAAACCAAACAAAAATCCACATCTAACTGCATCCTACAGGCCGATATCATTACTACCTGCGTTTTCCAGATTATTAGAGAAAATAATATATAACCGCTTAAAACCAACAATAGAAAAAGAAAATCTAATACCGAACCATCAATTTGGATTCAGGAATAAACACTCCACAATAGAACAAATGCATAGACTCGTCAATGAAATCTTACAGTCGCTTGAAACAAAACAATACTGCACAGCACTCTTTATGGATATCGAAAAAGCATTCGACAAAGTTAACCATGAAAAACTTCTTCAAACAATCAAAAAGCAATTTCCAGAACAAATCTACAAACTACTCAAATCTTACTTAAACAACAGAACCTTTGTAGTAAAAATAAATGATGCATACTCTGAAATTAAGGATATCGAGGCAGGAGTACCGCAAGGAAGTGTCTTAGGACCAATATTATACACACTATACACGGCAGATATACCAACAACTGTCAACAGCAAAACACTGACGTTTGCGGACGATACGGCCATACTAGTGAGGCATGCAAATCCAGAAACGGCCGCCGCACTACTACAAGAACACATTACAAAAATAGAAAAATGGCTGCAAAACAAACAAATAAAAGCGAACACCAGCAAGTGCAACCACATAACATTTACACTTAGAAAAGGAAAAACACCAGATATCCAACTGAACGGCGCCCACATAGCACAAACAAAGCAAGTCAAATGTCTAGGAATACATTTAGACACACACCTTACATGGAAGCACCATATAAAATCAATAATAAACAGAATAAGTGCAAAAAGGAAGCAGATGTACTGGTTAATTAGTAGAAAATCTAAATTAAGCATAATGAATAAACTAAATATATACAAAACAATAATCAAACCAATCTGGACATACGGAGTCCCACTATGGGGGACGGCAGCAATGAGTCACATAAGCAAAATAGAAATAGAGCAAGCAAAAGTTGTAAGGACAATAGTTAACGCTCCATGGTACGTCAGAAATGAAGACCTACGAAAAGATCTAAAAATTCCAACAGTCAAAGAGGAAATCGCTAGATATGCAAAAAAGTACAAAGAAAGACTTGCAGCACACCCAAACCAGCTGGTTGCTGAAACAAATAAAACCAAAATAGAAAGAAGACTGAAGAGGAAGCATCCCGCAGACCTCGCAATAGAGATGCAATAGACAACCTAGAAGATGGAACCCCGCTGGGGGTAACCATCCACATGCTATATTTTTATTCTTTAAGCTATAATATTTTACCAAATGTCCTTCTGGACAAATTGTAAAAATTTAAACAAATAATCAATAAAAAAGAAAAAAGAAAATTCACAAGAATTACGCTCTATTCCTAATTCAACTTTCGCTTGAAACTTTGCACCAAATGGCTCCATGCACACAGTCAAGTTCTGAAATGCCAATATCACAGATTGCGCTTGAAACGCGAAACAAAATTAATACATGAAAAATTCGATTATTTGCGATCGTTATATAGACTGAACTTGTTAGTACTCTTTCAAAAGTATACGCAGGACACTACGAAATGCAATCTTTTAGAATGTTTCTGTAGCGACATGAGTCATACGACGAGGCGAAGCGAAGGCGTCTCATTTATTGTGCCTCGGAACAAAGACACCGCCTCGACACACGAAAATAGCGTTAGACTACCTCTAGGCAAAAATAATGTCGCCTGGAGGGCAACCGTCGTTCTAAGACTAATTTGAATCTTCCGACTCTCCCCCCCCCCCCGACTAGTGTAAATAAACAGACACGATCGCGAGCGGGCAGTTATTATTATCGAACTATTACCGAGTCATTATTTTGCGAATTAACGGAGTATACGAGTCTTTGAGTTATCCGCGAGCATTCTATTATCTATCTTCGCGACTTCGATCGTACGAACGTCTATCGACGGAACTTACAAGCTTTTATAATAATATCTATTCGAAATATACTTGACGGTTGCAATAGCACTCTTTTTGGCGTTATAATTTAAATTCAATCTCCTCTCTCCCATTCGCCACATTTCTGTCAAATATGCGATTTTACGTATTTGCAGTTCAGCATCAGTAATGGCGATAAAAAAGCACGAGTTTTACGCCCATCTTTCACACCATAGAGTGCACTCGTTAGTACTTTTCCCCGTGTATATGTAGAATGTTATGAAATGCAAATCTTTGGAATAGTTCTATCAAATATCTTATTTTACATATTTTCGCAACTACTCCTGATATAAAGTGAGAAACAAACTAGCACTTCACGGTTTTGTTCACGCCACACAGTATACTCAGGTACACCCTGGGAATAGTGGAACGCAATCCTTTGGAATATTTCTATAAAATATTCAATTTTACACTTTTTGACAATTTCTCCCGATATAAGGTGACAAACTCGGGTTATGCGCTTTTGTTAATGCTACATAGTGTACTCGTTAGTACGTTGTTTCAGGTAAACACTGGACACCGTAAAATGCAACCTCTTGGAATATTTATATTGGAAATGCTATTTTATGTATAAGGTGACAAACAAACTGTCGTTTTTCGGTTTTAGTCACGCTAACAGTGTACTCGTTAGTACTTCTCTTCAGATACACACAGAGCTCCGTGAAACGCCATTTAGAATATTTCTACCAAACATGATATTTTATGCATTTTGGCAACCGCCTCTTTTGTATGGTGACGAACAAACTATTATGTCGCGGTTTTGTTTACGCCGCACAAAATGCCCGTTAGTACTCCTCAGGTACATGCAGTACAGTGAAATGCAATCTTTCGGAATATTTTCTAACATCCTATTTTACGTGTTCTAGCAATTGCTCTTGATATAAATTGACAAACAAATTCGCATTTCACGCTTTTGTTGACACCACACAGTGTGCTCGTTAGCACTTCCCTTCCGGTACATGCTGAACCCCGTGAAATGTAAGCCCTTGGTTTATTTCTATCAAATATGCTTTTTATGTACTTCGGCAACTGCTCGTGATATAGGATAACAAATTCACGTTTCACAGTTTTGTTCACGCAATACAATGTGCTTCTTAATACATCTCCTCAGATATGTGCAAGACTCCGTGAAACGCGATTTTTTTAGAATGATTCCGTAAAAAATGCGTTTGTACGCATCCTGCTCCTGGTATAAGGTGACAAACAAACTGTCGTTTCACGGTTTTGTTGACGTCACTCGGTATGCACGTTAGTATTTCCCATTTAGTACAGGCTGGACGTCGTGAAATGCAACTTCCTTTCATATTTCTATCAAATGTGCTATCTTACATGTTTTCGCAACTGCCCGTGGTATAATGCGGCAAATAAACTCATGTTTCACGGTTTTGTTCACACTATACTGCATACTCACGAGTACTTCTCTTTAGCTGCACTCAGGACACTCTGAAATGCAATCTCTTGAAATATTTCTATCAAATATGGTATTTTACGTACTTTGGCAATCGCTCGTGATATAAGATAGTATTACGGTCTGGTATTTGTGGTATTTGTAACCGTTACGTATTTTATCACGTCTCGCAATCCATACAAGCTGTAACGTGAGACAGGATAAAAATACGTTGTAGCTCACGAATAACACGAATAACAACTCCGGACAAGATGGAATTTGGTAAAGAGAATTCAAGGGAAAAAAATAAAACCCGTTCAGATGTTTTCAATATCTATTAATTTATAACCGAATTAAAGTAATATGATTAAGCAAACTCGCGAACCGCCAACGTCCGAACACCGAATAATAATAACAAACAGAAATTATAAAACCTGTAATTTTCAAACATAACGCATTAATATGCATATTAAAGTAAAACCAACAAGTAACGATTATGCGGAAAACTGATCGAAACTGGCGAAACGTGTACCACACCTAACATGTCATGTAAATAGAAAATAAAGCAATAAACACGTAAAAGTAGTTGGAACTAGTATGGAAAAACCAATTGGAACGCACGAAGTATGCGAACTGCAATCAGTAACAACCACAACATGTCAATCTGGATAAAAGGTACAGCAAGTGTTACATCCGGTTACTCTCTACACACACCAAACCCCATACCTCCACCAAGTTGGCTGTCAGATGTTTAAACACTTTTATTGCGGACCCTCAATAATCTACAGGACCTATCATAAATCTTTGCATTTTTATAGTTAAGGTCCTTCAGACCACTCATGTATCTTTTAAGTTGAAGTATTCTTTATATTTATTGTCCGTTCCGAGGAAACATGGGAAACCGTTTTTCCTATGTACAATGCCACCCACAGGCAACCTGTGCTTGGGGGCGATCAGCACCCCTCCTTAACCATCAGATTTTTTCTTATCCGATTAGAAGCAATGACCGGTGCTCTCACTTTCTTAGTCAAAATTGCCATCAACGAATCCGATGGTCCCGTGCGCTAGATACACCCATCAATAGTTTTCCTCCGCGACAACATCGTCATCGAACTTCACCGGTTTTCCACCCGTTGACCAGGCAATATCTTAATTGGTTATTCATACTTAGATCAGTCACCATCTTTTGACTGGTTTTCCGTTCATGAGTCAGTCACCAGTATAATTAGCTATTTATACTTCGCTGAGAATATTCTACATGCACCACGCGGAACTACTTACATCTACAAATTTGTTGGAATAAAATGCATATTTTAATTTATTAACAAAATGTTATCATTAGTTCAACCACTGCTATGATTCTAACCGAAATAAGGGATCGACCGATTCGTGGCGTCGATCATCGTATTGTAACGAGACGTTACGACTCTCGTTGGCGCGTATCTTCGCGATAGCGTCTTTCCGCGAACGGTCGAACAGCAAGATAACAATTATGGAAAAACCAATTGAAGCTCGCGAAACGTGCGCGCTACGATTAGAAAATCCCGCAACATGTCACCGCGGATTACAGAAGGAATAATAAAGTAACATGTAAACGAAATAATCGAAATTCATGAAACATGCGCACTACAATTAGTAAAATCCACATCACGTCGCTTTCTATGAAATAATGAAGGGGGCTCACGAAAAATACACAAATCCTTAAACACTTCAAGAAGCACTTTGTTACAATGAGACTCCCGCTGACATGCACCACCTTGCGCGCGCTCTCCCCACCACAATACCCAGTACGATAAACAGGCGACAAAAGCTGAGAGACCACGACATTCTCATGTAGAGTCAATAGAGATAAGCAATTGCAACGCGTCAAAGGAAGGAGAATAGCAAAGATAACCACATGTCAAGGAGAGTACGGCTCAGCAAAACGTAAGACTGCAATATCTCCAAGAAGAATTTATCAGCAAACTGAAGAACTTCTTGGAAAGGACATCAGGCGAAACGAGGATTGCAGCGTTCACGTTCGTATGGGAATAAACCGTCACATGACAGTAATCCCATGATGATTTTAGTATAAATAAGAATAACCGCTTAGAGCAACTATCAATCGTAAAGAATCAGTTATTAATATTCAGTCAAGCAGTTTTAACCCTTTGCGGACGGGACGGTTCGAAGTTAATAATGATTAAATAAATTACGAATTAAAAAATTGTTGAGGATATTTATTTATTCCGAGAAAGTTTAATCCCTCCAGCGCTAGTACTCCTGTCCATAGCAGGTGAGCCGAAACGTGGAATTTTATTTACCAGTCGCATTAATACGCTAGTTAACGCAACTCATACGGTTAGACCAACGAATTTAGAATATCAAGAGCACAAGAGTTTGGGATATTCAAACAATATAGTGGTGCGTTTTAGTAAGGCGTGACAAGTTTTTGAATCTATTCCATTCAGTCGTTCGACTTGTTTAGAAATCACGAACGAGACTCGAACTAATCGAAACAGTTTAACAACTATTTCTGGTAGCAACAACTACTGTCTTGATTTAAAGACAGTCGAGTCAAATTAAAGTTCAAAATTTGAAGTACAGATCGTAATACCTGAAATTAATGTATAAGAAAGCAAAAATGAATATTTCGAAATAATTGATTATTTAAGACCGTTCTCTGCGAAAACCAATGTGGCTTCGCAAATCTTACCCAAAGACGAGCAAATAATTTCCTGGTATTAATGGAAGGAGAAATGCGAAAAACCGTGGATGTCTACAACTATTGAAGGCACTGTAACCCGCTGCGATTCTTTCAACCGCGGCAGGGTCAAACATTGCAACCGGGAACGGTCGTTTTAAATATTTAATATTCTTAATTATCATATAAAGAAAACCCGAGAGAATATTTCAACCGATAATTTTATTCAAGTAATAACTGCAATACAAGTCCGAAATTATTAAAGAGCAGAATTTTACAATGTTCAAATCTCTGATCTTGCTTACACATATGTATTGTTGCTCGTACACGCAAGTATTAACTGATTGAACTGTCTGAGTATAATTGCTTGACAATTAATAACTGTATTGATTATTAAGACTGCTTCACTGAATATCAATAATTGACTGCCTGAACGATTGGAATTGATTAACTGACTGCTTTGTACTAACTGGTGCTCTAAGCGACTGGTCTTATTTATACTAAAATCATCATCAGATAGTTGTCACGTGAAAGTTTATTCCCATGAGAACGCGGACGCTACAATCTTCGTTTCTTCTAATGTTCTTTTCAAGAAATTCCTCTTTTTATTGATATGGTTTCCTTGCAGATGCTGTTGATATCTCTTCCAAGAAGTTCTTCTCATTGCTGGTAAATTCCTTTCGTAGGTGTTGCAGTTTTAAGTTTCGCTGACGATAAGTCGCGCTCTCCTTAACACGAGGTATTCTTTGCTGATGTCGATACTTCATCCTTTGGCACGTCGCACTTGTTTATCTCTGCTCGTCAGAACGTCGTAGTCTCTCAGCTTCCGTCTGATTCTGCCTAATTATCGTGGTGGGTATTGGGTGGGAAAAGCGCGCACAACACAGTGCGCGTCAGTGGCCGTTTCATTGTTCTGTCGACTATCGACCGTACAACACGCACCTCTTCGTCCTCTCTGATATAACGAAGTTTCTCTTGGAGTGTTTAACGATTCGCGTTTCTTCCTTGAACCAGTTTTATTATTTCATATAAACTGATGTAGTGTTACTGGTGTTACTGGTTTTACTGATTGTGGTGCGCACGTTACGTGTATTATGATTCTACGGTTTACATACTGCTTTGTTATTCCTTCTGTTATTTATGGTGACATATTGTGGGATTTTGGAACGCGCATACTTCGTGCGTTTCAATTGGTTTTTCAATATTTGTTATTTTACTATTCCATTTATCCAGAGTGACATGTAATGGCATTTACTAATTAGGGTGCGCATATTCCGTGCGTCCCAATTGGTTTTACCATACTTGTTAATTATTACTTTTTATCCAGAGTGATATGCTACGTGTTGTGCATGTTTTATGAACTTCGATAAGTTTCCCCACATGATCGTTATTTGTTGGCATTACTTCGATTGTAGATGAATGCGTTACATTTCGAAATGACAGGTTTTATAATTTCCGTTTGTTTTTATTATTCGACGCTCAGATGTTGGTGGTTCGCGAGTTTACTTGATCATATTACTTTGGTTCGGTTATAAATTAAGTGAAAATATATGAACGTGCTCTATTTTTAGTTCCTTGAATTTCTCCGCAGGGAGGGCTCACTTATGGGAGTCTATGGAGGCTGGCAAATCCACGTTCCCGCAGCCAGGGAGGACCGTCGGGACAAGCGTCCCGCTTACGTGAGTAAGTAGTATATGCATTATATATGCATTAGTCTTAAATCTAGAGTGTCCCATCGAGAATTTTTGTTCTTTTACTGTTGTTGGTTGTAATACACATCGCCGTTTGAGTATATTAATTCCTGCTCCGCTATCAACGAGGAATTTATGCCGTCGTCTGTCCGATCGTAGAACCACTGTGGATAGTCTTCCTGTTGTGGCGTTAATTCGAAGGTCTGGTCTATTGGTTCCTCTGTTTCTTCCTTGCGTGTCTCGAGACTGTGGACTGCTGATGGTCTCGGAAGTTGACCGGTTGTCTGAAAATTTCTACACTGACTAGAGACATGTCCGATTTGGTTACACTTTAAACATTTCAATTGAGTCCTTTGGGCGAGTGGCATTCGTTCAGCCTGCTGGAAGTTTCTTGGCATTGGATAAGGTGTTGGAGTTGGTTTTTTAATGGTTGGGTTAGGATTATTGGTCGTCGGTCGTTGCTGCTCGGGGAATCGTGATCGTTCCATTGGTCTTGGTCGTCGATTTCGATCTTCCCTGAGGTATCGCTCGACGTCGGCGGTTCTCTTTCCGGCTTCGATGATATTGTATGGTGGATTGATGAGTAATACTCGTCCTATTTCGGGTTTTAACCCTCGGATGAAATCGGTTACGGAGTCTTTTAGGATTCCACCGTTCATTGCTCGTCTAATGATTTCATCATAGTACTCGTTTGTTATACTGTATTGTAATTTATTGAGCACTCTGCGGAATCTGATAATGTAACTCTGAACACTTTCGTCGTGTCCCTGTCTTGTTTCGCGTAGCTGGTCTTGTTGTTCCCTAACGGAGGCTTGGGTGGCTACGTTTCGTTGTAGGGCATCGTACAGATGTCCGTATTCGTTGATTGGTATATTGCGGATGGCCATTGCGGCTTTACCCGTAAATTTCCCGATTATGATCATTTTGAGCAATATTGTTTGTTCACTACACAAGGCTCGCACTTCGCGTACTTCGCGTATGAACTCTTCTACTCCGATATCGTCTTCGCCGTTTAGCTGTGGTATACATGCTATCGCGTCTTTGGCTCGTAAGCTCGGAGAGGCGAATCGCGGTGATCGGTCTTTGTAGGAGAGATAGTTATCTGCTTCTGATCGAGTTGGAGCGGATGCTGGGGGAGTTCTGTCTCTCTCGGGTAACAGCTTCGTCCATAGTAATCAGGGAGCCTAGTTCCGTAGTAACGTCGTGTCCTATCGTAATTTTTGAGATGTTTTTGTTTAGCACCCAAATCTCTGCCGTACGCTTCCTGTTTTCACTGTCGGCTATCTGTCGCGTTTCTTCTATACGTCGCGTAACAAGTTCGATTTATTTGGTGAAGTTCTCGTTTTGTTTGACGAGGTTCTCGTTTTGTTTGGCGAAGTTCTCGTTTTGTTTCTGTATCGCGTCGAGTATGGCACGAGTCGAATTATCCATAACTCCGGTTGCAGAAGCGGTTTCCTTTTTGTCCTTTTGTGGCATGGACATGATTCCAATCAAGCTTATAGAGTCTGAACTATTGTTGTTTGAGCTCGAAACGCTCGAGAAACTTGGCTTTCTCGCACGGTAACGTGAAAATGAATTCAGATTTGTAGCTTACCGTAGTAGCTATGGCCGTCGAGGAGTTTCTGGGGTGTTTCCTCTCTGGTTGCTTCTGGATTCCGAATCTTATTTGTAGGCTTGCTCTGCGCTGACCGTAGTCTTTTCGTCTAGTTCCACCGTGGTGGAACGTTGAAAGTTGCTGCAGGGCTTCGTAGTAGCAAAGATTCCTAGTGGTGCGCTAATCTTCCGATCTTCAATGATGCGCATACGCCGAAATCGTGATTTTGTTTACACGGAAGCGAATGGATCCTGGCAGGATCGCCAAAAATCTCGCGTAATTTTAAGTGATAACCAAAAGATTCAGTAGAAAACTGGGTTCATTGGTCACAATTATGTTTTTATAACAAAAGATCACAAGAAGAACTGTCCGGACTCGTCTCGTACCATTAAAGAGGAAAGCTCGGTGTGGGAGTGCCCTTTTGAATCTAGATCGCGGATTCGACGTCCAGACATTTCGATAGAAAAGTGAGGGTAACGATTCGCGATACCCATTGGTTAATAAATGGAACTGTGAAGAAAAAGAAAAGCGGGATGTGGCTCGTGGGCATCCTTGTTCATGCGAAAGCCTGTTATCTCGCCAGACACCAGTTTTCTACGTAATAGGTAAGAGCGTACAACAAACACAAGGACTATCCGTAAACCGAAAATGTTAATGTGAAGAGAAATGAAACTCCAGATTCGGTTAATGGTATATCCTTAGGCTTGTTGCGGATTAGTGTAACAATGTGTAGGTCTTCGCACCAAGCCCATGAGAAACCTCGCAAGGACTATTGCATCTGGTGTAAAACATGCCAAACAGAAATTTGATCCGTGACACTAGCGTGCACAATATTCTGCGTGCAAAATGCAGTGATTTGGGCGTTTAAACGTCGAAATATCTCAATCGGGAAGGAAATTACTGTCATTTATAGTTAAAATCGACGAATGATCGAGTTTTGCGAGTTGTTGGGCTTGTTTCGACGCTTAATACGGCGTGCGCTATGTTCTGCGCGTAAAGTGCAGCAATTTGTGCGTTTAAACGTTGAAATATCTCAATCGGGAAGGAAATTACGGTCATTTTTCGTTCAAATCGACGAATGATCGAGTTTTGCAAGTTGTCGGGCTTTTTGCGACGCTTAATACGGCATGCACTATGTTCTGCGCGTAAAATACAGTCATTTGTGCGTTTAAACGTCGAAATATCTCGAACGGGAAGGAAATTACTGTCATTTATAGTTAAAATCGACGAATGATCGAGTTTCTCGAGTTGTCGGGCTTGTTTCTACGCTTAATACGGCGTGCGCTATGTTCTGCGCGTAAAATGCAGTAATTTGGGCGTTTCAACGTCGAAGTATGTCCAACGGGAAGTAAATTACGGACATTTTTGGTCAAAATCGACGAATGATCGAGTTTCGCGAGCTGCCGGGCTTGTTTCGACGCTTAAAACGGCGTGCGCTAAGATCTGCGCGTAAAATGCAGTACTTTGGTCGTTTAAACGTCGAAATATCTCAATCAGGAAGGAAATTACGGTCATTTTTCGTTAAAGTCGACGAATGATCGAGTTTCGCGAGTTGCCGGGCTTGTTTCTCCGCGTAGTACGGCGTGCGCTATGTTCTGCGCGTAAAATGCAGAAATTTGGACGTATAAACGACGAAATATCTCAATCGGGAAGGAAATTACGGTCATTTTTCTTTGAAATCGACGAATGATCGAGTTTCGCGAGTTGTCGGGCTTGTTTCGACGCTTAATACGACGTGCACAATGTTCTGCGCGTAAATGCAGTAATTTCGGCGTTTAAACGTCGAAATATCTGAATCAGGTAGGAAATTAAGGTCATTTTTCGCTAAAATCGACGAATGATCGAGTTTCGCGAGTTGTCGGGCTTGTTTCGACGCTAAAACGGCGTGCGCTATGATTAGCGCGTAAAATGCAGTAATTTGGGCGTTTAAGCGTCGAAATATCTCAATCAGGAAGGAAATTACGGTCATTTTTCGTTCAAATCGACGAATGATCGAGTTTCGCGAGTTGTCGGGCTTGTTTCAACGCTTAATACGGCGTGCCCTATGTTCTGCGCGTAAATGCAGTAATTTCGGCGTTTAAACGTCGAAATATCTGAATCAGGTAGGAAATTACGGTCATTTTTCGCTAAAATCGACGAATGATCGTGTTTTGCGAGTTGTTGGGCTTGTTTCGACGCTTAATACGGCGTGCGCTATGTTCTGCGCGTAAAGTGCAGCAATTTGTGCGTTTAAACGTTGAAATATCTCAATCGGGAAGGAAATTACGGTCATTTTTCGTTAAAATCGACGAATGATCGAGTTTTGCGAGTTGTCGGGCTTTTTGCGACGCTTAATACGGCATGCACTATGTTCTGCGCGTAAAATACAGTAATTTGTGCGTTTAAACGTCGAAATATCTAGAACGGGAAGGAAATTACTGTCATTTATAGTTAAAATCGACGAATGATCGAGTTTCTCGAGTTGTCGGGCTTGTTTCTACGCTTAATACGGCGTGCGCTATATTCTGCGCGTAAGATGCAGTAATTTGGGCGTTTAAACGTCGAAATATCTCTATCGGGAAGGAAATTACGGTAATTTTTCGTTCAAATCGACGAATGATCGAGTTTCGCGAGTTGTCGGGCTTGTTTCAACGCTAAATACGGCGTGCCCTATGTTCTGCGCGTAAAATGCAGCAATTGGGTCGTTTAAACGTCAAAATATCTCAATCATTAAGGAAATTACGGTCATTTTTCGTTCAAATCGACGATCATCGAGTTTCTCGAGTGGTCGGGCTTGTTTCTACGCTTAAGACGGCGTGCGCTAAGATCTGCGCGTAAATTGCAGTACTTTGGTCGTTTAAACGTCGAAATATCTCAATCAGGAAGGAAATTACGGTCATTTTTCCTTAAAGTCGACGAATGATCGAGTTTCGCGAGTTGCCGGGCTTGTTTCTCCGCGTAGTACGGCGTGCGCTATGTTCTGCGCGTAAAATGCAGAAATTTGGACGTATAAACGACGAAATATCTCAATCGGGAAGGAAATTACGGTCATTTTTCTTTGAAATCGACGAATGATCGAGTTTCGCGAGTTGTCGGGCTTGTTTCGACGCTTAATACGACGTGCACAATGTTCTGCGCGTAAATGCAGTAATTTCGGCGTTTAAACGTCGAAATATCTGAATCAGGTAGGAAATTAAGGTCATTTTTCGCTAAAATCGACGAATGATCGAGTTTCGCGAGTTGCCGGGCTTGTTTCTCCGCGTAGTACGGCGTGCGCTATGTTCTGCGCGTAAAATGCAGTAATTTGGTCGTTTATACGTCGAAATATCTCCAACGGGAAGGAAATTACGGTCATTTTTGGTCAAAATCGACGAATGATCGAGTTTCGCGAGTTGTCGGGCTTGTTTCGACGCTAAAACGGCGTGCGCTATGTTCTGCGCGTAAAATGCAGTAATTTGGGCGTTTAAGCGTCGAAATATCTCAATCAGGAAGGAAATTACGGTCATTTTTCGTTAAAATCGACGAATGATCGAGTTTCTCGAGTTGTCGGGCTTGCTTCGACGCTAATACGGCGTGCGCTACCTTCTGTGCGTAAAATGCAGTAATTTGGGCGTTTGAACGTCGAAATATCTCAATCAGGCTGGAAATTACCGTCATTTTTCGTTAAAATCGACAAATGATCGAGTTTTGCGAGTTGTCGGGCTTTTTGCGACGCTTAATACGACATGCACTATGTTCTGCGCGTAAAATGCAGTAATTTCGGCGTTTGAACGTCGAAATATCTCAATCAGGAAGGAAATTACGAACATTTTTCTTTAAAATCGACGAATGATCGAGTTTCTCGAGTTGTCGGGCTTGCTTCGACGCTTAGTGCGGCGTGCGCTATATTCTGTGCGTAAAATGCAGTAATTTGGGCGTTAAAACGTCGAAATATCTCAATCAGGAAGGAAATCACGATCATTTTTCGCTAAAATCGACGAATGATCGAGTTTCGCGAGTTGTCGGGCTTGTTTCGACGCTTAATACGGCGTGCGATATGTTCAGCGCGTAAAATGCAGTAATTTGGTCGTTTAAACGTCGAAATATCTTAATCAGGAAGGAAATCACGGTCATTTTTCGCTAAAATCGACGAATGATCGAGTTTTGCGAGTTGTTGGGCTTGTTTCGACGCTTAATACGGCGTGCGATATGTTCAGCGCGTAAAATGCAGTAATTTGGTCGTTTAAACGTCGAAATATCTTAATCAGGAAGGAAATCACGGTCATTTTTCGCTAAAGTCGACGAATGATCGAGTTTTGCGAGTTGTTGGGCTTGTTTCGACGCTCAATACGGCGTGCGCTATGTTCTGCGCGCAAAATGCAGCAATTTGGGCGTTTAAACGTTGAAATATCTCAATCGGGAAGGAAATTACGGTCATTTCTGGTCAAAATCGTCGAATGATCGAGTTTTGCGAGTTGTCGGGCTTTTTGCGACGCTTAATACGACATGTGTTACGTATTTATTTGTTCTAAGTCAAGTTGAGATCGAAATTGGTAGTTGCTGCCACCAGAAATAGTCCAAGGACTATTTCAAATTTTTATTTATTTCAAACGTTACGGGTAGCGTCGACTAGAGTTTAGTGCTACTGGCAAAACCGATTCCACTTTTCGGCTAACCTGCTATGTGCAGGGATACTAGCACGGGAGAGGATTAAAGCTGGGTACAATATTTGAATGTCAAATTTTCGTTGCTTGATATGAAATTAATTTTTTTACGTTTGCCTTCTTCATCTCTTTTAATTTCGCTATAATAGTTTGTCGTTAGAACCAAAGCTCAGTTCATTTGCTACGATGGATTCTATTGCCACGATTTTCTTGCCTTTGGGTTTGATTGTCGAGGATGATTCTAACGATCCTCTCTGTGTGGAACTTGTGTGATTTCGCAAGCCTTGCCCAAAGACGGGCAATATTTTGCCAACAATGGGAGGAGGAATGCGAAGATCAATGGGTGTTTCAGTAGCTGAAAACACCGTTTGCGCAAGCCAACACAGCGAACAACCGCTTTGTTTAAAATTTAAAATAGTGATTTTACCTTCAAACCGTTCACGAAAATAAAACGAGATCGATGATAGGTAATTCTCGAGTGCGACGAAATTATCAGAGAAGAAGGAAATTTTTAGAATTAATTTTCTTACCTTGAGAAACAAGTGCTGTCGGGTGCCATTACTTCGTCTGCTCTGATGGTCGTCGGTGTTTTTATTTCTGGGTTTATTTCTCGAACTCGGATATAATTTATTATCAAACTTTTACTTTATTTATTTATTTCGATACACGGTTTACAAATTACTAGCCGGATTAATACCGCAATTACAATGTGTTTTTTTTTTCTTCGTGTCTAAGAGATGGAATGTGAACTTCAAAATAAATTTTTCTTAGTCGCGACTCTTCTTTCTTTTTTTTTGAACAACTAAAGACCGCCGAAACGTAAAAATAATAATGGACTTTAATAATGACGAACGCTTTAATAATAAAGAACTTTTATAGTAATGCGCTTTGATAAGAATGAACACTTTTATAATAATCGACTTTTAATAATGAGCCTCTAAAAAAAACTGTACTTTTATAATGAGCCTCTAAAAACTGTACTCTAAAAAAACTGTACTCTAAAAAACTGTCCGCAAAAAAAACTGTTCTTTAAAACAAAAACTGGACTTTTATAATAATGAGCCTCTAAAAAAAACTGTAAACTGCGCTATGTTGCTACGCTTATTTATAATGCCATCCCCACGAGGTGGTGGTGGTGGTGGTGGTCCACTGGGGGTACCCTTCCGTGGGAATCGGGATTTTGTAGTTCAGGATTTCAGAAATCGTACGTGAGAGAATGTAAGTTCCATATCTCGACTTGGTTTCCATCGGTCTAGTGTTTCTGCTGAGCTAGCGTCTGGGAGACTTGGAGGGTCCACTGGGTGTACCCTTCCGTGGGAATCGGGATTTTGCAGTTTAGGATTTCAGAAATCGTACGTGAGAGAATGTAAGTTCCATATTTCGACTTGGTTTCCATCGGTCTAGTGTCTCTGCTGAGCTAGCGTCTGGAAGACTTGGAGCGTGCCATGCTGGTCTAATCTTTTTTTTTCGAGAAACTTCTACGTTTGTACCGTGGGATTTACCTCTGTTTCTTCGGCACGTGCAAGGGCAACCGTTCCATGCTGGTCTAGTCTTTTCGAGAAGCTTCCACGTTTGTACCGTGAGAATTACCTGTGTTTCTTCGGCGCGTGCAAGGGCTGGTGGCTGCAGCATCATTATCATTTTGATGTTTGCTCGGGCAACACGCGCGATCCGCTGCTCTCCCACAACAAGGGCCTCCTCCTTCGAGTTAGTTTACGTAAGTTTGGTTTAGATGGGTATTTGCATATTATGGTTGTTTTCGTGATTTTGATCCTTTTTCCTTTTCTTTTTTTTTTTTTTTTTTGTTATTTCTCTAGGCTTCGGTGATCGACGTTTGAACAATGTTTGTGGAGGCATTTCCATCAGGGGTTCATACCCAGGCTTCTCTGGTGCGTATTTTGTCTTGTTTTTAATCCGCTTGATTCGTTCTGTTTCGTTCTATTTAAACTATATTGTGTTGTTTCAACGCAAGCGAAAGAGGGATTCCGAAGAACCCATGGGCGACTCGAAAAGACCCATCAAACGCATGCGGCGCTGTGATGAACCACAAGTACCAGAGTGGTCGGAGGAAATATTCGACACTGATGCCGAGGCCGTGGATTTTCCGTCGGAGTTGAGTTTTGACAATTTTGTTACTGTCGACGAGAGCCTCTTCGATGCAGAGACCGTCGCATTGGAGTGGGAGCCCCCTCTGGTTGAAGTCGTTGATACCGATCGTTGTGCAAAAGCTCGTTTTGTAAATGAAATTCCCGGAGAGGTTCTGGAGGCACATCTTCGTTACCATGCCTCTGGGAGAAAGGGGATTTCCCCTGTTGTGTGTTACTGGTGTATGCGTGTGTTCAGCGGACTTTATCCTGGAGCTCCTTGCTTCGATTTTGATTTGGTGTAACTGCTCTAATTTCGTTGGTGCGTTGTTTGATAATCGTAGGTTCCTTATTATATATATTTTTTTTAGATGCATTTTGTTGTGTTTTTTGTTTTTGTGTTCTATATATATATATATATATATATATATATATATCCATTGTAAGGTTATCCTTTTTTTTTTTGTTAAGCATATGTGTATTTAATTTTATATTCCCCCCTTTTTTGTTAAGGTTATCTTTTTTTTTTTTTTTTTTATGTTTATTAAATATATATGTATTTATATTTCCCCTTTTTTGTTAAATATATATATATATATTTTTACATTTATTTTTGATAATGTAGTTGCGCATAGAATTTATTAAAGAATAATGTGTTTTCATGATTTGTTTCTTGCGCCTGATTTCCATTAATCCCTAATATTCCTGTCGTCATAACGCGTGTTATTGTGTCGCGTGTAAATCTAACATGGCCGCTCATAAATGTCATCAGTGAGGTTATAGTGGCGGGTCTTTAGTTTTGTTTGATATCGAAGTAATTTTATGTCGCTTGTTTTTCTTTATTCTACCGCAATTAGAACATTTATTTATTTAAAGTGACAATAGTATCGTTCGTGTGAATATACATATATATATATATATTTATATTGTTTGTCATTTTAATATGACTAATGTTTTGTAATTTTTCGATAGTGTTTAATTTTATATTTCCCCCTTTTTAATTAAATATATATATATATTTTTTTTTACAATTATATTTGACAATGTAGTTGCGCGTAGAATTTATTAAAGAATAATGTGTTTTCATGATTTGTTTCTTGCGCCTGATTTCCATTAATCCCTAATATTCCTGTCGCCATAACGCGTGTTATTGTGTCGCGTGTAAATCTAACATGGCCGCTCATAAATGTCATCAGTGAGGTTATAGTGGCGGGTCTTTAGTTTTGTTTAATATCGAAGTAATTTTCTGTCGCTTGTTTTTCCTTATTCTACCGCAATTAGAACATTTATTTATTAATATTGTTATTATTACTTTAAGGTGACGATAGTATTGTTCGTGTGAATATACATGTATATATATATATATATATATTTATATTGTGTGTGATTTTAATATGATTAATGTTTTGTAATTCTTCGATAGCGTTATTTATTGTTTTGAGTAGTTTATTTTATAGAGTGTTCGATAATATAAACTCATTCATACACACACATATATACATATATATACATATGTATATATACACATTTCTTCTGGAAGTGTAGTATTTATACCAAGTGAAATGTTAATTATTTATTTTATATTAACTTCATTTAATAAGATAGAACACACACACGCGCACGTATATATGTATATATTTCTGGCAGTGTGATTTTCATTTAGATTCTTTGGCGATGTAATGTTGTGTATTTGAGGTTATGTGTCAATTATTTGATTTCATATATACATATATATCTTGTATTGTGACAAAATAGTACTGAAGGTTTTATTTCCAAATTATTGTGTGTTTAATGTGTCTTTACTTATTTGTGTTTGATGGTAGAATTTCTGTATGCAAGTCTTCAAGTCATTGCGGTGTTAATTATTTTGAACGTTTGGCCTATCGACAAGTTGTTACTTAGTTCCAAGTGTTACGTTGTGTGTTCTATTTCTTTTATAGATTATTAGTAGTAGTTTAGTTTAGAATATAGATTATTTATATATATATTTTTTTTATATATAGACATGCATGTTTCATAATGTAGTTCCTATTTTATAACTCTTTATCGGAATGTAAGCTAGTTTTAAGTATGTATCTTAAATTACTGATTTGATTTAATAATGTTGAATGCGCACACACATATATATATATTTCTGATAATGTAACCTTTATTTCTTTAATATTATAACATTGTATGTTTTATGTATTCGTTAGACTATTAGTTTTTGATTTCATACATAAATATATTTCATAAATTGATAATATTGTATTCGTTGCATAGTATTGGAAGTACTGACTCTAATATTTACTAGGTTATTACATGTTTGGCATATATGTTTATACTTATATGTAACTCTCCGAGTTGTTGCAGCGTTGATTGATTAAAATATATTTATATATACATATATTCCTGGCGTTTCAATCATTTCCCTTTCTGTAGTTATTCTTATTTCCTGCTTTGTTTGTTTGGTTCATGACTCGTTCAATCCATTAGTTGGTTCTATTTATTTCATTTTATACTGGTTGGGATTATATTATATTATATTGAACCATAGGTTTTCAAATTGCAAATCGGTTATTGGTAGGTTTATTTAGATTTGTGTATAGAGTGGTTTCTTGTTCTCGTTACGGCTCGTGCGGAGCGCGGGACGTGACAGTTGAAATATCTCAATCAGGAAGGAAAGTACGGTCATTTTTCGTTAAAATCGACGAATGATCGAGTTTTGCGAGTTGTTGGGCTTGTTTCGACGCTTAATACGGCGTGCGCTATGTTCTGCTCGTAAAATGCAGTAATTTGGGCGTTTAAACGTCGAAATATCTCAATCGGGAAGGAAATTACGGTCATTTTTCGTTAAAATCGAAGAATGATCGAGTTTTGCGAGCTGTGGGGCTTGTTTCGACGCTTAATACGGCTTGCGCTATGTTCTGCGCGTAAAATGCAGTAATTGGGGCGTTTAAACGTCGAAATATCTCAATCAGGAAGGAAATTACGAACATCTTTCTTTAAAATCGACGAATGATCGAGTTTCTCGAGTTGTCGGGCTTGCTTCGACGCTTAGTACGGCGTGCGCTATATTCTGTGCGTAAAATGCAGTAATTTGGGCGATTAAACGTCGAAATATCTCAATCAGGAAGGAAATCACGGTCATTTTTCGCTAAAATCGACGAATGATCGAGTTTCGCGAGTTGTCGGGCTTGTTTCGACGCTTCGTACGGCGTGCGCTATGTTCTGCGCGTAAAATGCAGTAATTTGGGCGTTTAAACGTCGAAATATCACAATCGGGAAGGATATTACCGTCATTTTTCGTTAAAATCGACGAATGATCGAGTTTCGCGAGTTGTCGGGCTTGTTTCGACGCTTAATACGGCGTGCGCTATGTTCTGCTCGTAAAATGCAGTAATTTGTGCGTTTAAACGTCGAAATATCTCAATCGGGAAGGATATTACCGTCATTTTTCGTTAAAATCGACGAATGATCGAGTTTTGCGAGTTGTCGGGCTTTTTGCGACGCTTAATACGACATGCACTATGTTCTGCGCGTAAAATGCAGTAATTTCGGCGTTTGAACGTCGAAATATCTCAATCAGGAAGGAAAGTACGGTCATTTTTCGTTAAGATCGACGAATGATCGAGTTTTGCGAGTTGTTGGGCTTGTTTCGACGCTTAATACGGCGTGCGCTATGTTCTGCTCGTAAAATGCAGTAATTTGGGCGTTTAAACGTCGAAATATCTCAATCGGGAAGGAAATTACGGTCATTTTTCGTTAAAATCGACGAATGATCGAGTTTTGCGAGGTGTCGGGCTTGCTTCGACGCTTAGTACGGCGTGCGCTATATTCTGCGCGTAAAATGCAGCAATTTGGGCGTTTAAACGTCGAAATATCACAATCGGGAAGGATATTACCGTCATTTTTCGTTAAAATCGACGAATGATCGAGTTTCGCGAGTTATCGGGCTTGTTTCGATGCTTAGTACGGCGTGCGTTATGTTCTGCGCGTAAAATGCAGTAATTTGTGCGTTTAAACGTCGAAATATCTCAATCGGGAAGGATATTACCGTCATTTTTCGTTAAAATCGACGAATGATCGAGTTTTGCGAGTTGTTGGGCTTGTTTCGACGCTCAATACGGCGTGCGCTATGTTCTGCGCGCAAAATGCAGCAATTTGGGCGTTTAAACGTTGAAATATCTCAATCGGGAAGGAAATTACGGTCATTTCTGGTCAAAATCGTCGAATGATCGAGTTTTGCGAGTTGTCGGGCTTTTTGCGACGCTTAATACGACATGCACTATGTTCTGCGCGTAAAATGCAGTAATTTCGGCGTTTGAACGTCGAAATATCTCAATCAGGAAGGAAATCACGATCATTTTTCGCTAAAATCGACGAATGATCGAGTTTCGCGAGTTGTCGGGCTTGTTTCGACGCTCAATACGGCGTGCGCCATGTTCTGCGCGCAAAATGCAGCAATTTGGGCGTTTAAACGTCGAAATATCTCAATCGGGAAGGAAATTACGGTCATTTTTCGTTAAAATCGAAGAATGATCGAGTTTTGCGAGCTGTGGGGCTTGTTTCGACGCTTAATACGGCTTGCGCTATGTTCTGCGCGTAAAATGCAGTAATTGGGGCGTTTAAACGTCGAAATATCTCAATCAGGAAGGAAATTACGAACATCTTTCTTTAAAATCGACGAATGATCGAGTTTCTCGAGTTGTCGGGCTTGCTTCGACGCTTAGTACGGCGTGCGCTATATTCTGTGCGTAAAATGCAGTAATTTGGGCGATTAAACGTCGAAATATCTCAATCAGGAAGGAAATCACGGTCATTTTTCGCTAAAATCGACGAATGATCGAGTTTCGCGAGTTGTCGGGCTTGTTTCGACGCTTCGTACGGCGTGCGCTATGTTCTGCGCGTAAAATGCAGTAATTTGGGCGTTTAAACGTCGAAATATCACAATCGGGAAGGATATTACCGTCATTTTTCGTTAAAATCGACGAATGATCGAGTTTCGCGAGTTGTCGGGCTTGTTTCGACGCTTAATACGGCGTGCGCTATGTTCTGCTCGTAAAATGCAGTAATTTGTGCGTTTAAACGTCGAAATATCTCAACCGGGAAGGATATTACCGTCATTTTTCGTTAAAATCGACGAATGATCGAGTTTTGCGAGTTGTCGGGCTTTTTGCGACGCTTAATACGACATGCACTATGTTCTGCGCGTAAAATGCAGTAATTTCGGCGTTTGAACGTCGAAATATCTCAATCAGGAAGGAAAGTACGGTCATTTTTCGTTAAGATCGACGAATGATCGAGTTTTGCGAGTTGTTGGGCTTGTTTCGACGCTTAATACGGCGTGCGCTATGTTCTGCTCGTAAAATGCAGTAATTTGGGCGTTTAAACGTCGAAATATCTCAATCGGGAAGGAAATTACGGTCATTTTTCGTTAAAATCGACGAATGATCGAGTTTTGCGAGGTGTCGGGCTTGCTTCGACGCTTAGTACGGCGTGCGCTATATTCTGCGCGTAAAATGCAGCAATTTGGGCGTTTAAACGTCGAAATATCACAATCGGGAAGGATATTACCGTCATTTTTCGTTAAAATCGACGAATGATCGAGTTTCGCGAGTTATCGGCCTTGTTTCGATGCTTAGTACGGCGTGCGTTATGTTCTGCGCGTAAAATGCAGTAATTTGTGCGTTTAAACGTCGAAATATCTCAATCGGGAAGGATATTACCGTCATTTTTCGTTAAAATCGACGAATGATCGAGTTTTGCGAGTTGTCGGGCTTTTTGCGACGCTTAATACGACATGCACTATGTTCTGCGCGTAAAATGCAGTAATTTCGGCGTTTGAACGTCGAAGTATCTCAATCAGGAAGGAAAGTACGGTCATTTTTCGTTAAGATCGACGAATGATCGAGTTTTGCGAGTTGTTGGGCTTGTTTCGACGCTTAATACGGCGTGCGCTATGTTCTGCTCGTAAAATGCAGTAATTTGGGCGTTTAAACGTCGAAATATCTCAATCGGGAAGGAAATTACCGTCATTTTTCGTTAAAATCGACGAATGATCGAGTTTCGCGAGTTATCGGGCTTGTTTCGATGCTTAGTACGGCGTGCGTTATGTTCTGCGCGTAAAATGCAGTAATTTGTGCGTTTAAACGTCGAAATATCTCAATCGGGAAGGATATTACCGTCATTTTTCGTTAAAATCGACGAATGATCGAGTTTTGCGAGTTGTCGGGCTCTTTTCGACGCTTAATACGGCATGCACCATGTTCAGCGCGCAAAATGCAGTAATTTGGGCGTTTAAACGTCGAAATATCTTAATCTGGAAGGAAAGTGCGGTCATTTTTCGCTAAAATCGACGAATGATCGAGTTTCGCGAGTTGTCGGGCTTGTTTCGACGCTTAATACGGCGTGCGCTATGTTCTGCGCGTAAAATGCAGTAATTTCGGCGTTTGAACGTCGAAATATCTCAATCAGGAAGGAAATCACGATCATTTTTCGCTAAAATCGACGAATGATCGAGTTTCGCGAGTTGTCGGGCTTGTTTCGACGCTTAATACGGCGTGCGATATGTTCAGCGCGTAAAATGCAGTAATTTGATCGTTTAAACGTCGAAATATCTTAATCAGGAAGGAAATCACGGTCATTTTTCGCTCAAATCGACGAATGATCGAGTTTTGCGAGTTGTTGGGCTTGTTTCGACGCTCAATACGGCGTGCGCTATGTTCTGCGCGCAAAATGCAGCAATTTGGGCGTTTAAACGTTGAAATATCTCAATCGGGAAGGAAATTACGGTCATTTCTGGTCAAAATCGTCGAATGATCGAGTTTTGCGAGTTGTCGGGCTTTTTGCGACGCTTAATACGACATGTGTTACGTATTTATTTGTTCTAAGTCAAGTTGAGATCGAAATTGGTAGTTGCTGCCACCAGAAATAGTCCAAGGACTATTTCAAATTTTTATTTATTTCAATCGTTACGGGTAGCGTCGACTAGAGTTTGGTGCTACTGGCAAAACCGATTCCACTTTTCGGCTAACCTGCTATGTGCAGGGATACTAGCACGGGAGAGGATTAAAGCTGGTTGAAAGTAGTTTAACAATATCTAATGATTTATTCAAATCTTGCTCGATTTTGATATTGACAATCGACTGACAGATATAAAATTCTTCGGTTGACAAAATGATAACTCTTTGAACGGTAATATTGCTATTCGATAGACGAAGGATAATTATTATACTGACTTCTCTGAGTCGCTACATTTATTTATATCTGTCGGAGATGGAAAAGCGTCGGGGTCCTTCCTTTGAAAATGTTTGGGAAGATCTCCAACGTTTGTTCAACTGACGACTTTGTTTACAATTCAAATTGTCTCAATATCATTATGAAAACATAATTAGATAAACATAGATAAATTTTCGCAAGATATAGCTTTTAGAGGCTTTAACTGCCTTTCACTTCAAATACTGTAAACATGGTTTCAAATTGCAAATCGGTTATTGGTATGTTTATTTAGATTTGTGTATAGAGTGGTTTCTTGTTCTCGTTACGGTTCGTGCGGAGCGCGGGACGTGACACATGCACTATGTTCTGCGCGTAAAATGCAGTAATTTGGGCGTTTAAACGTCGAAATATCTCAATCACGAAGGAAATCACGGTCATTTTTCGCTAAAATCGACGAATGATCGAGTTTCGCGAGTTGTCGGGCTTGTTTCGACGCTTAATACGGCGTGCGGTATGTTCAGCGCGTAAAATGCAGTATTTTGGGCGTTTAAACGTCGAAATATCTCAATCGGGAAGGATATTACCGTCATTTTTCGTTAAAATCGACGAATGATCGAGTTTCGCGAGTTGTCGGGCTTGTTTCGACGCTTAGTACGGCGTGCGCTATGTTCTGCGCGTAAAATGCAGCAATTTGTTCGTTTAAACGTCGATATATCTCAATCAGGAAGGATATCACGGTCATTTTTCGCTAAAATAGACGAATAATCGAGTTTCTCGAGTTGTCGGGCTTGTTTTGACGCTTCGTAAGGCGTGCGCTATGTTCTGCGCGTAAAATGCAGCAATTTGTTCGTTTAAAC
Source organism: Bombus fervidus (assembly GCF_041682495.2). Lineage (NCBI taxonomy): Eukaryota > Metazoa > Arthropoda > Insecta > Hymenoptera > Apidae > Bombus > Bombus fervidus. Next base: position 4,650,530 of record NC_091519.1, read on the forward strand.
GTCGATATATCTCAATCAGGAAGGATATCACGGTCATTTTTCGCTAAAATAGACGAATAATCGAGTTTCTCGAGTTGTCGGGCTTGTTTTGACGCTTAATACGGCGTGCGATATGTTCTGCTCGTAAAATGCAGTAATTTGTGCGTTTAAACGTCGAAATATCTCAATCGGGAAGGATATTACCGTCATTTTTCGTTAAAATCGACGAATGATCGAGTTTTGCGAGTTGTCGGGCTCTTTTCGACGCTTAATACGGCATGCACCATGTTCAGCGCGCAAAATGCAGTAATTTGGGCGTTTAAACGTCGAAATATCTTAATCTGGAAGGAAAGTGCGGTCATTTTTCGCTAAAATCGACGAATGATCGAGTTTCGCGAGTTGTCGGGCTTGTTTCGACGCTTAATACGGCGTGCGCTATGTTCTGCGCGTAAAATGCAGTAATTTCGGCGTTTGAACGTCGAAATATCTCAATCAGGAAGGAAATCACGATCATTTTTCGCTAAAATCGACGAATGATCGAGTTTCGCGAGTTGTCGGGCTTGTTTCGACGCTTAATACGGCGTGCGATATGTTCAGCGCGTAAAATGCAGTAATTTGATCGTTTAAACGTCGAAATATCTTAATCAGGAAGGAAATCACGGTCATTTTTCGCTCAAATCGACGAATGATCGAGTTTTGCGAGTTGTTGGGCTTGTTTCGACGCTCAATACGGCGTGCGCTATGTTCTGCGCGTAAAATGCAGTAATTTGGGCGTTTAAACGTCGAAATATCACAATCGGGAAGGATATTACCGTCATTTTTCGTTAAAATCGACGAATGATCGAGTTTCGCGAGTTGTCGGGCTTGTTTCGACGCTTAATACGGCGTGCGCTATGTTCTGCTCGTAAAATGCAGTAATTTGTGCGTTTAAACGTCGAAATATCTCAATCGGGAAGGATATTACCGTCATTTTTCGTTAAAATCGACGAATGATCGAGTTTTGCGAGTTGTCGGGCTTTTTGCGACGCTTAATACGACATGCACTATGTTCTGCGCGTAAAATGCAGTAATTTCGGCGTTTGAACGTCGAAATATCTCAATCAGGAAGGAAAGTACGGTCATTTTTCGTTAAGATCGACGAATGATCGAGTTTTGCGAGTTGTTGGGCTTGTTTCGACGCTTAATACGGCGTGCGCTATGTTCTGCTCGTAAAATGCAGTAATTTGGGCGTTTAAACGTCGAAATATCTCAATCGGGAAGGAAATTACGGTCATTTTTCGTTAAAATCGACGAATGATCGAGTTTTGCGAGGTGTCGGGCTTGCTTCGACGCTTAGTACGGCGTGCGCTATATTCTGCGCGTAAAATGCAGCAATTTGGGCGTTTAAACGTCGAAATATCACAATCGGGAAGGATATTACCGTCATTTTTCGTTAAAATCGACGAATGATCGAGTTTCGCGAGTTATCGGGCTTGTTTCGATGCTTAGTACGGCGTGCGTTATGTTCTGCGCGTAAAATGCAGTAATTTGTGCGTTTAAACGTCGAAATATCTCAATCGGGAAGGATATTACCGTCATTTTTCGTTAAAATCGACGAATGATCGAGTTTTGCGAGTTGTCGGGCTCTTTTCGACGCTTAATACGGCATGCACCATGTTCAGCGCGCAAAATGCAGTAATTTGGGCGTTTAAACGTCGAAATATCTTAATCTGGAAGGAAAGTGCGGTCATTTTTCGCTAAAATCGACGAATGATCGAGTTTCGCGAGTTGTCGGGCTTGTTTCGACGCTTAATACGGCGTGCGCTATGTTCTGCGCGTAAAATGCAGTAATTTCGGCGTTTGAACGTCGAAATATCTCAATCAGGAAGGAAATCACGATCATTTTTCGCTAAAATCGACGAATGATCGAGTTTCGCGAGTTGTCGGGCTTGTTTCGACGCTCAATACGGCGTGCGCCATGTTCTGCGCGCAAAATGCAGCAATTTGGGCGTTTAAACGTTGAAATATCTCAATCGGGAAGGAAATTACGGTCATTTCTGGTCAAAATCGTCGAATGATCGAGTTTTGCGAGTTGTCGGGCTTTTTGCGACGCTTAATACGACATGTGTTACGTATTTATTTGTTCTAAGTCAAGTTGAGATCGAAATTGGTAGTTGCTGCCACCAGAAATAGTCCAAGGACTATTTCAAATTTTTATTTATTTCAAACGTTACGGGTAGCGTCGACTAGAGTTTGGTGCTACTGGCAAAACCGATTCCACTTTTCGGCTAACCTGCTATGTGCAGGGATACTAGCACGGGAGAGGATTAAAGCTGGTTGAAAGTAGTTTAACAATATCTAATGATTTATTCAAATCTTGCTCGATTTTGATATTGACAATCGACTGACAGATATAAAATTCTTCGGTTGACAAAATGATAACTCTTTGAACGGTAATATTGCTATTCGATAGACGAAGGATAATTATTATACTGACTTCTCTGAGTCGCTACATTTATTTATATCTGTCGGAGATGGAAAAGCGTCGGGGTCCTTCCTTTGAAAATGTTTGGGAAGATCTCCAACGTTTGTTCAACTGACGACTTTGTTTACAATTCAAATTGTCTCAATATCATTATGAAAACATAATTAGATAAACATAGATAAATTTTCGCAAGATATAGCTTTTAGAGGCTTTAACTGCCTTTCACTTCAAATACTGTAAACATGGTTTCAACTTGCAAATCGGTTATTGGTATGTTTATTTAGATTTGTGTATAGAGTGGTTTCTTGTTCTCGTTACGGTTCGTGCGGAGCGCGGGACGTGACACATGCACTATGTTCTGCGCGTAAAATGCAGTAATTTGGGCGTTGAAACGTCGAAATATCTTAATCAGGAAGGAAAGTACGGTCATTTTTCGCTAAAATCGACGAATGATCGAGTTTCGCGAGTTGTCGGGCTTGTTTCGACGCTTAATACGACGTGCGCTATGTTCTGCGCGTAAAATGCAGTAATATGGGCGTTTAAACGTCGAAATATCTCAATCAGGAAGGAAATCACGGTCATTTTTCGCTAAAATCGACGAATGATCGAGTTTTGCGAGTTGTTGGGCTTGTTTCGACGCTCAATACGGCGTGCGCTATGTTCTGCGCGCAAAATGCAGCAATTTGGGCGTTTAAACGTTGAAATATCTCAATCGGGAAGGAAATTACGGTCATTTCTGGTCAAAATCGTCGAATGATCGAGTTTTGCGAGTTGTCGGGCTTTTTGCGACGCTTAATACGACATGCACTATGTTCTGCGCGTAAAATGCAGTAATTTCGGCGTTTGAACGTCGAAGTATCTCAATCAGGAAGGAAAGTACGGTCATTTTTCGTTAAGATCGACGAATGATCGAGTTTTGCGAGTTGCTGGGCTTGTTTCGACGCTTAATACGGCGTGCGCTATGTTCTGCTCGTAAAATGCAGTAATTTGGGCGTTTAAACGTCGAAATATCTCAATCGGGAAGGAAATTACGGTCATTTTTCGTTAAAATCGACGAATGATCGAGTTTTGCGAGGTGTCGGGCTTGCTTCGACGCTTAGTACGGCGTGCGCTATATTCTGCGCGTAAAATGCAGCAATTTGGGCGTTTAAACGTCGAAATATCTCAATCGGGAAGGATATTACCGTCATTTTTCGTTAAAATCGACGAATGATCGAGTTTCGCGAGTTATCGGGCTTGTTTCGATGCTTAGTACGGCGTGCGTTATGTTCTGCGCGTAAAATGCAGTAATTTGTGCGTTTAAACGTCGAAATATCTCAATCGGGAAGGATATTACCGTCATTTTTCGTTAAAATCGACGAATGATCGAGTTTTGCGAGTTGTCGGGCTTTTTGCGACGCTTAATACGACATGCACTATGTTCTGCGCGTAAAATGCAGTAATTTCGGCGTTTGAACGTCGAAATATCTCAATCAGGAAGGAAAGTACGGTCATTTTTCGTTAAGATCGACGAATGATCGAGTTTTGCGAGTTGTTGGGCTTGTTTCGACGCTTAATACGGCGTGCGCTATGTTCTGCTCGTAAAATGCAGTAATTTGGGCGTTTAAACGTCGAAATATCTCAATCGGGAAGGAAATTACGGTCATTTTTCGTTAAAATCGACGAATGATCGAGTTTTGCGAGGTGTCGGGCTTGCTTCGACGCTTAGTACGGCGTGCGCTATATTCTGCGCGTAAAATGCAGCAATTTGGGCGTTTAAACGTCGAAATATCACAATCGGGAAGGATATTACCGTCATTTTTCGTTAAAATCGACGAATGATCGAGTTTCGCGAGTTATCGGGCTTGTTTCGATGCTTAGTACGGCGTGCGTTATGTTCTGCGCGTAAAATGCAGTAATTTGTGCGTTTAAACGTCGAAATATCTCAATCGGGAAGGATATTTCCGTCATTTTTCGTTAAAATCGACGAATGATCGAGTTTTGCGAGTTGTCGGGCTCTTTTCGACGCTTAATACGGCATGCACCATGTTCAGCGCGCAAAATGCAGTAATTTGGGCGTTTAAACGTCGAAATATCTTAATCTGGAAGGAAAGTGCGGTCATTTTTCGCTAAAATCGACGAAATATCGAGTTACGCGAGTTGTCGGGCTTGTTTCGACGCTTAATACGGCGTGCGCTATGTTCTGCGCGTAAAATGCAGTAATTTCGGCGTTTGAACGTCGAAATATCTCAATCAGGAAGGAAATCACGGTCATTTTTCGCTCAAATCGACGAATGATCGAGTTTTGCGAGTTGTTGGGCTTGTTTCGACGCTCAATACGGCGTGCGCTATGTTCTGCGCGCAAAATGCAGCAATTTGGGCGTTTAAACGTTGAAATATCTCAATCGGGAAGGAAATTACGGTCATTTCTGGTCAAAATCGTCGAATGATCGAGTTTTGCGAGTTGTCGGGCTTTTTGCGACGCTTAATACGACATGTGTTACGTATTTATTTGTTCTAAGTCAAGTTGAGATCGAAATTGGTAGTTGCTGCCACCAGAAATAGTCCAAGGACTATTTCAAATTTTTATTTATTTCAAACGTTACGGGTAGCGTCGACTAGAGTTTGGTGCTACTGGCAAAACCGATTCCACTTTTCGGCTAACCTGCTATGTGCAGGGATACTAGCACGGGAGAGGATTAAAGCTGGTTGAAAGTAGTTTAACAATATCTAATGATTTATTCAAATCTTGCTCGATTTTGATATTGACAATCGACTGACAGATATAAAATTCTTCGGTTGACAAAATGATAACTCTTTGAACGGTAATATTGCTATTCGATAGACGAAGGATAATTATTATACTGACTTCTCTGAGTCGCTACATTTATTTATATCTGTCGGAGATGGAAAAGCGTCGGGGTCCTTCCTTTGAAAATGTTTGGGAAGATCTCCAACGTTTGTTCAACTGACGACTTTGTTTACAATTCAAATTGTCTCAATATCATTATGAAAACATAATTAGATAAACATAGATAAATTTTCGCAAGATATAGCTTTTAGAGGCTTTAACTGCCTTTCACTTCAAATACTGTAAACATGGTTTCAAATTGCAAATCGGTTATTGGTATGTTTATTTAGATTTGTGTATAGAGTGGTTTCTTGTTCTCGTTACGGTTCGTGCGGAGCGCGGGACGTGACACATGCACTATGTTCTGCGCGTAAAATGCAGTAATTTGGGCGTTTAAACGTCGAAATATCTCAATCACGAAGGAAATCACGGTCATTTTTCGCTAAAATCGACGAATGATCGAGTTTCGCGAGTTGTCGGGCTTGTTTCGACGCTTAATACGGCGTGCGGTATGTTCAGCGCGTAAAATGCAGTATTTTGGGCGTTTAAACGTCGAAATATCTCAATCGGGAAGGATATTACCGTCATTTTCGTTAAAATCGACGAATGATCGAGTTTCGCGAGTTGTCGGGCTTGTTTCGACGCTTAGTACGGCGTGCGCTATGTTCTGCGCGTAAAATGCAGCAATTTGTTCGTTTAAACGTCGATATATCTCAATCAGGAAGGATATCACGGTCATTTTTCGCTAAAATAGACGAATAATCGAGTTTTCTCGAGTTGTCGGGCTTGTTTTGACGCTTCGTAAGGCGTGCGCTATGTTCTGCGCGTAAAATGCAGCAATTTGTTCGTTTAAACGTCGATATATCTCAATCAGGAAGGATATCACGGTCATTTTTCGCTAAAATAGACGAATAATCGAGTTTCTCGAGTTGTCGGGCTTGTTTTGACGCTTCGTAAGGCGTGCGCTATGTTTTGTGCGTAAAATACAGTAATTAGGGCGTTTAAACGTCGAAATATCTTCATCAGGAAGGAAGGTACGGTCATTTTTCGCTAAAATCAGCGAATGATCGAATTCGCGAGTTATCGGGATTTTTGCGATGCTTAATACGGCATGCACTATGTTCTGCGCGTAAAATGCAGTAATTTCGGCGTTGGAACGTCGAAATATCTCAATCAGGAAGGAAATGACGATCATTTTTCGCTAAAATCGACGAATGATCGAGTTTCGCGAGTTGTCGGGCTTGTTTCGACGCTTAATACGGCGTGCGGTATGTTCAGCGCGTAAAATGCAGTAATTTGGGCGTCTAACGTCGAAATATCTCAATCGGGAAGGATATTACCGTCATTTTTCGTTAAAATCGACGAATGATCGAGTTTCGCGAGTTGTCGGTCTTGTATCGACGCTTAGTACGCCGTGCGCTATGTTCTGCGCGTAAAATGCAGTCATTTGGGCGTTTAAACGTCGAAATATCTCAATCGGGAAGGATATTACCGTCATTTTTCGTTAAAATCGTCGAATGATCGAGTTTTGCGAGTTGTCGGGCTTTTTTCGACGCTTAATACGGCATTCACTATGTTCTGCGCGCAAATTGCAGTAATTGGGGCGTTTAAACTTCGAAATATCTCCAACGGGAAGGAAATTACAGTCGTTTTTCGTTAAAATCGACGAATGATCGAGTTTCGCGAGTTGTCGGGCTTGCTTCGACGCTAAGTACGGCGTGCGCTATATTCTGTGCGTAAAATGCAGTAATTTCGGCGTTTGAACGTCGAAATATCTCATTCAGGAAGGAAATTACGAACTTTTTTCTTTAAAATCGACGAATGATCGAGTTTCGCGAATTGTCGGGCTTGTTTCGACGCTTAATACGGCGTGCGGTATGTTCAGCGCGTAAAATGCAGTAATTTGGGCGTTTAAACGTCGAAATATCTTAATCAGGAAGGAAAGTACGGTCATTTCTCGTCAAAATCGACGAATGATCGAGTTTTGCGACTTATCGGGCTTGTTTCGACGCTTAATACGGCGTGCACTATGTTCTGCGCGCAAAATGCTGTAATTTGGGCGTTTAAACGTCGAAATATCTCCAACGGGAAGGAAATTACGGTCATTTTTCGTTAAAATCGACGAATGATCGAGTTTTGCGAGTTGTCGGGCTTGTTTCGACTCTTAATACGGCGTGCGCTATGTTCCGCGCGTAAAATGCAGTAATTTGGTCGTTTAAACGTCGAAATATCTCCAACGGGAAGGAAATTACGGTCATTTCTGGTCAAAATCGACGAATGATCGAGTTTTGCGAGTTGTCGGGCTTGTTTCGACTCTTAATACGGCGTGCGCTATGTTCCGCGCGTAAAATGCAGTAATTTGGGCGTTTAAACGTCGAAATATCTCCAACGGGAACGAAATTACGGTCATTTTTGGTCAAAATCGACGAATGATCGAGTTTTGCGAGTTGTTGGGATTGTTGCGACGCTTAATACGGCGTGCGCTATGTTCTGCGCGTGGAATGCAGTAATTTGGGCGTTTAAACGTCGAAATACCTCCAACGGGAAGGAAATTACGGTCATTTTTCGTCAAAATCGGCGAATGATCGAGTTTTGCGAGTTGAGGTGCTTGTTGCGAGGCTTAATACGGCGTGCGCTATGTTCTGCGCGTAAAATGCAGTAATTTGGGCGTTTAAACGTCGAAATATCTCCAACGGGAAGGAAATTACGGTCATTTTTCGTTAAAATCGACGAATGATCGAGTTTTGCGAGTTGTTGGGATTGTTGCGACGCTTAATACGGCGTGCGCTATGTTCTGCGCGTAAAATGCAGTAATTTGGTCGTTTAAACGTCGAAATATCTCCAACGGGAAGGAAATTACGGTCATTTCTGGTCAAAATCGACGAATGATCGAGTTTTGCGAGTTGTCGGGCTTGTTTCGACTCTTAATACGGCGTGCGCTATGTTCCGCGCGTAAATTGCAGTAATTTGGGCGTTTAAACGTCGAAATATCTCCAACGGGAACGAAATTACGGTCATTTTTGGTCAAAATCGACGAATGATCGAGTTTTGCGAGTTGTTGTGCTTGTTGCGACGCCTAATACGGCGTGCGCTATAATCTGCGCGGAAAATGCAGTAATTTGGGCGTTTAAACGTCGAAATATCTCCAACGGGAACGAAATTACGGTCATTTTTGGTCAAAATCGACGAATGATCGAGTTTTGCGAGTTGTTGTGCTTGTTGCGACTCTTAATGCGACGTGCGCTATGTTCCGCGCGTAAAATGCAGTAATTTGGGCGTTTAAACGTCGAAATATCTCCAACGGGAAGGAAATTACGGTCATTTTTCGTTAAAATCGACGAATGATCGAGTTTTGCGAGTTGTTGGGATTGTTGCGACGCTTAATACGGCGTGCGCTATGTTCGGCGCGTAGAGTGCAGTAATTTGGGCGTTTAAACGTCGAAATTTCTCCAACGGGAAGGAAATTACGGTCATTTTTCGTTAAAATCGACGAATGATCGAGTTTTGCGAGTTGTTGGGATTGTTGCGACGCTTAATACGGCGTGCGCTATGTTCGGCGCGTAGAGTGCAGTAATTTGGGCGTTTAAACGTCGAAATTTCTCCAACGGGAAGGAAATTACGGTCATTTTTCGTTAAAATCGACGAATGATCGAGTTTTGCGAGTTGTCGGGATTGTTGCGACGCTTAATACGGCATGCACTATGTTCTGCGCGTAAAATGCAGTAATTTCGGCGTTGGAACGTCGAAATATCTCAATCAGGAAGGAAATGACGATCATTTTTCGCTAAAATCGACGAATGATCGAGTTTCGCGAGTTGTCGGGCTTGTTTCGACGCTTAATACGGCGTGCGGTATGTTCAGCGCGTAAAATGCAGTAATTTGGGCGTCTAACGTCGAAATATCTCAATCGGGAAGGATATTACCGTCATTTTTCGTTAAAATCGACGAATGATCGAGTTTCGCGAGTTGTCGGTCTTGTATCGACGCTTAGTACGCCGTGCGCTATGTTCTGCGCGTAAAATGCAGTCATTTGGGCGTTTAAACGTCGAAATATCTCAATCGGGAAGGATATTACCGTCATTTTTCGTTAAAATCGTCGAATGATCGAGTTTTGCGAGTTGTCGGGCTTTTTTCGACGCTTAATACGGCATTCACTATGTTCTGCGCGCAAATTGCAGTAATTGGGGCGTTTAAACTTCGAAATATCTCCAACGGGAAGGAAATTACAGTCGTTTTTCGTTAAAATCGACAAACGATCGAGTTTCTCGAGTTGTCGTGCTTGTTTCGACGCTTAATACGGCATGCACTATGTTCTGCGCGCAAAATGCAGTAATTGGGGCGTTTAAACGTCGAAATATCTCAATCAGGAAGGAAATCACGGTCAGTTTTCGCTAAAATCGACGAATGATCGAGTTTCGCGAGTTGTCGGGCTTGCTTCGACGCTAAGTACGGCGTGCGCTATATTCTGTGCGTAAAATGCAGTAATTTCGGCGTTTGAACGTCGAAATATCTCATTCAGGAAGGAAATTACGAACTTTTTTCTTTAAAATCGACGAATGATCGAGTTTCGCGAATTGTCGGGCTTGTTTCGACGCTTAATACGGCGTGCGGTATGTTCAGCGCGTAAAATGCAGTAATTTGGGCGTTTAAACGTCGAAATATCTTAATCAGGAAGGAAAGTACGGTCATTTCTCGTCAAAATCGACGAATGATCGAGTTTTGCGACTTATCGGGCTTGTTTCGACGCTTAATACGGCGTGCACTATGTTCTGCGCGCAAAATGCTGTAATTTGGGCGTTTAAACGTCGAAATATCTCCAACGGGAAGGAAATTACGGTCATTTTTCGTTAAAATCGACGAATGATCGAGTTTTGCGAGTTGTCGGGCTTGTTTCGACTCTTAATACGGCGTGCGCTATGTTCCGCGCGTAAAAGGCAGTAATTTGGTCGTTTAAACGTCGAAATATCTCCAACGGGAAGGAAATTACGGTCATTTCTGGTCAAAATCGACGAATGATCGAGTTTTGCGAGTTGTCGGGCTTGTTTCGACTCTTAATACGGCGTGCGCTATGTTCCGCGCGTAAAATGCAGTAATTTGGGCGTTTAAACGTCGAAATATCTCCAACGGGAACGAAATTACGGTCATTTTTGGTCAAAATCGACGAATGATCGAGTTTTGCGAGTTGTTGGGATTGTTGCGACGCTTAATACGGCGTGCGCTATGTTCTGCGCGTGGAATGCAGTAATTTGGGCGTTTAAACGTCGAAATACCTCCAACGGGAAGGAAATTACGGTCATTTTTCGTCAAAATCGGCGAATGATCGAGTTTTGCGAGTTGAGGTGCTTGTTGCGAGGCTTAATACGGCGTGCGCTATGTTCTGCGCGTAAAATGCAGTAATTTGGGCGTTTAAACGTCGAAATATCTCCAACGGGAAGGAAATTACGGTCATTTTTCGTTAAAATCGACGAATGATCGAGTTTTGCGAGTTGTTGGGATTGTTGCGACGCTTAATACGGCGTGCGCTATGTTCTGCGCGTAAAATGCAGTAATTGGGTCGTTTAAACGTCGAAATATCTCCAACGGGAAGGAAATTACGGTCATTTCTGGTCAAAATCGACGAATGATCGAGTTTTGCGAGTTGTCGGGCTTGTTTCGACTCTTAATACGGCGTGCGCTATGTTCCGCGCGTAAATTGCAGTAATTTGGGCGTTTAAACGTCGAAATATCTCCAACGGGAACGAAATTACGGTCATTTTTGGTCTAAATCGACGAATGATCGAGTTTTGCGAGTTGTTGTGCTTGTTGCGACGCCTAATACGGCGTGCGCTATAATCTGCGCGGAAAATGCAGTAATTTGGGCGTTTAAACGTCGAAATATCTCCAACGGGAACGAAATTACGGTCATTTTTGGTCAAAATCGACGAATGATCGAGTTTTGCGAGTTGTTGTGCTTGTTGCGACTCTTAATGCGACGTGCGCTATGTTCCGCGCGTAAAATGCAGTAATTTGGGCGTTTAAACGTCGAAATATCTCCAACGGGAAGGAAATTACGGTCATTTTTCGTTAAAATCGACGAATGATCGAGTTTTGCGAGTTGTTGGGATTGTTGCGACGCTTAATACGGCGTGCGCTATGTTCGGCGCGTAGAGTGCAGTAATTTGGACGTTTAAACGTCGAAATTTCTCCAACGGGAAGGAAATTACGGTCATTTTTCGTTAAAATCGACGAATGATCGAGTTTTGCGAGTTGTTGGGATTGTTGCGACGCTTAATACGGCGTGCGCTATGTTCGGCGCGTAGAGTGCAGTAATTTGGGCGTTTAAACGTCGAAATTTCTCCAACGGGAAGGAAATTACGGTCATTTTTCGTTAAAATCGACGAATGATCGAGTTTTGCGAGTTGTCGGGATTGTTGCGACGCTTAATACGGCATGCACTATGTTCTGCGCGTAAAATGCAGTAATTTCGGCGTTGGAACGTCGAAATATCTCAATCAGGAAGGAAATGACGATCATTTTTCGCTAAAATCGACGAATGATCGAGTTTCGCGAGTTGTCGGGCTTGTTTCGACGCTTAATACGGCGTGCGGTATGTTCAGCGCGTAAAATGCAGTAATTTGGGCGTCTAACGTCGAAATATCTCAATCGGGAAGGATATTACCGTCATTTTTCGTTAAAATCGACGAATGATCGAGTTTCGCGAGTTGTCGGTCTTGTATCGACGCTTAGTACGCCGTGCGCTATGTTCTGCGCGTAAAATGCAGTCATTTGGGCGTTTAAACGTCGAAATATCTCAATCGGGAAGGATATTACCGTCATTTTTCGTTAAAATCGTCGAATGATCGAGTTTTGCGAGTTGTCGGGCTTTTTTCGACGCTTAATACGGCATTCACTATGTTCTGCGCGCAAATTGCAGTAATTGGGGCGTTTAAACTTCGAAATATCTCCAACGGGAAGGAAATTACAGTCGTTTTTCGTTAAAATCGACAAACGATCGAGTTTCTCGAGTTGTCGGGCTTGTTTCGACGCTTAATACGGCATGCACTATGTTCTGCGCGCAAAATGCAGTAATTGGGGCGTTTAAACGTCGAAATATCTCAATCAGGAAGGAAATCACGGTCAGTTTTCGCTAAAATCGACGAATGATCGAGTTTCGCGAGTTGTCGGGCTTGCTTCGACGCTAAGTACGGCGTGCGCTATATTCTGTGCGTAAAATGCAGTAATTTCGGCGTTTGAACGTCGAAATATCTCATTCAGGAAGGAAATTACGAACTTTTTTCTTTAAAATCGACGAATGATCGAGTTTCGCGAATTGTCGGGCTTGTTTCGACGCTTAATACGGCGTGCGGTATGTTCAGCGCGTAAAATGCAGTAATTTGGGCGTTTAAACGTCGAAATATCTTAATCAGGAAGGAAAGTACGGTCATTTCTCGTCAAAATCGACGAATGATCGAGTTTTGCGACTTATCGGGCTTGTTTCGACGCTTAATACGGCGTGCACTATGTTCTGCGCGCAAAATGCTGTAATTTGGGCGTTTAAACGTCGAAATATCTCCAACGGGAAGGAAATTACGGTCATTTTTCGTTAAAATCGACGAATGATCGAGTTTTGCGAGTTGTCGGGCTTGTTTCGACTCTTAATACGGCGTGCGCTATGTTCCGCGCGTAAAATGCAGTAATTTGGTCGTTTAAACGTCGAAATATCTCCAACGGGAAGGAAATTACGGTCATTTCTGGTCAAAATCGACGAATGATCGAGTTTTGCGAGTTGTCGGGCTTGTTTCGACTCTTAATACGGCGTGCGCTATGTTCCGCGCGTAAAATGCAGTAATTTGGGCGTTTAAACGTCGAAATATCTCCAACGGGAACGAAATTACGGTCATTTTTGGTCAAAATCGTCAAAATCGACGAATGATCGAGTTTTGCGAGTTGTTGGGATTGTTGCGACGCTTAATACGGCGTGCGCTATGTTCTGCGCGTGGAATGCAGTAATTTGGGCGTTTAAACGTCGAAATACCTCCAACGGGAAGGAAATTACGGTCATTTTTCGTCAAAATCGGCGAATGATCGAGTTTTGCGAGTTGAGGTGCTTGTTGCGAGGCTTAATACGGCGTGCGCTATGTTCTGCGCGTAAAATGCAGTAATTTGGGCGTTTAAACGTCGAAATATCTCCAACGGGAAGGAAATTACGGTCATTTTTCGTTAAAATCGACGAATGATCGAGTTTTGCGAGTTGTTGGGATTGTTGCGACGCTTAATACGGCGTGCGCTATGTTCTGCGCGTAAAATGCAGTAATTTGGTCGTTTAAACGTCGAAATATCTCCAACGGGAAGGAAATTACGGTCATTTCTGGTCAAAATCGACGAATGATCGAGTTTTGCGAGTTGTCGGGCTTGTTTCGACTCTTAATACGGCGTGCGCTATGTTCCGCGCGTAAATTGCAGTAATTTGGGCGTTTAAACGTCGAAATATCTCCAACGGGAACGAAATTACGGTCATTTTTGGTCAAAATCGACGAATGATCGAGTTTTGCGAGTTGTTGTGCTTGTTGCGACTCTTAATGCGACGTGCGCTATGTTCCGCGCGTAAAATGCAGTAATTTGGGCGTTTAAACGTCGAAATATCTCCAACGGGAAGGAAATTACGGTCATTTTTCGTTAAAATCGACGAATGATCGAGTTTTGCGAGTTGTTGGGATTGTTGCGACGCTTAATACGGCGTGCGCTATGTTCGGCGCGTAGAGTGCAGTAATTTGGGCGTTTAAACGTCGAAATTTCTCCAACGGGAAGGAAATTACGGTCATTTTTCGTTAAAATCGACGAATGATCGAGTTTTGCGAGTTGTTGGGATTGTTGCGACGCTTAATACGGCGTGCGCTATGTTCGGCGCGTAGAGTGCAGTAATTTGGGCGTTTAAACGTCGAAATTTCTCCAACGGGAAGGAAATTACGGTCATTTTTCGTTAAAATCGACGAATGATCGAGTTTTGCGAGTTGTCGGGATTGTTGCGACGCTTAATACGGCGTGCGCTATGTTCCGCGCGTAAAATGCAGTAATTTGGGCGTTTAAACGTCGAAATATCTCCAACGGGACGGATATTACGGTCATTTTTCAACGAAATCGACGAATGATTGAGTTTTGCGAGTTGTCGTGCTTGTTGCGACGCTTAATACGGCGTTCGCTATGTTCTGCGCTTAAAATGCAGTAATTTGGGCGTTTAACGACGAAATATCTCCAACGGGAAGGAAATTACGGTCATTTTTCGTTAAAATCGACGAATGATCGAGTTTTGCGAGTTGTTGGGACTGTTGCGAAGCTTAATACGGCGTGCGCTACGCGGAAAATGCAGTAATTTGGGCGTTTAAACGTCGAAATATCTCCAACGGGAAGGAAATTACGGTCATTTTTCGTTAAAATCGACGAATGATCGAGTTTTGCGAGTTGTTGGGATTGTTGCGACGCTTAATACGGCGTGCGCTATGTTCTGCGCGTAGAATGCAGTAATGTGGGCGTTTAAACGTCGAAATATCTCCAACGGGAAGGAAATTACGGTCATTTTTCGTTAAAATCGACGAATGATCGAGTTTTGCGAGTTGTTGTGCTTGTTGCGACGCTTAATACGGCGTGCGCTATGTTCCGCGCGTAAACTGCAGTAATTTGGGTGTTTAAACGTCGAAATATCTCCAACGGGACGGATATTACGGTCATTTTTCATCGAAATCGACGAATGATCGAGTTTTGCGAGTTGTTGTGCTTGTTGCGACGCCTAATACGGCGTGCGCTATGTTCCGCGCGTAAAATGCAGTAATTTGGGCGTTTATACGTCGAAATATCTCCAACGGGAACGAAATTACGGTCATTTCTGGTCAAAATCGACGAATGATCGAGTTTTGCGAGTTGTCGGGCTTGTTTCGACTCTTAATACGGCGTGCGCTATGTTCCGCGCGTAAATTGCAGTAATTTGGGCGTTTAAACGTCGAAATATCTCCAACGGGAACGAAATTACGGTCATTTTTGGTCTAAATCGACGAATGATCGAGTTTTGCGAGTTGTTGTGCTTGTTGCGACGCCTAATACGGCGTGCGCTATAATCTGCGCGGAAAATGCAGTAATTTGGGCGTTTAAACGTCGAAATATCTCCAACGGGAACGAAATTACGGTCATTTTTGGTCAAAATCGACGAATGATCGAGTTTTGCGAGTTGTTGTGCTTGTTGCGACTCTTAATGCGACGTGCGCTATGTTCCGCGCGTAAAATGCAGTAATTTGGGCGTTTAAACGTCGAAATATCTCCAACGGGAAGGAAATTACGGTCATTTTTCGTTAAAATCGACGAATGATCGAGTTTTGCGAGTTGTTGGGATTGTTGCGACGCTTAATACGGCGTGCGCTATGTTCGGCGCGTAGAGTGCAGTAATTTGGACGTTTAAACGTCGAAATTTCTCCAACGGGAAGGAAATTACGGTCATTTTTCGTTAAAATCGACGAATGATCGAGTTTTGCGAGTTGTTGGGATTGTTGCGACGCTTAATACGGCGTGCGCTATGTTCGGCGCGTAGAGTGCAGTAATTTGGGCGTTTAAACGTCGAAATTTCTCCAACGGGAAGGAAATTACGGTCATTTTTCGTTAAAATCGACGAATGATCGAGTTTTGCGAGTTGTCGGGATTGTTGCGACGCTTAATACGGCATGCACTATGTTCTGCGCGTAAAATGCAGTAATTTCGGCGTTGGAACGTCGAAATATCTCAATCAGGAAGGAAATGACGATCATTTTTCGCTAAAATCGACGAATGATCGAGTTTCGCGAGTTGTCGGGCTTGTTTCGACGCTTAATACGGCGTGCGGTATGTTCAGCGCGTAAAATGCAGTAATTTGGGCGTCTAACGTCGAAATATCTCAATCGGGAAGGATATTACCGTCATTTTTCGTTAAAATCGACGAATGATCGAGTTTCGCGAGTTGTCGGTCTTGTATCGACGCTTAGTACGCCGTGCGCTATGTTCTGCGCGTAAAATGCAGTCATTTGGGCGTTTAAACGTCGAAATATCTCAATCGGGAAGGATATTACCGTCATTTTTCGTTAAAATCGTCGAATGATCGAGTTTTGCGAGTTGTCGGGCTTTTTTCGACGCTTAATACGGCATTCACTATGTTCTGCGCGCAAATTGCAGTAATTGGGGCGTTTAAACTTCGAAATATCTCCAACGGGAAGGAAATTACAGTCGTTTTTCGTTAAAATCGACAAACGATCGAGTTTCTCGAGTTGTCGGGCTTGTTTCGACGCTTAATACGGCATGCACTATGTTCTGCGCGCAAAATGCAGTAATTGGGGCGTTTAAACGTCGAAATATCTCAATCAGGAAGGAAATCACGGTCAGTTTTCGCTAAAATCGACGAATGATCGAGTTTCGCGAGTTGTCGGGCTTGCTTCGACGCTAAGTACGGCGTGCGCTATATTCTGTGCGTAAAATGCAGTAATTTCGGCGTTTGAACGTCGAAATATCTCATTCAGGAAGGAAATTACGAACTTTTTTCTTTAAAATCGACGAATGATCGAGTTTCGCGAATTGTCGGGCTTGTTTCGACGCTTAATACGGCGTGCGGTATGTTCAGCGCGTAAAATGCAGTAATTTGGGCGTTTAAACGTCGAAATATCTTAATCAGGAAGGAAAGTACGGTCATTTCTCGTCAAAATCGACGAATGATCGAGTTTTGCGACTTATCGGGCTTGTTTCGACGCTTAATACGGCGTGCACTATGTTCTGCGCGCAAAATGCTGTAATTTGGGCGTTTAAACGTCGAAATATCTCCAACGGGAAGGAAATTACGGTCATTTTTCGTTAAAATCGACGAATGATCGAGTTTTGCGAGTTGTCGGGCTTGTTTCGACTCTTAATACGGCGTGCGCTATGTTCCGCGCGTAAAATGCAGTAATTTGGTCGTTTAAACGTCGAAATATCTCCAACGGGAAGGAAATTACGGTCATTTCTGGTCAAAATCGACGAATGATCGAGTTTTGCGAGTTGTCGGGCTTGTTTCGACTCTTAATACGGCGTGCGCTATGTTCCGCGCGTAAAATGCAGTAATTTGGGCGTTTAAACGTCGAAATATCTCCAACGGGAACGAAATTACGGTCATTTTTGGTCAAAATCGACGAATGATCGAGTTTTGCGAGTTGTTGGGATTGTTGCGACGCTTAATACGGCGTGCGCTATGTTCTGCGCGTGGAATGCAGTAATTTGGGCGTTTAAACGTCGAAATACCTCCAACGGGAAGGAAATTACGGTCATTTTTCGTCAAAATCGGCGAATGATCGAGTTTTGCGAGTTGAGGTGCTTGTTGCGAGGCTTAATACGGCGTGCGCTATGTTCTGCGCGTAAAATGCAGTAATTTGGGCGTTTAAACGTCGAAATATCTCCAACGGGAAGGAAATTACGGTCATTTTTCGTTAAAATCGACGAATGATCGAGTTTTGCGAGTTGTTGGGATTGTTGCGACGCTTAATACGGCGTGCGCTATGTTCTGCGCGTAAAATGCAGTAATTTGGTCGTTTAAACGTCGAAATATCTCCA